>NC_090373.1:113009100-113316898 GCF_036365525.1 Heterodontus francisci
CTTACCCCTTTCACCATCAGTAACAGGAGGGCACTGTCAGCTGGTGTGCGAATGTCCAGATTAAACCGGGTCGCTCTGTTGAATTTCCCTCTCCTTTGTATATTACGCACAAAAGCATAGCCTGAGCCATCAAAGTAGAAATTTGCTGTCCTACTCTGGGCAAAAGCAAGTTTGTACCTATATATATATATATATATATACACACACACAGGAGAAAGGAAGAAAACACATGTGAATTGAAATCAGTTTGTGTAACATTAGTAACAAATGTGAACACATTTCTAACTAATATTGTTGCTAATATACAACCCAATAATAAATATTATGCTTTATTCTTGTTAATCAGTCCCACTTCTAAATTTATTTTCTCCTCTATTTCCCCCAACCCCAGCTACCGTAGATAATATATTCCAGCTAAGTAGGATTTCAGGTGCCACACTTCTAATACTGTCAATTATTCTCTTGATCTGATCACAAGTGAGTGGTCAAGGGCAGGTCCAGTAACTCATTCTTTGAACTACTTTCCATTTCCCTGTGGGGAAGCCCAAATCCAATTATCCCTTCCAGCACTGGCAAGACGGAAAAACACTCCTTGTCATGAATCATAGGGACAAATGTATTCATGTTACTTCATCGCACAGTGTGGTACCTTACTTTGCAGCATCAATATGCTGTATCACTTCATTATCCAAAGTACTTTATTCACAATATCATGAGACAGACATAGTAACAGCCATAGAAATAAGTAACATAACTTTTATAACATAGTTACCATTTTTGGAAGCATTGAATTTAATTGATTTAATTCACTGCACTGTGGTTCAATGACTGTCTAACTCTTCCATCTGGACTTCTCTCAAGTCCTTACTCTTCTCATTTTACTTGTCCTCCCTGGTAATTCAGCTGACTGTTGCCACCAGGAAGATTTCCTTCAGAAACTTGTCTTTACTTAAAGCTGTTAATATCATTTCAAGAGGAAATTATATACAATGGCTGGGATTTTATCCTGGCGACAGGGACCTTGGCAACAGTCCAGAAGGCAGGCTGGGGGGAGATCCCGCCTCAGCCCTGTTTTGGCCCCCCAGTGCAATTTCATGGTGGGCAGACAATTAACAGCAGCTCTGCAGTACCGGCAGTGTCGCTGTGAGCAGTGGCTACTGCTGGTATTGCAGGAGGTCTACAGAGGACAAGATGTTGGAAACCCCAGGATGCAGCTAAGTGGGGTTGGGGTCGCCGCAGCCACAGGCAGGACCCAGCGAGGGGTTGGAGGGGGAGTGTTGGTGAGGGTGGGGTGGTCTGTGGGGGTGTCCATCACTGCTGGGGGGGCCCTCCAGTAATCATGGATTGCTCCCAGAGGAGGACTCCCCCAACCCTCTAGGAGGTCACCAGGTCTCACCTGGTGGTGCCTCCAGGCAGCGGCAAGCTCCTCTGTCGTCAATAAAATCAGAGCAGAGGCAGGAGGTTGCCCTTCAGTGGCCATTAATTGGTCACTTAAGGGCCTCAAATGGTCTAGTGCGGGAAGGCTTTCCTTGACCTTGCCCATCCCGGATAAAATGGCAGGGGGCAAGGACAAAGTTGGACACTTCGCCTGATGCCATCCTTTGCCATTTTCTGTACCCCCCTGCCTCTGTTCCCATCTGCAAGGGCAGGATAAAATCCTGAATATCCAGGATATTCAGTCTCTTGAAGGAGGGATCCCAGGTTTAAGGGAGCACATTGCATTTGAGCAGCAGCCACTCAAGCTGATGGTGTGTTAAACTGCAGTGGTAGTGGGCAATGGCAAGGTTGGTGGGCTTATGCCATCTGCAGGTCAGCAGATGCAAAATAATGCCTGCATTTGCTTTAAGAACTAAATTGCCATTGAACTGCCTCTCTCTCACTCACATTTTTGAGTGCAGTACTTAAACACTAATAATTCAGTCAAAGTCTAATCATCTGACTGACATTATACCAATTGAGTGAGTGAACACAAGACCGCAGGTTGGAACAAGTGGTGGCTGAGGAGTCAGCTTTTTTCCAGTGGTGGCTGTAGTGATCATTTCAGATCTCATGGATCCTGCTATGGAAATAAGGATGTTCAATGAGCATCAACCTACGTGCAAGTAGTTAGGTTATTTTCTCAGCATGTGCAACAGATGACAGGGGTCATGGCAGAATTCACTAACCTCACCTGCGGCAACATCAGCAAAGCTTGTGCATACTTGAGCGTGTGGCAGTTTACCCAAGTATTTGATTGCTTCCCCAACCACCCTCACTATAGCAGTGTCCCACCACAGGACTCTATCTCCTCCTCATCAGAATTCAGAAATATTGAGGGTAATTTTAACCCCAGCATGGTGAACAGGAAAGGATCGGAGTGAGTGGGGGGTGGGGGGGGGGCTAGTGGTAATGGGTGATTTGGTGTTAAATTGCTAAACAGGTAAAATCCTCTGCAAATGCTCCAACTTCTAGTTTAACCACAGCAGGTTTGGGAGCGTCCAAGTAACCCGCTCAAGAGAGCTGGGTCTCTGACTACTATATGTTAATGAGGCTCTGCTCCTCAGATTTTGGCAGCCATTTAAACTTAACACTGCAAAAGCAAAAGATGCTGGAAATCTGAAACAAAAAACAGAAAATGCTGGAAATACTCAGGTCAGACTGTATCAGTGGAAAGAAAAACAGAGTTAACGTTTCAGAACTGTGTGACCTTTCATCAGAACTGCTGGTCGACTGCTGGTTTTCCCATCTGATAGCTGGCCACCCTCTCACTCGGCTGACTGCCAGGCAGGCAACAGAGATTTAAAAAAAACTGCTAAAGAAGTCCTGCTGATAAATTCAGCAAGATTACCAATTCCAGGCATTTCCCTTGTTCCCCCCACCCACCCCCCACAAAAATATGTGTCCCCTGCTTCTCCCCTGGCCCCTTGTAAATAACAGAGCCATTGTATCCAACTTGTATCATTTAGAACTATTTGTTAGGTTTGTATTTTATTATATGAAGGATACAAATATTTAATTTTTTTTAACTAATTTTTAGTTTTGTTATTTTTATGACAATATTTGCCCCATCTTATTGCCACTTGTTACATGTTATAGTAATTGTTGCAAACTAGGGCATTGTAGGTAAAGTCTAGGAGTCTAGATTAGGTCAACTAATAACTCTTTATGATATATACATTACTATTTACACTCTCCTAAGCCTCTTTCACCAGCATCCTTTATGCTGCTACTCTCCTTCCAAAGTCCATTACCATGTGACTTTTACATCAACAGCTCTACAGTGAGAGGGGTTTCTCTCACTGTGTCCAACATTAATCCTTACATATCCTTATACTACATTGCCCCCCAGGTCTTTCCAACATTTTCTTAAATATATATTTACATTCTGACTTAATTTTCTACCCTTTCTCCCCGCAAGTCTCTGACTTCACAGATTTAATGTATTCAGAGGTTTCATGACTCTCCCAGATCTTGTTCTAGTCAGAGCGGGATGATAAGTAATCTTCACTGTAAGTCTGGGTCGCTGACTTGGTTGATTTCTGCTAAGGACTGTAGTATTCAAATAGTCGTTTGGTATTACAGAAGTTGAGTACTGCTGAAAATAGAGACATTTTGTCAAAGCTTTTCATCTTGCACAAATCAGGACAATCCACAAAAATGCCAATATAAGGGAAAGCAACAATTTATACTGTATGAGAGTGTTGATTGGTTGGCGAGTGGACTCTGATTGGTTGAGGCATTGCCATGGAGAATGCACCAGTTTATGGTGACTGACAGTTAACTGCCAAGCTTTGTTTGAACCAGGCAGCTTGACTCTGATTGGTCAAGGCATGCCCTGAGGAATGAACCAGTGAATGGCTGTCACTTATTTTGTTTAGCTGAAACAGGCTTCTAGGTCACGTACTCTTTGGCCTTCATACAGTTTTGATAAGTCTCTGACACAAAACCTTTTGTTGTAATTTCGAGTTTGTTGCCTTCTATAAGAGTTTTCCCAGTTTCTTACTCTCTCATAGTCCCGGACAATTAATCCTGGAAGCAAATTTTTAGGCAAAACAAGAAGTTGCGTTCATATCTTATCGCCTATCTCAGTTCTTAGCTCCGTCTTTGCTTTAAGAACTGTACAGTCATTGGATTTCTTCTAATCCAAGGCTGCTCTTCAGCCCACAGAAGGGCTCTGTTTTGTCTTTGTACTTCCGCCTGTTGTACAATCTGAATTGCCTTCTCATTCTTGGATATCAAGAGATCCGATGGAGATTCATCAGCTATGCTGACAACTATTCGGTCCCTTATCAGTTGTGCCTTTAATTCTGCATATTCACATCCACATGAAATAATCTACAGGTTCACCTATTCTCAGGACTCGCTTGTTAAATTTTGCTCTTTCCAGAATTTTGTGACTGCATAAATTGAAATATTTGTCAAAGGCTTGTCACACATCTTCAAATTTATCAGAAGCCTTGTTTATCCCTTGCCTCACAATCACGTCATCTGCAACTGAAGCCATAGAATATAAAAATGTATTTACTGTTCTGTTTCTGATTTAGTATGGCATTGGGAAGTAATCCTAAATCGTAGGAATCCCTTTTCTCCATAAGGCCCAATTTTGTACCTGATTGGGTCCTTCCTGATCGTGGAAGCTTTCAGGCAATCTGAATTTCAAATCCATTCTGTTTCTTATGCTTTGTTAGGCTTTTTATGGTGCTCCCTTTTCTTTTTAAATTGCACTGGCTTTATGGAGGTGTTCGTGCTCTTTCTGGAGTTTTGCTATGCTTTCTCTCCACGGTCTGTTTGAGTAATGGCTGGCGTCTCCGGCCAACTCGCGAATCACCTTTTCGCTCAAGTGACCTCTCTCCCAGTTTTTTGTGACTCAGTGTGCCATTAGCCAAGAATGGCCCCTTTATTAATTTATTCGGGGATGTGGGCATCACTAGCTGGGCCAGCATTTATTACCCATCACTAATTGCCCTTGAGAAGGTGGTGGTGAGCTGCCTTCTTGAACTGCTGCAGTCCTTGGGCTGTTAATACACAACAATGTTGTCAGGAACAGAGTTCCAGAATTTTGACCCAGTGACAGTGAAGGAATGGCGAAACAGTTCCAAGTCAGGATTGTGTGTGGTTTGGAGGGGAGCTTGCAGGTGATGGTGTTCCCATGTATCTGCTGCCCTTGTCCTTCTAGGTGGTAGAGGTTGTGGGTTTGGAAGGTGCTGTAGAAGGAACCTCGATGAATTGCTGCAGTGTATCTTGTAGATGGTGCACACTGCTGCCACTGCATGTCAGTGGTGGAGGGGGTGAATGTTGAAAGTGGTGGAAAGGGTGCCAATCAAGTGGGCTGCTTTTTCCTGAATGGTGTCGAGCTTCTTGAGTGTTGTTGGAGCTGCACTCATCCAAGCAAGTGGAGAGTATTCCATCACACTCCTGACTTGTGCCTTATAGATGGTGGACAGGCATTGGGGAGACAGGAAGTGAGTTACTCACTGCAGAATTCCCAGTCTCTGACCTGCTCTTGTAGGCACAGCATTTATGTGGCTGGTCTAGTACAGTTTTTGGTCAATGGCGACTCCCAAGATGTTGATAGTGGGGGAATTCAGTGATGACAATGCCATTGAACGTCAAGGGTGATAGTTAGATGATCTCTTGTTTGAGCTGGCCATTGCCTGGCACTTGTGCGGTGCGAATGTTACTTGCCACTTATCAGCCCAAGCCTGGATGTTGTCCAGGTCTTGCTGCATATGGACATGGACTGCTTCAGTATCTGAGGAGTCGTGAATGGTGCTGGACATTGTGCAATCATCAGCGAACGTCTGCACTTCTGACCTTATGATGGAGGGAAGGTCATTGATGAAGCAGCTGAAGATGGTTGAGCCAAGGACACTACCCTGAGGAATTCCTGCAATGATGTCTTGGGACTGAGATGATTGACTGCCAACAACCACAACCGTCTTCCTTTGTGCTAGCTATGACACCAATCAGCGGAGAGTTTCCCCGATTCCCATTGACTACAGTTTTGCTAGGGCTCCTTGATGCCATACTCAGACAAATGCTGCCTTGATGTCAAGGGCAGTCACTCTCACCTCACCTTTGAAATTCTCTCACCTGTTCCTGGACCATTGTCTGGCGCTGAGACTCAGAACCTAATCACTGTACCTGGATGTTTCGTTGCAGACCACCAGCCCATGCTTCTGGCCGTGTCTTCTTCAACTGCAGAGCAGCTCTGGAGTTCGTAGCAGTCCCCTGACAAGATCTGCTGTTCTCCTGGCGCTACTTCATGAGATATAGTGATTTTCAATATTCTCTGGTCATTTTAACAGGTGCCATCATGTTGTGTGTTGTAGTAGTAATTGTAGCGTAGCTAGAGCATTGTGGATAAAGTCTAGGAGTCTAAATTAGGTCAACTAATAACTCTTTATCATATATACATAACTATTTACACTCTCCTCAAACCTCCTTAGCTAGTATCCTTCGTGCTGCTACTTTGTCCTTCCATTGCCCTTTACCATGAGTCTATTGCAACATCTCTACAGTGGGAGGGGTTTTCTCACTGTCTCCAACATTAACCCTTACATGTCCTTACACTAGACCACTGACTGACACAGCAGGTGCCCTGCTACTAGGACTGAGCCAATCTCACGTTTGAGACAAAGGCTTGAGGATGAAATTCAACCTAGAGCAATCAAGCTCTAGTTCTCTCTTCCTGTGGGAAAGTATCTCACTGGAAGCCTTAGCCAATTTTTGGTCACAGTTATGTGGAAACTGTTGGATTGAATCCATGCTCGGCGTTCCATTGCTCAACGGGATGTAACGCTAAAATATTACATCATCACCCCATTTTCTTTTCAAATTCACTGCTAATTAATATTGTTTTATCCATTATACTGTGTGGCTTTAATCACATCCGTCACAAGAAAGCATATTGCCACAGCTGTTTTTATTTCTGTAATACCATCAAAGCCCGGGTAATTCCTTTGCAGCAAGAGATTTTAGCCAGATGATGCAACATCTTGAAAGTGCACAGAAACAGCAGCTTGACAAATTGTAATTGCATGAAATTGATATGAAACTGAGAAGACAGAATTGCTGAAAATATTATTCTGCTGCTTTAGTGGAGCTATGTCTACCAATTAAACTTTATGTTTCGGCTCTGACTGAATAATTAGTTCCTTCACAATATTACGAACAATAGTTCCTTTGAAAATATATTTTATTGATGAATTCCCTGCTTGATGATATGAGGATCATGTTTCCAAGCAATTAGGCTACTCGGGAATTGAGTAGGCATAGTGAAAAAATATATCTAATGTATAAACACATACGTCTTGCAATTCTTCTGGCCAATCTTCCCTCATGAAGGCACCTTGATGGCTTACAGGCAGTGCAACTGTTTGTGTATCACTTAAATGGGTACTTCCATGTGTCAGTGATGGGAGTGTCTGAAGCCCATTATGACTGTAGGAGTATCAAAACCAAACCTGATACTGTCCTTACCTGGACCCAGATTTTGTGGTCAGCGGCGAATGAATGGCAATTGAGGTTTATTTTGTTTCCAGTGCCCACTGACTTTTAGTGGGTTTTTGTGCAGCAATTTACGGTAATTAGACAACTATTTCAGCATGGACCCTCTAAAGGGGATCTGGAACCTCCGGTAACAGGGTAAGCAACAGCTCTTCAGCCAATCAGATTTAAGAATCCTTACTGAGACACGCAGGGTAGAATTTTCAATTCACAATCTCTGCAGAAATGGCGGGACCAATAGCAGGTTGGGAACCCGAATAGTGAAGGAGTTGGCTTTTCCGTGGCTCTTTATCTCAGCCATGATATTAGCATCCTGCTTCCATGTTCCTGACCAGGGAAGGCAGCGGGATCACGCACCAGATATGTCAAAGGAAGGATTTCTAATTAAAGGGACCACAGCAAGTTTCAGAAAGGTTCAACTGTACATGGATTTTTGAGGCTGCTGTAACCTCAGGAATGGAGAGGCGACCTGGGAAGGCTGCTCCCCTGGGTCTCCCACTCTTACCTGGATGTCCTGCTGCAGGATCTGACTGGCTGCAGTGAAGTGTGCTCCCCCAAGCACGGGAGGAAGAGGACAACATGCCCAACCAAGCAGGCTTGGAGGGAAGTCGCCAAGGACGTGAGCAGCAGGAGTGTGGTCCCACCAACCTGTAGACAGTGCACCAAGAGGATCCAGGTCCTCAGGAGTGTGAGAAACGTGATTGGCATAATACTTTCAGGTACCAAGCCCCACACTCTGATGTTCCCGCATTCTCCTGATCAGCACTTCTCAGAACAGCACATCTTGCAGCTCCACTCATTCCTCTCTCTCTAGCTACCTCCTCACATCCCCATCTGAGCAGCCTACACACACTATTATCCTATTGCCCTCTCGCACTCATGCCTCACAGTCACCCTCCACAAATTTTGTCATTCCCTCCTATCCACAAAAGCCATTTCTAACACTCATAACTCTTTTCTTGTAGGAGAAGAGAACACACTTCAGGGAGAAACAGTAAACTGGAATGGGCGTGATCCTCCAGTGTCAGGCACCTTGACTGAAGGAGGTGTACTAAAACCAAATGTCATATTCTTAATGCTACGCGAGCTGATAGTGACGAATTGAGAACTGAATCGGGACTTTCCTAGTTGAGGGAGCTCAGCTATTCACCAATTTGACATTCTTGACTATCAGAGGAGCAAGCTATATTTTTATTATAAGATTAAGAATGATTAAAATGTATCTTGGCCCACATGTCTGCAGAACTTCTGGAACCCGCTAATCATGAGTAGGACTGAAGTTTGGCAGAGGCCTCAGGTAAAAAGATATGCCTGGTTCTGTGGGGCCTTGTCTACACTGAAACTTTCATCTACCCAAACAGGCCTTACTCACGCTACTTTTATTTATTTATTTTATTTAGAGATTGGGAGGAGCACCCGGCGAAAACCCACGCGGTCACAGGGAGAACTTGCAAACTCCGCACAGGCAGTACCCAGAATTGAACCCGGGTCGCTGGAGCTGTGAGGTTGCAGTGCTAACCACTGCGCCGCCCATTTTTTTTATTTATTTAGAGATACAGCACTGAAACAGGCCCTTCGGCCCACTGAGTCTGTGCTGACCATCAACCACCCATTTATACTAATCCTACATTAATCCCATTATCCTCTCACATCCCCACCTTCCCCCTACCACCTACCTATACTAGGGGCAATTTATAATGGCCAATTTACCTATCAACCTGCAAGTCTTTGGCTGTGGGAGGAAACCTGAGCACTTGGCGAAAACCCACGTGGTCACAGGGAGAACTTGCAAACTCCGCACAGGCAGTACCCAGAATCGAACCCGGGTCGCTGGAGCTGTGAGGCTGTGGTGCTAACCACTGTGCCACTGTGATTCCCTTACTCCTATAACAATAATGGTGGCAGCTGCCAAATATCAGACTAGAACTGATCATCTCAAAATTAATCCCCAAATTTAGGGAAATAGAATAGGACAGTTTCTGCTAAAGGAAACATCTGATGTTACAAAAGTGAAAATCTAATTTATGCTTTGCCAAAGTGTGATAGGTGCAATGATCTGTTTACCTTGTACAGGGTCTGTGGGTTGCTTTGTTCAGGTTGTATGTCTGCTTGAAATTGTAGGTGCTTATTACGTCATCATTAAGTGTGGCCAGTTCAATACAGCCAACAAAGCCAGGCAGGTTCAAGCTGGCAGGAAGCTATGACAAAATAGACAGAAAAAAATTCTGTTAAGATAACTCCATTAGCCTGTAAAATAGGATCATAGGAAATAGGAGCAGGAGTAGGCCATTCAGCCTGTCATGCTTGTTCCACCATTCAAACAGATTATGGCTGATCATCTACCTCTACACCATTTTTCCCCACTATCCCCACATCCCTTGATGTCATTAGTAATCAGAAATCTATCGATTTCTGTCTTGAACATACTCAATGACTGAGCTTCCACAGCCCTCTGGGGTAGAGAATTCCACAGATTCACCATCCTCTGAGTAAAGAAATTCCTCCTCATCTCAGTCTTAAATGATACTGTGTCCCCTGGTTGTAGACTCACCAGCCAGTGGAAACATCTTATCCACATCCACCCTGTCACCTTCTGTAAGAATTTTGTAAGTTTCAATGAGATCACCTCTCATTCTTCAAAACTCTAGAGAATACAGGCCCAGTTTCTGCAATCACTCCTCATAAGACAATCCCACCATTCCAGGATTAGTTTGGTGAACCTCCGTTGCACTCCCTCTATGGCAATATATCCTTCCTCAGATAAGGAGACCAAAACTGTACACAATATTTCAGTCTCACCAATGCTTTATACAATTGAAGCAATACATCTTTACACCTGTACTCAAATCCCCTTGCAATGAAGGCCAACATACCATTTGCCTTCTTAATTGTTTGCTGCACCTGCAAACTAGCTTTTAGTTTAGTTTAGAGATACAGCACTGAAACAGGCCCTTCGGCCCACCGAGTCTGTGCCGACCATCAACCACCCATTTATACTAATCCTACACTAATCCCATATTCCTACCACATCCCCACCTGTCCCTATATATTTCCCTACCACCTACCGATACTAGGGGCAATTTATAATGGCCAATTAACCTATCAGCCTGCAAGTCTTTTGGCATGTGGGAGGAAACCGGAGCACCCGGAGGAAACCCACACAGACACAGGGAGAACTTGCAAACTCCACACAGGCAGTACCCAGAATTGAACCCGGGTCACTGGAGCTGTGAGGCTGCGGTGTTAACCACTGCACCACTGTGCCACCCTAGTGACTCATGAATGGGGACACCCAGGTCCGTTTGGACAACAACACTTCCCAACCTCTCACCATTTAAGAAATACTCTGCCTTTTTGTTTTTTTCTACCAAAGTGGATCACTTTACAGTTTTTCACATTATATTCCATCTGCCATGTTCTTGCCCATTCACTTAGCCTGTCCAAATCCTCTTGAAGCCTCCTTGCATCCTCCACACAACTTACGTTCCCTCCTAGTTTTGTGTCATCCGCAAATTTGGAAATATTACAATCAGTCCCCATATCCAAGTCATTTATATAGATTGTGAACAGCTGGAGCCCAAGCACTGATCCTTGCAGTACCCCACTAGTAACAGCCTGCCATCCTGAGAATGACCCATTTATTCCGAACATCTAATTTCTGTCTGTTAACCAATTCTCAATCCATTGCAGTATATTACCTCCAATCCCATGTGTTCTAATTTTGTTTACTAATCTCCTGTGTGGGACCTTATCAAAAGCCTTCTGAAAATCCAAATACACCACATCCACTGGCTCTCCTTTATCTATGCTCCAAGTAATATCCTCAAAATACTCCAACAGATTTGTCAAACATGATTTCCCTTTCACAAATCCATGTTGACTTTGCTCAATCTTATCATTATTTTCCAAGTGCCCAGTTATCTCATCCTTTATAATAGAGTCCAACATTTTCTCTACTACTGACATCAAACTAACAGGCCCGTAGTTCTCCGTTTTCTCTCTTGCTCCCTTCTTAAAGAGTGTGGTTACATTTGCTACTTTCCAGTCAGCAGGAACCCTTCCCAAATCTATAGAATTTTGAAAGATAACCACCAATATATCTACTACCTCTATGGTCACCTCCTTCCATACTCATTGTAGCTCATCTGGTCCATGGGATCTATCAGCTTTCAATCCAATTAATTTTTTGAGTACTACCTCTTTATTGATACTAATTATTCTCAGTTCCTCATTTTTATAAGTCCCCTCGTTCACTCGTATTTCTGGGAGATTTTATGTGTCTTCCTCTGTGAAGACAGACACAAAGTAATTGTTTAGTCTCTCCGCCATTTCCTCATTCTCCATCACAAACTCTCCTGTCTCTGCCTGCAATGGACCCACGTTCACCCTTGCTAATCCGCCTTTATGTTTCTAGCTAGCTTTCTTTTATGATCTTTTTTCCCTTTCTTTATCAGTTTTTTGGTCCTCCTTTGTTGGATTCTAAATTGCTTCCAATCCTCAGGCTTAGCACTTTTTCTGGCGACCTTATAAGCCACTTCCTTTGACCTAATGCAATCCTTAACTTCTTTTGTTAGCCACAGTAGATTCACCTTTCCTGTTGGGTTGTGTCTTGGAGGAATGTGTATTTGTTGTAAACTGTGTAATACTTCTTTAAAAACTAGCCATTGCCTGTCTACTGTCAAATCTTTTAATGTATTTTCCCAATCCACTATAGCCAACTTGCCCCTCATACCCCCATAGTTTCCTTTGTTCAGATTTAAGACTCTAGTTTCAGAATAAACTATATCTCTTTCAAACTTAATGTAGAATTCTATCATATTGTGGTTACTATTTCCTCATGGCTATATTATTGCAAGCTTGTTAATTAGCCCTTTCTTATTACGCAATACTGAATCTAAAATAGCCCGATCCCTAGTTGGTTCTTCAACGTACTGCTCCAGAAATCCATCTTGTACACACTCCAGGAATTCATCCTCCACAGCATCTTGCTAATTAGCTTTGCACAATCTATATGTAAATTGAAGTCACCCATTAGTACTGTATTGGCCATGCTACATGTAGCTCTAATTTCCTGATTTATACCATGCCCAACATTACCACTATTGTTTGGTGGCCTGTAAACAACTCCCAGCAATGTTTGCTGTCCCTTGCTGCTCCTTAGCTCCAACTAAACTTATTCTACATATTGCTCCTTCAATCTAAGATCCTCTCTCACTAATGTACTGCTCTCGTCCCTTACTAACACCGCTACCCACCTTCTTTTCCCCTCCACCTATCCCTCCTAAATGATGAATATCCCTGAATATTCAGTTCCCAGCCCTGGTCATCCTGTAACCACATTTCTGTAATGGCAATTAAGTCATTTACCTTTATTTGTGCCTTCAAATCATGTACCATAGTGCGAATGCTGCGTGCATTCAGATAGAGTGCCTTTAATTTTGTCTTAACATTATTCTTCATTCCAATCCTATTTGATGTTTGCCTTTGCTTCATCTGCCTTCCAATTTTGCTTACTAATTCTCTGCTTCCTTACCAGTTTTGCTTCCCTCCAATCTGAGCTCCCTCTTAGGTTCCCAACCCCCTGCCAATTTAGTTTAAAACTCCCCAACAGCACTAGCAAATCTCCCTGCGAGGATGTTAGTCCCACTGCTGCTAAGGTGCAACCCGTTCATCTTCATCACCTAACCCAGAACAGATCCCAATGCCTCAAAAAACAGATCCCAATGCCTCAAAAAAACATGGCCATAAGTATATGGAAGGCTAGGCACAGAAACAGTGATTTGTATTTAATTTTATTTTGTCAACCTGTCATCCTCCTGTAGCCCTTAACAGGTATGATTCTTTCTTCGGCTTATGAATAATATGTAATGAGTAAGACAATGCATGAGTGGGTACAAAGAAATTACCTAATGTGGTTGGGAGACATTATAAATAATTGATTCACAATCTGATTTTGAGTTCACTTCCATTCATAATCTAATTGACTATTTACTGTTCTTATTAAAGACTAGAAAGATATTCAGATTTCTCTCACTCCTAGGGAAAATTCTAAGTCTCCGTTTAAAAAATTATTTTATTGGAACTGAAGATAGGGTTAGTTTCTCAAACTTAGGACTTACTTTCTGTTCAATAGTGAGCTTATTACTGCAGCATGCTGCATGTAAGTATTTTGAGTCAATAGTAAATTCAAGAAAAGGAGACCCAGTTAATAAACTTCGAGGAGGCGCATGAGCTATTGAAACAACTCCTAACACTGACAGAATTTACCCAGAATAAACATTACAAACCAAGAGGAAAAATTACAAGCACAACATAAAATGAGATGGCCAGCAGTGCACTTGGGAAAGTGTATTGGCTTCTAAACAGAACATTTGAGCAGCAAGGATATCTGTCACTAAATGTACTTATTGCAGTGATAGTATTTCATCAGTTTTCAGTTAATCAAGGAGTACCATGTTTGCAATAAGGCAATCCATCTGAAGGAGTGGGGAGCCAGGATGTAATTGTCTCCAAGAAACTGAAGGAAGAATTGCCCAGTCACAGCTTGGGAACTGAGGAGAAATAGTTCAGAGGCAAGAGAAGAGGAAAGGTAGGAAAACTACAATAGTTATTTTTGAATTCTACCTTTGATACAATTTGACTAGGGTAACAAAGATGCCGCAATACTTAAGGGTTAATGCAGTTTTGGAAACACTTTGTAGAAGTTTACATGAAGATCAAGCTTGTGAAAGTTAAAAAATGTTATCATTAAAAGGAAAAATGTTCTGCAAGTTTAAAAATGCACCATGAGAATTGGCTTAGTCCAGCATACCTGGAAATCTGGAGGTACTCCTCCCACATAGAAAACCATATTGTCAGCTTCCAGATCTAGCAGAGAATCATTGCCTTCAGATAATCCTTTCTGGATGAATTTTTGCTCTGCTGTACTACCTGGGATAGGTACAGTTAGCTGTATTTTTCCATGCCTTCCAACTCTATCAGAAAAGAAACAAGCACAGCAAAAGTCACATCAATACATTTCTTCTTTGGTTTGGTTAATTAAGAAATTTGAAGGCAGTCTTTTCAATGAAGAATGGACCATTGAGAGTTGTTGCCAACCACTGAATATTTTCAAACAGATACATCATCATTTGAAACATAATGATATTGAAGTAAAATGTCCCATATACTGTGCCCAAAATAGGGGAAAAATTGTTTACAATGTGCAGCAACATTTTAAATGCTCTTAGAAGATTCACTCTCATCAGTATTTCTAGCAAGATCAAAAACATATTCAAAAAGACCATCCTTATATTTCTAGAAATTTCTAGCTCCAGAATTCTCTCATGAAAATATTTATGATATCCTGATACATAATGACCTTCCTCAATCTGTAGCGTCTGTTTACATTTTCTGTTTTGCAAAGATTACATTGAAAGTGAGGACAAGATTGAATTGAGTTCTGATGACTGCATGGTTGATGTTCATAGTCCAGAATCATACAAGATAGAATGATTATTTAAAAAGAGAAAATAAATTATTGGGAATGCTCAGGAATAAAATAAATTCTTTAGTCAAAATGATTCCAAAATATTTAAATACAATTTTTAAAGTTTATTTGGTGTTTATTCAAACAAGTTCTATTGTAACGAGTACCTAAATTGCAGTATCGTCTCTACACTTAATCATACCAATTTGGTTTTGACAAGCCTATACTGATAGCACAAAAACCATTGAGGGTACAGCCCAGGATCAGAACCATCCATTTTACATTTGCTCAAATTGAATTCAACTTGTGGCCTTGTTTTGCCTTAGTCTCTAGGTTAAGGTGAGCCTGCCCATACATACAAACATACAAATTAGGAGTAGGCCACTCGGTCTTTTGAGCCTGCTCCGCCATTCAATAAGCTCATGGCTGAACAGATTACTCCACATTTCCACCTACCCCTAGATAATCTTCCATTCCCTTGCTTATCAAGAATCTATCTACTTCTGCCTTAAAAATATTCAAAAACTCTGCTTCCATTACCTTTTGAGGAAGAGAATTCCAAAGACTCTCAACCCTCAGAGAAAAACATTCTCCTCAACTCTGTCTTAAATGGGTGACCCCTTATTTTTAAACAGTGACCCCTAGTTCTAGATTCTCCCAAAAGGGGAAACATCTTTTCCACATCCACCCTGTCAAGATCCCTCAGGATCTCATATGTTTCAATCAGGTCGCTTACTCTTCTAAACTCCAACGGATACAAGCCTAGCCTGTCCAATCTTTCCTCATAAGAAAACCCACCCATTCCAGGTAATAGTCGAGTAAACCTTCTCTGTACTGCCTCCAATGCATTTACATCCTTCCTTAAATAAGGAGACCAGTACTGTGCACAGCACTCCAGATGTGGTCTCACCAATGCCCTGTATAGCTGAAGCATAACCTTCCTACTTCTGTATTCAATTCCCCTCACGATAAACAATAACATTCTATTAGCTTTCCTAATAACGTGCTGTACCTGCATACTAACCTTTTGTGATTCATGCACGAGGACACCCAGATCCCTCTGCATCTCAGAGCTCTGCAGTCTCTCACCATTTAGATAATATGCTTCTTTTTTATTTTTCCTGCCAAAGTGGACAATTTCACTCTTTCCCACATTATACTCAATTTGCCAGATCTTTGCCCACTCACTTAATCTATCTATATCCCTTTGTAGCCCCCTATGTCCTCTTCACAAGTTACTTTCCAACCTATCTTTGTGTCATCAGCAAATTTAGCAACCATGCCTTCCATCCCTTCATCTAAGCCATTTATATAAATTGAAAAAAGTTGAGGCCCCAGCACAGAATACTGTGGCACACCACTCGTTACATCTTGCCAACCAGAAAATAACCCATCTATGTCTACTCTCTGTTTCCGGTTAGCTAGCCAATCTTCTATCCATTCCAATATGCTACTCTCTACACTATGAGCTTTTATTTTCCACAATAACCTTTGATGTGGTTCCCCTTTATCCACAGCACATGTAACTCCCTCAAAGAACTCCAATAAATTGGTTAAACATGACTTCCCTTTCACACAACCATGTTGACACTGCCTGATTCCCTTGAATTTTTCTAAATGTGCTGCTATAACGTCTTTCATAATAGCTTCTAACATTTTCCCTAAGACAAATGTTAAGCTGACTGGCCAGTAGTTTCCTGCTTTCTGTCTCTCCCTTTTTGAATAAAGGAGTTGCATTCACTATTTTCCAATCCAACAGAACCTTCCCCAAATCTATGAAATTTTGGAAAATTAAAACTAACATATCAACTATCTCACTAGCTACTTCTTTTAAGACCCTAGGATGAAGTCTATCAGGACCTGGGGACTTGTCAGCCTGCAGCTCCAACAATTTGTTCAGCACCACTTCCCTGGTGATTGTAATTTTCTTGAGTTCCTCCCTCCTTTCCATTTCCTGACTTACAGCTAATACTGGGATGTTACTTGTATCCTCTATGGTGAAGACTGATGCAAAATATCTGTTCAATTCATCTGCCATCTCCTTATCATCCCTAAAATAAAAGCAAAATACTGCAGATGCTGGAAATCTGAAATAAAAATAAGAAAAGCAAGAAACAGCAGACCTGCTGCGTATTTGCAGCGTTTCTTGTTTTTATTCCTTATTATCCCTTATTAATTCCCCAGACCCATTTTCTGGAGGACCAACACTCACTTTATTAACTCTTCTCTTTTTAAAATATCGATAGAAACTCTTACTATTTGTCTTTATATTGCTAGCTAGCTTTCTTTCATACTCTAATTTAACCTTCCTTATCAATATTTTAGTCATTCTTTGCTGTTTTTTTATATTAATATAATGTCCAATCTTCTGACGTGTCTCCCATCTTTGCACAATTATAGGCTTTTTCTTTAAGTTTTATACTATCTTTAACTGTTTTAGTTAACCATGGATGGCAGGTCCCACCCTTGGAATTTTTCTTTCTCATCAAAATGTATCTATTCTGCATATTCTGAAATATCCCCTTAAATGTCTGCCACTGATTCTCTATTGACCTATCCCTTAGCCTGATTTGCCTGTTCACGTTAGCTAGCTCTGCTTTCATGCCCTCATAATTGCCCTTATTTAAGTTTAAAATATTAGTCTTGGACCCACGCTTCTCTCCCTCAAATTGAATGTAAAATTCAATCATATTATGATTGCTGCTACCTATGAGGTCATTAATTAATCCTATCTCATTGCACAATACTAGATCTAGTATAGCCTGCTCTCTGGTTGGCTCCAGAACGTATTGTTCCAAGAAATTATCCCGAAAACATTCTATGTACTCCTCATCTAGGCTACCTCTGTCCATCTGATTTTACCTGTCTATATGTAGGTTAAAATCCCCCATAATTATCGCTGTACCTTTCTGACAAGCTGCCATTATTTCTTCATTTATACCCCGTCCTACCATGTGTGTACTGTTAGAGGACCTGTACACCACTCCCCCAAGTGTCTTCTTGCCTTTATGATTTCTTATCTCTAACCTGACCATCATTAATTAACAGAGGTACCCCTCCACATTTTCCTAGCTTCCTATCCTTCCTATATGATATGTACCCTTCAATATTCAGGTCCCAATCCATGTCATCCTACAGCCATGTCTCTGTAATGGCTATCAGATAGTACTTATTTATTTCTATTTGTGCTCTCACTTCATCTGTTTTGTTTTGAATGCTACGTGCATTCAGATACAGAGCCTTTAGTTTTGTCCTTTTTTTTGTAACCTCTAGACTTATCTGTTGAGTTACTCTTAGATTTGTATGCTCTGTCTCTTCCTGTCAACAGTCTGTTTATCATTTCCCATATTAATACCTTTCTCTTTGTTTTGTCTTTGCTCCATGACTTACCATATCTTCCCAAATATGATCTCTTGCCCCCACTATTCAGTTTAAAACCCTCTCTACCTCCCCAATTATGCAGCTCGCTAGGATATTGGCCCCAGCAAGGTTCAGCTGTAGACCGTCTCAATGGTACAGCAACCACTTTTCCCAGTACTGGTACCAGTTCCCCACGAACTGGAACTCACTTCTACCACACCAGTCTTTGAGCCACGCATTAATTTCTCTAATCTTATTTGCCCTATGCCAATTTGCACGTGGCTCAGGTAATAACCCAGGGATTATTACCTTTGAGGTTCTGCTTCTTAATTTGGCACCTAGTTCCTCACACTGACTATGCAGAACCTCTTTCCTTGTCCTATCTATGTCATTGGTAGCTACATGGACCACAACAACTGGATCCTCCCCCTCCCACTGTAAGTTCCTCTCCAGCCCTGAGCAGATGTCCTGAACCCTGGCACTGGGCAGGCAACACAGCCGTCTGGACTGTCGCCTTTTGCTGCAGAGAACAGTGTTAATCCCCTTAACTATACTGTCCCTTATTACTGCTACATTCCATTTTTCTCCCTCCACTTGAATGACTTCCTGTACCATAGTGCCATGGTCAGGTTGCTCATCCATCCTGCAGCCTCCACTCTCATCCAAACAAGCTGAAAGAACCTCAAACCTGTTGGACAATCGCAAAGGCTGAGGCTCCTGCACTCCTGCCCTCTGTCCCCTTAACTGCCTTGGCTGCAGCCACACTCTCCTGTCCCTGACCACTGACCAAATCAGAAGACCCTATCCTAAGGGATGTGACCGCCTCCTGGTACAAAATGTTCAGGTAACTTTCCCCCTCCCTGATCTGTCGCAGTGTCTGCAGCTTGGACTCCAGTTCAGTGAGTCTGAGCCGAAGCTCTTCGAGCTGCAAACGCTTACTGCAGACGTGTTTGCCCTGGATCACACTGGCATCTAGGAGCTCCCACATGCTGCAGCTGCGACACATTACCTGTCCTGCTATCCTTAATGTGTTTTAATTAACAACTTAATTATTTTATTCAATTATTTTTTTAATATATTTTATTAAGCTTACCACTAGTTCCTTTACTATTTTAAACACTACTTAATTTATATTTTTTAAATTCATTCTCAAGATATGCATGTTATTGGCAAGGCCAGAGTTTATTGCCCATCCCTATCTGCTTCTTGGAAGGTGGTGGCAGGCCCTCTTCTTGAACCTCTTCTGTTCTCTTAATATATGATCCGATGGCACTATTTGAAGAAGAGCAGGGGAATTCTCCCAGTGTTCTGGCCACCATTCATCCCGTAACCAACATCACTAGAACATATTATCTGGTCATTATCACATTACTGTTTGTAGGACATTGCTGTTTGTGAATGGCTGCTGCGTTTCCTACCCTACACTTAATGTGACTACATTTAATGTACTTCATTGGCTGTATAGTGCTTTGCATCATCCTGAGGTTGCAAAAGGCATTATATAAATGCAAGTATATTTTTTATGGGGTGAAGATGCTCCCACAATGCTGTCAGGTAGCGAGTTGCAGGATTTTGATCCAACAAAGATGAAGGGCAGTGATATATGTCCAAGTCAGATGGTATGTGACTTGGAGAGGAACTTGGAGCTGATAATGTTCCCATCTTCTGTTGTTGTCCTTCTAGCTGGTGGAGGGCGTGGGTTTGTGATGTGCTGCCAAAGAAGACTTGATGAGTTACTGCAGGGCAACCTGTAGATAGTACACATGGCAGCCACAGTAGGCCCACAGTGGACATGTAGGCTAGTGGTTTGGTGATAAACTTTCATCTTTACGGCCCAAGTAGTAATCTGGCAATGCAGATCAACTGCCCATTATAAAACCTGTCCAATTTTTATTATATTGAATATCAATTATTCATTGCATCAAAATGAAAATCAAGCAGATTATTTAATGGGTGTTGATCTGCCCTGGCAGTGAAGATAAATTTTTTTTATATATTTAAACCTTAGGCTTCTCAAATATTGCACTACCCAATCCCACAAGCTTAAGTTCTGGTCTTATAAAAAGCAATTGCAATATACATAAACTGAAAAGAAAAATCTAATTTACCATTGCCAAGACTAATTTGACAGATAATACTGGAAAGTTATACTTAGGAATATTTTCACCCAAAATTACTTTGTCCATAAGAGAGATCGAGAGGGAGTTACCTTTCTACTTTGATTAAATTGAAGTAGTTTGGCCAGGTGCTCACCGGCTTTGAGTTCAAAGGAATCTCAACATCTCCATTTCCAAGATTGTAGACATAAACTAAATTGTCATTCTTAATACTCAAACCAATGTAATCTTGTCTTCCCTAGAACACAACAAAAAACAAATTTGCAAACATAAAATTCGGCCTATTCAGTAGAATTCTGATTGCATACACATTCCTTATATGTGGCATTTTTTTAAAACTGTTTACGGGTAAAATTGACACGATCTTACATTCTTGTTTCCAAGGTAAAAGATGAATCTATCTTGGTTGGCAGCTTGACCTTGTTCACTCAATGAAGGAACTTGCATGTACAAACTTATTGAAGTAAAAGACTTGAGCTCCTCCAAGTTTGATTTTGAATGAACTTCCACAGCAGACTGCCCATCAAATTTCATGGAGACTTGAACCTGAAATGAAACAAGTAAATCAACTGTTTCTTTAACTGATATTGTTTGTAAATCTGTATATCTGTAGTCTGTAACTGAACAACTGTTAGACATTGTGCAAAGGAGAGGCAATCTCTAGTGGCACAGTGGTTCGCACCGCAGCCTCACAGCTCCAGCGACCCGGGTTCAATTCTGGGTGCTGCCTGTGTGGAATTTGCAAGTTCTCCCTGTGTCTGCGTGAGTTTCCTCCGGGTGCTCCGGTTTCTTCCCACATGCCAAAAGACTTGCTGGTTGATAGGTTAATTGGCCATTATAAATTGCCCCTAGTATAGATAGGTGGTAGGGAAATATAGGGACAGGTGGGGATGTGGTAGGAATATGGAATTAGAGTAGGATTAGTATAAATGGGTGGTTGATGGTTGGCACAGACCCGGTGGGCCAAAGGGCCTGTTTCAGTGCTGTATCTCTAAAACTAAAACTAAAACTCTAAAACTAATCATAAAGGGGTTGGGATTCATGGGGCAAAATATTTACCTCAACAGTTATTCAATGTTATTATGCAAGTAATGGGTGACAGAAACTAATTTTAAAAAAAGCCCACTTCATGTAAGTCAGTCACAGAGGAGAACCTAGGTCCCTAGCCAAAGCATTCCACCCTACCACAATAAAGATTCACCACCATCTGCTCAATGGCAGTTAGGGATGGGCAATAAATGCTTTGCCAGTGATGCTTACACCCCAAAAATGAATTTAAAAAGGAGAACGCGGAGTGAAAACATTTCAGCTTGCCTTACTATACATAATTATACTCAATTGTTCTCATTGAATTTTTACCTTCCCTGAATGACAAAGCTCAATCTGAATTTTAACTCAGCATGCTCAAACAGTTGGAGTGTGTGGTGGGAGGGAGATCCTACGTGGAAAGTTCAGTATGAGGCCTGCGTCACTTCCCCTCAATGGGAATGTGACACTGGGTGAATCTGTAAGCAAAGAACTACAAAACGGAAAATTAATTTGTAAAAATAGCTGCATCCATGAAGAAATCACAGACGTACTGCAAATGATTTTCCACTCATAAGTAACCCATAATTGTGGATAATTCTGTCATTTCTCAATATGTAGGCCATTGGCTGAGATCCCTCACTAGTTGTACACATTTGTAAAATTGTCCCCGAATATATTTAGCAACAAAGGGCACTTTGAAATAATTATAAAAGAATAAGTATGTTGATTTGATTTGATATTCACTTTACGTGGTCTAAATTAGCTTAAAATGAGATGAACACTAAGTTTGAGTATCACAGTTATCAGGATATTCTACTCAACAATTTAGTGAGTAGGTCTTCTCACCTTGCTGGCCACATTTCGTGTCTGTGCAATGAGTTCCCGAATTCGCAGAATACTGGCAGAAATATTGCTTGCTGGCTTTTTCTGTTCCACAATTCGAAGTTTGTCCAAGAGCTGTGGAACTATTTCTGTCAAATTTTTCACTGTAGATACAACGGAAATATAAAATTTACAAGCTACACAGTTGCAAAGGATTGGAAACTACCACAAGAAACCTGTAGGAAGCAGTTGATGAGAATTCTAAGTTTAAAGTAGAAGGTTGTTCATTTTTCATCCTACTATTGTAGCCATGACTAACTGAATATCCCTATTAATCCACTAGTCATTGCATAAGTTTACCTAGTAAATACAGTGCAAATAACAGGAAACAACTAGCATTTAGACAGACATAATAACTATAGAAAGCTCAGTAGGATATTTAATGTAAGGAAATGTAATAGCCTGATTAGCAAAAATGACTATCACATGTGGAATACTGATATGCAACAGCAGCAAATTTGCACTACTGATTATTTTAATCCCATTAGTCTGCATGTGCCCATAATTTTAAAGTCATAAGTACATTGTTCATGTCCAAGAAATATAATTAGCAGTCCCATTAAAATAATGTGCATGGGGTATGGAAAGTCCTTGGAATGTTTCTTTAATGTGAAATGTGAAGGGGTCATTTGTAATTTCCTGCCTGTGACACGAAGCTTCAAATACACTGGGGCACGACTCGCAGAATCGGGAGAGGGATCACGCACCCATTTTTTGTTACATATGAATGAGCAATTAGGTGCTAAACAAATAAGGCCATGCTGCCAACATATGTGGCCTCTCTGAAATATTCAGCTTCAATGATGAAGCATTCAACACAAAATTTTATGTCTTTTTTTGAGGTTCTGCCCACCATCCATAAAAATGGCACAGTAAAGTCCTGGGACATTGAATTAGGCTTCTTACAAGGAGAATGTAGATTTTTGATTAATCCTTCTTTTTTTATTTCATATTTTGTTTGCTATATTTTGGCTGGGTAAACCTCCACGAAACAGACTACCACAGCATTGCATTAACTGCTGTACAATAAATAACCTGCACATAATATCCGAATCAGGATTGGCTCATCTCATAGAAGTAACAGTTACTACAATAGGAAACTTTCAAGCTGCCAGATACTTGCAAGCTACACCTGTGACATCTACCATATTGGGCAGCCTACAGCGCACACATAAATCAAGCAAGTGATAACTGTGTTTTGTAAGAGGCAACCACTTTCATCATTTCTGTTGTGCAGACAAGATATCAGCTGGACTGCACATATATCTTCTACCAGGTAGCAGGGTGTCTTCGAGTAAAAAGTGCAGATTTTGGTACTCATTTGGGCATCAGGACTCTACATGTGAATGCCATGGCCTTCATGAACAGAAAGATTTTGGCTCATTTATTATTCAGGTGGTTTCTGGCCACAAAAATGCATTCATTCGATGAAACATGTGAAAATGTGAGGAGTACACTGGACCTTACGTCAGCATAGTTGTCTCACTTGCAACCAGATACAAAATATTGGGAAAGCATTGGTTCAGTCTGTGATCTCTATCCGAGCAGCTGGTACCTTCATCCTCAATATAGCCATTATACCTTGCCCATGTGTAATATCATGAAGAACTAGTCTACTTTTCCCCCATCACAACCTCAGCTTATAAAGCAAGCTGAAGCTATTTAAAAGCCTTGGCCTTGCTCGATTTTGCATTTCCAGCCAGGTGTGCCAAGAGCCAAGCTGTTTTGGCAAACTTTGCCTATGCTAATAAACAATTCAATTAGAGCGAGGAACTCCCACCAAAAAAATTGGGTATGTGCAGCCTCAATTTTACTGGTGCAATATTAGAACTGTAAGTTCTATAATTGGTGCTTGAATTGAAAGTTTATTTAATAGTCGTCTTTCATTTTAAATACAGGATATAATCACCTCAGTAGTGAATTATTTATGTCATTTCAGTCAGAACTCAATTATATCCAGTGAGTGGGTGGTGCTTGGTTGGCTACTTATAATTTTCCATGTATTACTGATTAAAGAAATTCCACACTTCCATGTTATCGTTTCCAAATTTCTTTGACGAATGCCAAAAATTACTAACCTCATAATATCAGTCCCTTTTTTTTAAATTCATTCACACGATGTGAGTGTTGCAGGCAAGGACAGCATTTATTGCCCATCTTAAATTGCCCTTGAGAAGTTGATGGTGAGTCACCTGCCATCTACTTAAATACAACTGAGTGGCTTGCTGGATCATTTCTGAGGGCAGTTAAGAGTCAACCACATTGCTGTGTGTCTGGAATCACATAAAAGCCAGACGTTTCTTTTTTATTAGTATGGGGGATGTGGGCTTTGCTGGCTAGGCCAGCATTTATTGCCCATCCCTAATTGCCCTTGAGAGGGTGGTGGTGAGCTGTCGCCTTGAACCACTGCAGTCCTTGGGGTGCTGGTAGGAAGGGAGTTCCAGGATCTTGACCCAGCGACCGTGAAGGAATGGCAATATAGTTCCAAGTCAGGATCGTGCGTGACTTGGAGGGGAACTTGCAGGTGGTGAACTTGCAGGTGATGGTGTACCCATGCATCTGCTGCCCTTGTCCTTCTAGGTAGTTGAGGTCGTGGGTTTGGAAGGCACTGTTGAAGGAACCTTGGTGAGTTGCTGCAGTGCATCTCGTAGATGGTACACACTGCTGCCACTGTGCCTCAGTGGTGGAGGGAGTGAATGTTTGTGGATGGTGTGCCAATCAAGCAGGCTGCTTTGTCCTGGATGGTGTTGAGCTTCTTCAGTGTTGTTGGAGCTGCACCCATCCAGGCAAGTGGAGAGTATTCCATCACACTCCTGACTTGTGCCTTGTAGATGGTGGACAGGCTTTGGGGAGACAGGAGGTGAGTTACTCGCCACAGAATTCCCAGCCTCTGACCTGCTCTTGTAGCCACAACATTTATGTAGGGACATTAGCGAACCAGATGGCTTTTTAATGACAATTCGGTAGTTTCATGGTCACTATTACTGATACTAGCTTTTCGTTAAAATTCAGATTTATTTATTTAATTGGATTTAAATTCCCCAGTTGCTGTGGTATGACTTAATCTCATGTCACCAGATCATTAGTCCAGTAACATAAATGCTATGCCATCATACTTTAACAAACTTTTATTTTAAAACTCACAACCTCTCAGAAAACCTTACCTCATTTTAACACCAATTTTTTAAAGCCAATTTTTGATGGTCAATTTAAACAGAAGAGGTGGTACAGCCGTAATTCAAATCATTTGACAGTCCAACAGGATCATGTCATTCATACGGACCAGCTTTGCAGGTGATAAGATCTATAATCAAACTCTTTTACAAAGTTTAAAAAAGGATTCTGTGTACAAAAGTAAACTAAATAGGAGCTGCAAGATAACCACACAGTACCTGTGTCACCAGCTAAACTCACTGTCTTCTTGAAAGCAATCCCATCATCAGCAGAGGTGCTTAGATTCTGCAGCCAGCCTTTCACCAATTGACCCATAGGGATGACAGTCTGCAGAACCATCTGAGAGGTGTCCTTTGCTTCTTCTGCAATTAGCTTTGATTCATTCACCTGGTTCCTGTTATCTGAAATATTTATACATATTAAGATTTTTCCACTATTGCAGAATGTGGATGGATCTTTATCATGAGTGGAACTTCCTCTTGCCACAATGATGTGTCCTGTAGCCTGGCCAGGCTGCTAACAGAACATAATCAGACAGAAACAGTACAATCCATGCAAACTGATAGAAAAGTGAGCTAATAGGATTCTGTTTCTTGACCTATTTAAATTGTACTCAAAGATTACTGTTGCCTATTTAATTCTTAAAGGCCTTCCATGACCTAAGATATTGCTTAGCTTTTGTTCCTCAATTTTCATTTACATATTGTTCCTCCTGTACAAGAAGGATGTATCTAAATGCTTTTAATTAAACAGTGACATTAATGGAGGGGGAGTAAGGAAAGCGAAGAAGGGAAAACGGAGGGTATGGGCGAGGCCTAATGGTATGTTTAGAGAGGAGAGATTTGAAGAGGTTTTTGAAAGCAGGGAACAAGGTGGTAAGGCAGAGGGAACTGTGGAAGGCTGAGAGAACAGGACTAAAGTGGCTGAATAATTGAACACCAGCAATGGAGCAGATGGAACAAGGTACACAGAGGTTTCTGGTGTTAGAGGAGGGGCTGGGTTCATATTGTTCATGAAGCTAGATGTAAATAGCCATAGAGGATGTGGTGCGTTGAGTTGATAGAAAAATTAGAATACTGTTCTTAACTCATGTACATTGAGTAGTCTACTGGAAGAATTGTGTTAAATGAGAAAAATGGTACGCAAAACATTGACTTATACTGCCTTTGTCTTGTATTTTCGCCAACAGTATTGCATTCTTTATGCACTGATAATGCCAAAATACAATAATAAATAGATACTGGTGGACTGAATGTGAGACCACCTGAAAGCGATGGTCTCGCGCCAATGAAGATGGACATCAGTTGAAGTTTAGAAGTAGCCACTGCAAAGCTGCACCAAAAAATGTTATTTTTAAAGTGATACTAACCTGTTGACAAACATCACTAACCCAAAGGTGTGAGCAGCAATGAAACCCAGCTCCCTGCTTGCAATCTGTGAAATGTAAGCCAATACTGTGCCCCCGGCCACAAATAATCTTAGCCTGATATTAATAGGATTGATGAGGACACACCAAAAGATGCAGGTAATACCTCATTTGTTACATATCAATAATGGTATTCTATAACCAAATACCTTGAAATATTATTACAAATCAATATTAGTGCAAAGATCCCCACTTCTCTCAAAAAAATTGCAATGAGTGCAAATTATAAAGGTTTGGGCTGAGACTTTTCATTTTTTCTTGCATCAATTGGGCCAAGGACTGCTAGGAAATGGGTTGGGGTCCTTTTATTCTGGGTCTCTACCAATTTTCACAGCCCTCCGGTTTTCCACCAGAGGTTACTGGTGATGTATAATATGTCTTCCCACATGTTTTCCAAGATATTTCCCATCACTTCTGCCATAGAATTGCTGAATGCAAGACACACGTACATCCTGTGGGCAGAGGGGGAATATTTACATTTTAAAGATTGGAAGATCTGTGCACTTGATTGCAGGGTCATTGATTTCACAGGTTTAAGTGTCAATTTTGAATTAAAAAGAGCTAAAATCATAAGTGCAGAGGCTTCCAACCTTGCTACACTATATGAAACCAGTCAAAGCCAATCTCCCTCTACCCTGGTTGTTTTGCAATGTTAAAGATGCTATATAAATGAAAATTGTTGTTGCACCTTAAGGAAAAATATATCAGGAGAAGTACTTACTTGGCTCAATCAAGGCCAATTGATTTATGGCATTTAGCAAACGGTTCATTGTATCATTTTTCTTGCTGATTACTGCATCCACATGGCTCCTGGTATCGTGAAAATCTGTCTCATCATCTGTAGTAAGTCAGCAAAACAGGCTTATGTCGCATTAAATTAATAGTGAGCACTGTAAATTATCACAGCAGTATTGAAATAAAAACACGTACAAAACTTATAAATATACAAAAAAAAAAGGGAGCAAAGACCATCAGGCTCAGTACTGCTCACCCTCTCCCGTTGCAACCTCATACACATCCATCCCTAATCATTACTAATCTTAACTCCTGCAGGGGAGGGAATTAAATAGAAATGAAATATTACATTTTAGGAAAAACATTCAGGAACATTCCTTCCCAACTCCCTAGACACACTTAAACTGCCCAAATACTCTCCCATCCCACGTCCCAATGTTCTTAGTAAGAAAAGTGCTAAACAGGATCCAAAGCAATCATCTTCATCCACTGGGCAATCCCAATTTCACACACTTCGTACCCGACTTTACTTGGTATTTATATGGCTGCTCCAGTTCACAATAAATTATTAATTGCAAGTTCTAATATGCATGCTTTTTTCCAATTGAAATATACATGTATAATTTAATCCACATGTTTGAAAATACTGCTTTCAGATGGAGACCTGTGGCCAAAAAATCAGCAGTGGAAGGGCTATAAATTAATTCTGGATCCAGATATGATGATATTTAAATAAAAGCAAAATACTGCGGATGCTGGAAATCTCAAATAAAAACAAGAAATGCTGGAACCACTCAGCAGGTCTGGCAGCATCTGTGAAAAGAGAAGCAGAGTTAACGTTTCGGGTCAGTGACCCTTCTTCGGATATTTAGGCTACTGCGATAGTTTTCACAGGGTTTAGTTGAATAAGGAGCTTCTGCCCATCCAAGCAAGGAGAAAGCTTGGCACAGGGAAACAGAATCCTCTTCCAGGTATTTCCTTGTCTCCAACCTGCAATCTGCTGCTCGGCTGGCATGCTAAGTGAAGGTAGGTATACTGGCCAGTCCATTGGCAGAATGGGGTGCACTTTCATAGAATCGTAGAATGGTTACAACACAGAAGGTGGTCATTTGGTCCGTCGCGTCCATGCCAGCTCTCTGCAAGGGCAACTCACATAGTCCCACTCCCTTTTCTTTTCCCTTCAGCCCTGCAAATATTTTATCTTCAGATAATTGTCCAGTTCTGTTTTGAAGGCCTTGATTGAATCTGCCTCCACCACCCTCTCAGGCAGTTCATTCTAGATCCTAACCACTCGCTGCGTAAAAATGTTTTCCTTCATTGTTGAATCTTTTGCCAATCACCTTAAATCGATATCCTCTAGTTCTGGATCCTTCTGCCAATAGGAACAGTTCCACCCTAGCTACTCTGCCAGACCCCTCATGATTTTGAACACCTATATCAAATCTCCTCTTGATCTCTTCTCCAAGGAGAACAGACCCAGCTTCTCCAACCTATCAATGTAACTGAAGTTCCTTATCCCTAGAACCATTCTCGTGAATCTTTTCTCATGAATATTTTCTGCACTCTCTCTAATGCCCCCACATCCCTCCCTCCTAAAGTGTGTAGCCCAGTATTGGACACAATACTCTATTGAGGCTGAACCAGTGTTTTATACAGTTTTATCATAATTTCCTTGCTTTTGTACTCGATGCCCCTATTTATAAAGCCCAGGATCCCATATGCTTTATTAACCACTTTCTCAACCTGCCCTGTCACCTTCAATGATTTATGCACACATACCCCCAGGTCCCTCCGCTCCTGCACCCCTTTAGAATTGTACCCTTTAATTTATATTGCCTCTCCTTGTTCTTCCAACCAAAATTAATCACTTCACACTTTTTACATTAAATTTTATCTGTCACGTTTCCGCCCATTCCACCAATCTATGCCTTCTTGAAGTTTATCCCTAACCCCCTCACATTTCACACTGCTTCCAAGTTTTGTGTTATCCGAAAATTTTGAAATTGTGACCTGTACACCCAAGTTTAGGTCATTCCTATATATCAGGAAAAGCAAGGGTCCTAACACTGATCCCTGGGGAACCCCATTATATATCTCCTCCAGTCCTGCTGATGGATCTGGATTTTTGGATCCCCATATTTTAAGATGGAAAATGTACTCATTTCTTAAAAGCCACAATCCCTAACCATCATCAGAGCATATTCCAGATTACTGAAATAGTCTGCTGGGCATTGAGGGGGGTGCCATAGAACCACAGAAACATTACGGCACAGAAGGAGGCCATTCAGCCCATTGTGTCTGCACTGGCTGAAAAATCTAGACACCCAATCTAATCCCACCTTCCAGCACCTGGTCTGTAGTCTTGCACATTACAGCACTTCAGGTGCATGTCCAGGTACCTTTTAAATCAGTCTCAAATTTTAGCAGTCATTTAGATTTAATGCCTGCGGACCATGTTTCCAGGGCTCAGGAAACCTGGCCGCTGAAGGGAGGTGAGAAAGTTTGGATCCAGCACACAAGTGTCTTTACATCTCTCCTTGTGGACCAGGAGGAGCAGGACTGCTTTCCCTTAGCTCCCAAACTTACCTATTTCTCTCCCCACCATCGACCATCCCCCTGCAATCACTTCTATCAATAACCAGCCCGCTTCTCAATCTGTCTGGCTGCTGGCCAGCAAATGGAGAAAAACATTTAAATCAGGTTCTGTCATTAAATTCAGCTGGACCTCCACATTATCCACACTTCCTGGCTACCGCAAACCTCCCCCGCCTTACTGGGGCCCTGGAGTCTGTTGGATAATTCCTGCAGGCCAGTCAGTCAGACGACATACATAGCAATGTACAACAGCTTCAAATTTGCATTACTTCAACAGTACAGTTCTCTTCAGATTCAAAGTCATCTGAAAAATGGGAAGTTCTTGGGACCACTTTGGTTTCACAAATTGCACAGTTTAACTATAATCAGGGGTGAAACCATTGAACTGCCTGAGAACTTTTATACTTAATTTTTCATCTTGTTAATGAGCTACTAATGAATAGCATTCCAATCAGTTCTTTTCCAACATTAACAATTTAACCAATATTTGTATATGGTGAACTGTGTTATCCTTCCAGAGAGCAACATAGTAGCTGGGAAAATAATGCTAGCCAGTTAGCCTCACACCACTCCGAGATCACTATCTGTGGTATTTAGTCAACTGGTCAAGAAAAATACAAGGTTAAATGTAAGCCTTGATTTTAATTTAAAGTGTATTTGGGGCAGGTAGGGAATCTCCATAGAGAGGTTGGCATGAAGCCCAGGGGCTTTTTTAACTCCTGGGCTTCATTTAACTTGCGATGAACTGTTTCCTGCCTGAAACCGGTAAGAATGATGTTGTCAGGTTGAGCAGGAATTGGGCCAGGAGCCGACTGCAGTCAAGGAGCCCAGGAATGGTCTCAGACATAAGGTTAGTGCTTGAAGGTTGTTGTGGGGGGTTGGCTGTTAGCAACAGACGCCAGTGCTGAGAATGAGAGAGAAGACTGTGACAGGGAAAGCCCAAGGATTCCTTGCAACACCTGAAAGAGCACTCCTACTATAGCTGAATATACTTACCGTCCTCCATCGTTTCAGCTAATTCCTTCACTTCGTTTAGAAGAACCTCACTGATGTTTCTGAGCCACGTGCTCTGTGTTTGAATTCCTTCCACAGCCTGTAAACAATAACATGATCACCACATTCAACAGCATTCCCTTTTTGGACAAGGAACGTTTCAATCAGTCTCAACTATCATATAAAGTTCACAGCATGAATTGCCTGCTATCTTACCAGGTAAGAATACATTAGGCTGGATGCTCCTTTTTGCAGCAGTGTTCTGGCAGATTGGGACTTCTGCATACCTCTCCGACACTGCTGCAACTCTGACCCATTTACTTGGTTTGGGATTTATTACTTATCTTTGGCAGGCTTTCAGCAGACTTCCAACCACCAAGAGGGAGCACATCCAGGAGATCTGAGGAAACTCCAGCAGTGTTGTAGTTGAAACATCACTATATGAGGTGGAAGGAATCCGTTGCAAAAAAGCCCAAAGTTGACAGGAGCAACCTGTAGGCCTCAGCAGAGACTGAAAGCAGACAGGGCCTTGGTTTAAAGTCACTTTCAAAAGATGGCGCCTCCAACAGTGCAGCACTCCTTCAGTACTGCATTGAAATTTCAACTGAGATTATGTACTGAAGTCTTGGGGCTGAATTTTACCGGCCCCTCGATACTGTGGGTTGCAGCGCAGGGGCCGATAAAATTCTGCAGGGAGAGGCCTGCCTCGACCTGTGATATCGTGAAGGGCCCGACTCATATTACCGCCGGCAGGGGGTCTCGGTACGGCCCCCCTGCCGCCTGGCAGCGGGCCCCTCATCTCAATATATAGATTGCCATTAAATTGACTTACTGCCATCTCATGACGATTTTACGGCCTCCGTTCGGCCTTCACGCGCCTTTGGAACTCTGCATGGAGTTCCGAGGTGAGAACCTGGTGGGGAGGATAGAGTAATAAAAGTTTCAGGGCAGGAGGGGTGGAGGAGTGAGGAAATTAATTTTAATTGGATGTGGGGATGGTGGCAAGGGGTTGAAGGGCAAAAGATTGAAGGTTGGGTGGGGGGTGGAGTTCGGGTATTTGAAATATCAATTGATGGTAATTTTGGGCGATGAAATGACCATTGGGGGGGTTGGGGAAGGGCCTCCATCACGTAATTTTACATTTAATAAAAATCAGTAATGCTTTCCGTTTAAAATGTACATTAATTCCAAGGCCTTAAAGCCCTTTAAAAATGGCACCGGCGCCTGTGCGGAGGCACTGGATGCCGTTGCTGGGGTGCTGAGTCCGCCCCCTCTATTTAAATGAGTCTCCGCATGAAATATTGCGGGATTCCACGGCAGCCGCTGAACGCGGGCACCCCGATGAGTTCAAAGGGTGCCACCACGGTGCACAGCGCCCGAATAAAATTCAGCCCTTGGAGTGAGGCCTGATCCCACTTCTGACTCAGAGGAGAAAGTGCGACCACTGACCAGACAATGACACCTTTTCTATTATATAATAATGCCCATAAAATATGTTGTTCATCTCCTCTGCTAAAACATTTAACGTAACTGATTTGCCTCAGTTTGGGTTCTTGATTAGGTGTTAGGCTTTTCAGAAGACAAAAATTTAAGAGGTCCAGGGTGTCATCTTTGTGAAGAAAGATTCATATAGAAGATAATACATTGAGGCATGTGATTTAGAACACCCTATCAAAACAAAAAAATGCCAGTTTTTCCAAGAAATGGTACACTTAGAAACAAAAGAATCTTGGTATAAAAACAAGAAATGCTTGAAATACTCAGCAGGTCTGGCAGCATCAGTGAAGAGAGAAGCAGGGTTAACATTTCAGATCAGTGACCCTTCAGCGGAACAGAAAGAATCTTGGTCTTTTTTTAATGTGCCTTCCAATAAAACATCATCCTCATTATGCATCCTCTTTTCAGTTTACCACTGAGTATAACTGCAGTTATAACAACCAATTTGCTGTCCACAGATGTCTAAAGGAGATCATATTTGAGTTAATTAGTAATCACATTCATGACATTGGCCGATGACCAGCAACAGCAGCATAAGAAGACTACACAATTCTACCAACTGACTTGCCAAGTGTAACTTTATTATTCCGAACAATTACACATAAATATTCAGCACAATTGTCAAATCAAGCGCAGTGCATTTATTTCATCGTTGTTTGGTCTGTTAATGATTTATCAGGGTGCTTTGCCTTTATGCTTGTGGTTTGTTTTTATTATGTAACACCTAATGTACTATCCCTTGTGACAGGAGGAAATGTGCTGGTTAGCACATTTGCTAGAATTCTGATGGCCCTAAGCATCGTGAACTGCGAAGGTCCTGTATCTCTGCCAATTGTATGTGGTGCTGGCTGATTCTGCTCGTTTTCTGGCACAGGAATCCTTGGGAGGCCGGAAATAGTGTCACCTTCTAAGACAAATGCTGATCCACATTCACTGTAGGCATTCTTACGATGCTGGACAGTCCTCAATATCTCCATTGATCTGCATGTATGTTGATAATCCTTGTCTCAAGGTCATCTCCATCTGATCTCCCAGCATGTTGAAGTTGACCAAGAAAGCATGTTTAAAATTGATGTCTGGTCTTCTATAACAGGAGTGTCAGCACTGTGCTTCCTCTGTGCCTATAAGCACAGTCTGCCACTGAGGGCTCTGTTGCAAATGCTACTCCATGGCAGACAGCAGTGAGGTAACCATTCTTCCATGACAGTGCAGATCGCGTTAATCAACTCCATACTCCTCAACAAATCTTACAATGCATTATGAATGGACATAAGTGACTCCTAGACAATTGTGGTCAAATAGCAACATATGTTGTTAAGCAGGTCTAACAAGGTCTGCATACCTCTGTTTCAGAAGAGTCAGGAACTGGTTTGGACCTGTGGGTGCCTGTCCTGTGAACACCCCCACTTGCTCCTTCTCATCTGTGCAGTGTGACTCACCATGTTCTACATTTCAACCTCGTTATCCAGATCATTTACAATGTGTAGCTGTGCTTGTGCTTGAAAGAGGTAGTGTAGCAATACAGGGTATTGTGAAGTGATGGCTTGCTCAGTGACAGTAGCTGGGGCAAAAACTTTCCACTTCTAAGAAAACAGAAGGGAGCAATGGAATAAATTTTCATCTTCACCACATGGGCAATGACCTAGACACAGAGTCACCCATTAAAGAAACCACCCGATTTTCAGTCCACCGAATGATTACCATCTATGCTACGAAGATGAAAATTTACTCCAAAATGCCAATATACTGCCTCAAGTAAGCACCTTCCTTGCGTAATACTCTTTGTGATATTGCTGTGGCTGTGCCTGTCTCAGAGTGGGACAACAGTATATGAAATAAACATTATGGCACCATCCATAAACTAGGAGAATGTCTCCAGCTTTACCATTTCCAACTCTATAGATGCTTTGCTGATCTATGATTTCTGAAGCAGCCTCTTTAAAAAGTGCTAGTTTGCTGAAATTATTTAGATCTCCCTAGCATGGGTTTGCTACTGCTGATATGAAATCTTGTCTTGCAAGCAGAAAAGTAGTGTAGATACTGAAAGCACATAGATCAACAATAATGTCAAACAGCTGCTCAATTCCAGAGACATACTGAATGCTGAGGCTTAAAGATGTATATTCCTTGTGTTTAACCTCTGATGAGAATAGTTGCTGTCCTCTAAGGTTACTGTAATTGTAAGCAGATCATATATTCCAACTGTCTCCATTCATAAAACTCATTCTTTGGCATGTCTGAATCTGAATAGCCACCTGCTGCAACTTGGTGCATTACATCAGGAAAAGATGGAAAAGTTATTCGAAGGAAACTTCCTTGCTTAATTACTTGTAACACATATTTGGCATGCATGGAAATATAGCGACTTAGCAGATTTCTTCATGTCTGACAGTTTCTTCCTGGTTTCAGTAACTTTTCAGCGATTTATTTTCGTGCTTACACCACCCAGTGCTAGTGAGAAACTGCTAGTGCATGGTGGTTGCCCACCTTTCCCACAGCTTGTCCTTTCATTCCCTCACTCAGCAGATCTATCTTTCCTCTGCCTCCATGGCTGCACATCTAAGCAAAATTACTGCAGTAACTGTTGACCTTAGCTCCCTGTCCTATCCAACAGTCTAAATGCCTTATCACAGCAGTTAACAAATGCTCGTCTGCATTAATTATTGTGATTCCCCACTGAAAAGCCTATTGTATGGCTTTAAAGTACAAAGTATTCAAATCAATAAAATTAGCTGTTAAGCAGCATTTTTTGGGACTTTTGAAAGCCCACAGTCGTGATTAGGCAATCCTTGATGGCGCAGTGGTTAGCACTGCAGCCTCACAGCTCCAGGGACCCGGGTTCAATTCTGGGTACTGCCTGTGCGGAGTTTGCAAGTTCTCCCTGTGACCACGTGGGTTTTCGCCACGTGCTCCGGTTTCCTCCCACAGCCAGAGACTTGCAGGTGATAGGTAAATTGGCCATTGTAAATTGCCCCTAGTGTGGGTAGGTGGTAGGGAATATGGGATGACTGTAAGGTTAGTATAAATGGGTGGTTGTTGGTCGGCACAGACTCGGTGGGCCGAAGAGTCTGTTTCAGTGCTGTATCTCTAAATAAAATTTAAAAAAATAAAAATAAAATAAAAAATACATCAATAAAAATTTCTAGACTACTGAGTGGTTTCAATGCACATCATAACATTTTACCACTGTGCTACTCATTGCATTCTGAAGCAATATGTCAACTCCAATTGGATACAACTTGACTCCACTGTCAAGCACCTTTTTGGGGTCATCCAAGCTGAGATGTTGCAGCTAAATTGGGATGTGATTCAGCTGCTTCATATTTTTGCAGCCTGATTTTCCTTACATCCAACTCAGAGACAAAATCTACCCCATTGTCATCATGATACTAAAATAAAGAGAACACTACAAGGAACATGTATTGCTGTTTAAAAATGTTAGTAAATTAGTATCCAAATAGTAAACACAGTTTAAATATTTGCAGTAACTTCAGCAAGTCTGCCTACAACTCAGCATATCCTGGCAATCTCATTCAGAGACGGCATAGATGGTTAAGTGTGTGAAATAGAAATGTTCCACTGACATAGCAGAGATTGGAGTAGTGATATTCATCAGAACACAAGTAGATTTACACTCCCTGTAACCTCTGAGTTACATGTAATTACAGAAAATGAATTCCAATTCTTCATATTCTTCACTAGCAACAGAACAAAATTCACTTTTAATAAAATATATTTTCAGTTAATCCACATATAATTGTTCCTGTTAATATTATTTAAATGTCGATGGTGTTATTGAAATGGGCAGAATTATCCTTTTTTATAGTATATACTTACATCCTCAGCTCTTTGTGCAGCATTGAGCAGAGTAGTTGCATTCTTCTCAGCCTCTGCCACATATTCAACAATATTATCATAGACATTTGAAGCATTTATAGCCTTCTGGACAATACCATTTGCATCAATACTCTTCAAAATACTGTTAAAAGAACAAAATCATTATTTTAAGTCATTTTATATATGGTAACACATAAGAGCTGACTTTAATTCCCATCTGCTGGCTGGGAACAGTGCAGAGAGGGGCTTAAGATGGCGGAATGGGTTCACAACGCAATGCTGATGCATTGCTGCCCATTTCTACTTGCCTGTCACCTGTCCAGAGAAGCGGGGGCCTTATTGAAATGGCAGGATCATGCCCTGATGATGCCTTAGGGACATAAGTGTTGGTTTAACTGTGGGCTGATTAAGGCCTGCATGATCACCAGTGATAGTTGGAACAGGAAGGATCTGGCCCACAGGAGGCCCAGGCAAGTTTTGTTTTGTTTTGTTTTTTTGTTAAAGTTTCCTGTGGGCCAGGAGGAGAATGCATAGAATTACAAACTCTGGAATATAGTCTCAGGCATTTTCAGCTCAGAGTCCGATGACATTAATAATCCCTTCTTGCTTCACTCTCATGATTTGTGATACCATCTTAATCATTTGAAACAATAATGCCTTCGATAACAACATATTGCAATGTGTTATAAGTGCAAAACATAAACTGAGTCCTTCCCTGTGGACTCCAACACAAAATAATCATCAAGACATATTTCAACATAGTACAACTGTGGACATTACATATGAACTAGGAGCAGGAGTAGGCCACTCGGCCCCTTGAGTCTGCTCTGCCATTCAACAGATCATAGCTGATCTGATATAACCTTGACTTCACATTCCCGGCTACTCCCAATAACCTTTCACCCCCTTGCTTATCAGGAATCTATCTACCTCTGCCTTATAAATATTTAAAGACTCTGCTTCCACTGCTTTTGAGGAAGAGAGTTCCAAAGACTCGTGACCCTCTGAGAGGGTCTTAAATGGGTGACCCCTTACTCCTCTCTAGTTTCTCGAGTAAAACTATGGTCTGGTTAAAATGTGTGACTTCATAACGGACGTAGAGCTGGATATATCTTTTATCTTCTTTTAGGAGTAGATAGCCACCAGGAAGAAGTCAAATGTGTGTTTATGTGTGTGTCACTGAGCTGCTTTCTTTTCAATCCATTGTTCATTTTTATTGCCACTCATAGCAATATTGTTGCTATCCTGGCAATTTTGTTCTATATAGGTGTTGGATAGTACAACTTACTTAGTCAATTCTAAGGCAAGTTTGCGAAGCTCTTCAGCGTAGTCTATAGCACGGAGAGCCAGGGGTTTGTCGTATGTAGAGAGATTAGTCAGTTTATCCCTCAGTAGGTTATAAGCACCATCTATTGACGCATGGAATGTAGACAGGTTCTGAAGCAAACACCATTCAAAAAAAACAAAACAAGATAATTAGAAAATCTAAATTTAATTTTTTTTAAATTCCTCTTGACAAGAAGTAAAACTTTGGACGTACTTTTTGATATTTACCATAATAGTATAAAGTTATGAAAAAGTTAAATATTTTCAGATGGGGAAGAAGAGATAAGCAGGCTTTGAAAAGATCTTCCCTCTTCATTAAAAGCTCACAGAGTTTGCACAGCTATGCTGCCTAATTAATCAGAAACAAAAATCTTGATCAGGCTGAAGAGATGGCACAACTAGTCCTCAAAGTCCTTATAAACAAAGTTCCATGTAGTACGCATACAAGAAGTGGCAATCCACCCTTAAGCAGGCAATGTCAGTGACCCCAATCAAAAGTTCTTGTTTTCAAACCCACCTAAATCCCTGAGGCTAAGAGCAAATCGCTTTAATTCTTAAACCCAAATTTATCCTTACCATTTCCACGTTATAACATTAGAACATAGTGAGCAAATTACCTGCGATTTCACAGTATGCATTGGTGATGGGGGATAATGGTCAAGGTTTTTCATCCCTTATGGTCCTTCCCATCAATTTGTAATTTAAATAAGTTTAAGATTTTTATTTCCACTACCCTATCCAGAAGATCCAAGTGTTAATAATTCTTGCATGAAGAAGTGCTTCCTGAAATCTGTCCTAAATTGATTTTTCTCCACATATAACCAATCTTACCTTGATCTTGTCTTGCCTTATCTTGAGACTTAGCTCTGGAATCAGCTTTTCTGTATCACCTTGTGAATGTAGTTATTTTCTTTAAAAAGTACTCTTTGATATGTTTAAGAGTAATAACCTGGTGGAGCTTTATTATTGTATCTGAAAATGGGTTTATCACAAAAATTAAGCATTCTAACCACAGTCCACCATGGGGTTTTAAATTACTGAAAATGCCTTTTAAAAACTATTCAGAACCGTTTGCTTGTTATATTAGCGTACAGTAGTCAGTTTTTTTTGTAAATTTAATATATATATGTTCAAAAGCTTTTAAGAGGAGCTTATTACTTTCCATGTGCCTAAAAATGCAGCTTGATTTTAAGAGTCTCCTCGAAGGCCTGCAAACGAGTGCAATTAGCAGAAATTCCCAATGGTGATTAATTCGATCAAGGCCGTGGCCAGTTTTGTGGGCAGGACCTGCTTCCGGTGCAATTAAAAAAAAACTAGCATAATGTTATGGAAACTGAGTTTAGATGGATGTAATTTACGCTTGAAATTCAGCAATCTTTTGCGCTGGTTCGCCAATTTCAGGTGAATTGCTCTGAGGAAAACAGCGCAACCTAGTGGAAACTATTTCAAGTTCAGGTTTATTCATTTTGTCACCACTAGGGGGTGCCATTGTGGCTAGATAGACATTGAGCTGGATGTTAAAAAAGAAACTGCTGAAAATGCTCAGGTCAAGCTGCATTTGTGGAGAGCAGCATTGCCAGTTTTCCATGCTTCCCTTTCTATCTGACTTATCCCCACCTCCTGAGCCTTTCACACATTCTCTATGTTTCGTAAATGTCTTTAATTTCTCTTATTTTGCCTCTGTTTGTCTCATACTAATACAATTCCTGCTATTCAACATTTTGCTGTTTTCCACCTAAGCACTTTACAGCTCATTCTATTTCTTCCCTTGTATATCTGTGTGTGCACCTGCATGTTTCCCCTTCTCCTTCCCTTTGTTCTATTCCTTATGAATCGTTGTTCATGTCCAATATCATTCAGTTCTAATGACGGGTCCATGCCTGAAAAGTTAACTTATTTTTCCCTGCACTTTTACTGCCTGACCTTTTTACCAGCATCTTCTGTTTTTGCTATAAATTTACAGTATCAGCGGTTTATTGAGCTGGATGTTTTGTGCTCTGTAACTGCACTTATATAACTTCCACAGAATTTTGACTCAGCATTAACTTAAGGAAAAAAATTTCTGGTTACAAACCAATGTCCTGTGTTTAGAATATGTCTATAGAAGACAAGTCAACTAAAATAACATTGTGGGCTGACACTCCAGTGTCTTTCTGAGATGGTGCTGGATGGTTAGAGGTGCTGTCTTTTGGATAGGACATTAAACTGAGACCTTGTTTGTTTGTTCAGGTAGAGGTAAAAGATCCCATGACACTATGTGAAAAAGAGCAGGCAGTTCTCCTGGTGTCCTAGCCATTATTTCTTCTTCAATCAGCACCACTAGTTATTCATCTCATTTATGTTTGTGGGATCGTGATTGCTGTGGTTGACTACATAACAGCGAATGCACTTCAAAAGTAATCCATTGAATTACATTGAGACATTCTGAGCATGTGATAAGAACTATAGTTGACTACTTTATACTGGTGTAGTCACAGATTTGGAAGCAGGGTATACTGTCTCTGCTGTGGATGGTATAAGGATTCAATAGGGAGGAAAAATAAAAGAATGACGATTTGCAAGAGGACATCAAACATGGCTAGGGACAAGTCTTCCTCTGAACACTACTTATAGTAGAATCATAAACATGTTAGTAACTTTTTAATATAAATAATGAACAGCAGAAATCTTCCTTGTGAATTTCTAAAAAAGGTAAATATATTTTAGCCCAGTAATTGGCTTTCACACCTATTGAGCATTAGCCAGTTGTTAAAGTTTATGTCTTGTCTTACCACAATCTTGTTTTCTAGTTCTGATATAGCAATCTCTGTGTCTATCAAGCCATCGCTAGCCATTTGAAGGGTCACGTTAACAGCATCAAAATGTTTGTTTAATACATTTTGTAGTCTCTGTGGAAGAAGACAATGTTTAGAAACTTGATATTCATGAAGCTTTATAGTTAAATAAATAATCCAGGAAGTATTATTCATGTATTTATATGGCTTCCCTTATGAATTGACTGGTAATGTAATAAAAATCAATTTAAACTGAGCTTTTATTATCTACTAATCTACTGGCTGTCTTCTCTAGCTGGAGAGCAGCAGACTGTTAGTCATTTTAAAACAGTTTGGAGTTTTCACTGAGATAATAAAAGTTACTGCCATTCAGTGTCATTACTAAGTGCTGAATGCAGTGTTCAATGCACCCACACCATTGTGTGTCACAGCTTTAAGGTAGGAACAAGCCACTGGCCATCCAGGCATTATGGTTATTGGATTATTTAAAGTAAAATAGTTTGCCAAATGTAAGTTTCAATTTGATTTAGCTTGAATAGTTTTCTCTCCTCCTCTTTGGAGAGCACTAATGGGTATATTTCCACAAATACCAAGAACTGCCCAATGGTCACTCTACAGACAATGAAAGAGGACATCATAGTTACTTCTCCACCTAGTTAACACCTCATCCAAATTTCCACCAGCTTTTTTTATGGTTTGAAAAGCATTCACCAGTTTGATAAGCTTCATATGTTTATAAAATCTCAATGATGTATTAATGGCCAAGAGATAATTACCCAGCTTTCCAACAAGATTATCAATGATTCATCTACCTGCTCATATAAAACAGATTTTTGCAGTTTCTAAGGTCTGAGCAGCTGATGGAAATTCATTTCAAGAGCCCTGCCTGCAAACCTCCATGGAAAAACTGATTTGTTAACTGTGTTTCTCTTTGTTTCTTCTTGGCTGGCCCTGTAAGGTAATTAAATCTTTTCCTATATATAGTCTGCAGTTATGTGATATGTTAATCATGGTTTTACACCATTTGTCATCATTTGCTTGTTTGGGCACTTTCTTGGCAGGTCAGGAGCACTCGATCCCAAAGAAAGATTGAATGTACTGTAGCGGTGACTTCACTTTTAAGAAACCTAACCTTTAAGAGACCAGGCCACTGATGGAGACACCATTTTGAGAGACACACTCAACACATGGCTTGCAAAGACAGTGTATAACCAGCAAGGAAAAGACCTGGACCTGAGATCATGCAATGTAGATAAGTAAGACAATAAATTGTGTTGAATCTGAATATAAAGCCTGTGGTTATCATTTCATTAGACTTAAGAAAACACCCCACATTACCGAGCTCCATTCTCTGCCCCATTTCCTTCAAGAGAATTTATATGGCCCAACTGCGAAAACAAAGTATTTTGTGCTCGACAGAAATGGCAGACATATTCGGAAAAATAGGTATGCTCCTTTGCAAGTCATAATCCCTGCCTTTGTAAGCTACCACAGATCTTTAAATCCTGCAGCAGCAGCAAGTTTCCTGCACCAAATTAAGAAGCAGGACCTCAGAGGTAATAATCTCTGGATTATTACCTGAGCCACATGCAAATTGGAGTAGGGAAAATAAGATTAGAGAAATTAATGCATGGCTCAAAGACTGGTGTGATAGAAATGGGTTCCAGTTCGTGAGGCACTGGCACCAGCATGGTGAAAGTGGGGGCTGTGAGGTTGGGACGGTCTACACCTGAACCGTGCTGGGACCGGTGTTCTAGCGAGCCGCATAATTAGAGAGGTAGAGAGGCGTTTTAAACTAGTGGAGGCAAGGGAACAAATTTGGGAAGATGTGGTAAATCAAAGAGTAGAGACAAGGTAAGAGAGAAAGGTATTAATATGGTAAAAGATAAGCAGACCATGACAGGAAGGGACAGTGAATACAAATCTAAGAGTAGATCAGCAGACAAGGCTACAAGTTACAAATGTAATAAAAGGACAAAACTAAAGGCTTTACATCTGAATGCATTTAGCATTCAAAACAAAATAGATGAACTGAAAGCACACATAGAAATAAATAAGTACGATCTGATAGCCATTACAGAGATATGGTTGCAGGATGACATAGATTGGGACCTGAATATTGAAGGGTACATGATATTTAGGAAGGACTGGGAGCTAGGAAAAGGTGGAGGGGTGGCTCTGTTAATTAATGATGGTATTAGCACAATAGAGAGGGATGACCGAAGTTCAGGAAATCGAATGTAGAAGTGATTTGGGTTGAGATGAGAAATGATGAAGGCAAGAAGTCACTTGTGGGAGTGGTGTACAGGCCCCCTAATAGTAACCACACGGTAGGATGGGGTATAAAGGAAGAAATAATGGGAACTTGTCAGAAAGGTGCAGCAATAATCATGGGGGATTTTAATCTACATATAGACTGAAAAAATCAGATGGGCAAAGGTAGGCTAGATGAGGAGTTCCTGGAATGCTTTTGGGATAGTTTCCTTGAACAGCACATTCTGGAGCCAACCAGAGAGTAGGCTATATTAGACCTGGTATTGTGCAACGAGATAGGATTAATTCAGGACCTTATAGTGAAGGCAGCCCTAGGCAGTAATGATCATAATATGATTGAATTTTACATTCAGTTTGAGGGAAAGAAGAGTGGGTCTAAGACGAGTATTTTAAACTTAAATAAGGGCAATTATAAGGGCATGAAAGCAGAGCTAGCAAAAGTGAACTGGCAAATTAGGTTAAGGGATAGGCCAAGAGAGATGCAATGGCTGACATTTAAGGCAATATTTCAGAATACACAGAATAGATACATTCCAATGAGAAAGAAAAATTCCAAGGGGAGGACCCACCATCCGTGGTTAACTAAAAAAGTTAAAGATCATATCAAACTTAAAGAAAAAGCATATAATTGCACAAAGATGGGTGGCAGATCAGAAGATTGGACAGAATATAAAAAGCAGCAAAGAACGACTGAAAGATTAATAAAGAGGTAAAATTAGAGTACGAGAGAAAGCTGGCTAGAAATATAAAAATAGATAGTAAGAGTTTCTATAGATATTTTAAAAAGGATACGAGTTAACAAAGTGAGTGTTGGTCCTACAGAAAGTGAGTTTGGGGAATTAATAATAGAAAATGAGATGGCAGATGAATTGAACAGATATTTTGCATCAGTCTTCACCATAGAGGATACAAGTAACATCCCAGAAATAGCTGTAAATCAGGAAATGGAAGAGAGGGAGGAACTCAAGAAAATTACAATCACCAGGGCAGGAGTACTGAGCAAATTGTTGGAGCTGCAGGCTGACAAGTCCCTGGGTCCTGAAAGACATCATCCTAGGGTCTTAAAAGAGGTGGCTAGTGAGATAGTTGATGTGTTGGTTTTAATTTTCCAAAATTCCCTTGATTTGGGGAAGGTTCCATTAGATTGGAAAATAGTCAATGTAATTCCTTTATTCAAAAAGGGACAGAGACAGAAAGCAGGAAACTACAGGCTAGTTAGCTTAACATCTGTCAGAGGGAAAATGTTAGAAACTATTATTAAAAATGTTATAGCAGAGCACTTAGAAAAATTCAAGGTAATCAGGCTGAGTCAACATGGTTTTGTGATAGGGAAATCATGTTTAACCAATTTTTTGGAGTTCTTTGAAGAATTAAATTGTACTGTGGATAAAGGGGAACTGGTGGATGTACTGTACTTAGATTTCCAGAAGACATTTGATAAGGCGCCACATCAAAGGTTATTGCAGAAAATAAAAGCTCATGGCGTAGGGGTTAACATTTTGGCATGGATAGAAAATTGGCTAGCTAACAGGAAACAGAGAGTAGGCATAAATGTGTCTTTTTCTGTTGGCAAGACATAACGAGTGGTGTGCCGCAGGGATCAGTGCTGGGGCCTCAACATTTTACAATTTATATAAATGACTTGGATGAAGGGACCGAAGGTATGGTTGCTAAATTTGCTGATGACACAAAGATAGGTAGGAAAGTAAGTTGTGAAGAGGATATAAGGAGGATACAAAAGGATATAGATAGGTTAAGTGAATGTGCAAAGATCTGGAAAATGGCGTATATTGTGGGAAAATGTGAAATTGTCCATTTTGGCAGGAAGAATAAAAAAGAAGCATTTATCCAAATGGTGAGAGATTGCAGAGCTCTGAGATGCAGAGGGATCTGGATGTCCCAGTGCATGAATCTCAAAAGATTAGTATTCAGGTACAGCCCGCAATGAGGAAAGCTAATAGAATGTTATTGTTTATTGTGAGGGAAATTGAATACAAAAGTAAGGAGGTTATGCTTCGGTTATACAGGGTGAGACCACATCTGGAGTACTGTGTACAGTATTGGTCTCCTTATTTAAGGAAGGATGGAAATACGTTTGAAGCAGTTCAGAGAAGGTTTACTAGACTAATACCTGGAATGGGCAGGTTGTCTTATGAGGAAAGGTTAAACAGACTAGGCTTGTATCTGCTGGAGTTTAGAAGAATAAGAGGCGACTCGATTGAAACATATAAGATTCTGAGGGGTCTTGACAGGGTGGATGGGGAAAGGATGTTTCCCCTTGTGAGAATCTTGAACTAGGGGGTCACTGTTTAAAAATAAGGAACATAGGAGCAGGAGTAGGCCACTCAAACCATCGAGCCTGCTCCGTCATTCAATACGATCTTGGCTGATCATCCACTTCAACGCCTTTTTCTCACTCAATCTCCCATATCCCTTTATGTCATTGGTATTTAGAGATCTGCCAATCTCTATTTTAAACATACTCAATGACTGAACTTCCACAGCCCTCAGGGGTAGAGGATTCCAAAGATTCATAACCCTCTGAGTAAAGAAATTTCCCCTCATCTCTGCCCTAAATGGCTATTTTGAATTTGTGTTCCCTGCTTCTAGACTCCCCAACCAGGGGAAACATCTTAGCTGCATCTACCCTGTCTACCCCTTTAAGTATTTTGTAAGTTTCAATGAGATCACCTCATTCTTCAAAACGCTAGAGAATACAGGCCCAGTTTCCCCAATTTTCTTTTCATAGGACAGCCCTGCCATCCCGGTGAACCTTTGTTGCACTCTCTTTATGGCAATAATATCCTTCCTGCGGTAAGGGGACCAAAACTGCATACAGTACTGCAGATGCGGTCTAACCTAGGTTCTAAACAATTGAAGCAAGACTTCACTACTCCTGTACTCAAATCATCTTGCAATAAAGGCTAACATACCATTAGCCTTCTTACTTGCTTGCTGCACCTGCATGTTAGCTTTCAGTGCTGTATTGATGGGGTTACCCTGGTCCCTTTGTACATCTACACTTTCTAATCTCTTACCATTTAAGAAATACTCTGCACATCTATTCCTCCTACCAAAATGGATAACCTCACATTTTTCCACATTATATTCCATCTGCCATGTTCTTGCACACTCACTAAGGGGTTTCCCATTTGAGACAGAGATGAGGAGAATTTTTATTTCTCTCAGATGTTCGTGAATCTTTGGAAATCTCTTCTTCGAAAAGTGGTGGAAGCAGAGTCTTTGAATACTTTTAAGGCAGAGGTAGATAGATTCTTGATAAGCAAGGGGATGAAAGGTTATTGACGGGAGGTGGGAATGTGGAGTTGAGGTTACAATCAAATCAGGCATGTTCTTGTTGAATGGCGGAGCAGGCTTGAGAGGGCCGAGTGCCCACTCCTGCTCCTAATTCGTATGTTAAATGCTCACCAATACCAACCTTTTCATCAAAATCATTTGCAATACTAATAGGTTGACACCTTAATTACAAACAGGATTACAACACTAAAGGACAGGCAAGTACATTGCCTGTAGAACACTTCATCTGTTTCAAACTAATGGCTGATTGGAAATCTGGGTTGTTCTCTCATTAATAGTCATCAATACTCAGGGTGTAGCAGTGATTGAGTCATTTAAACTGTAAGTTAATGTAACTTCCTTATACAGGTACTTTCAGTAACTTCTCTATGCGATCATCCATATTCAGTTAACATACAACATTGTGCAGACAAAAATAATGGAAATAGATTGAAAAATAATATATTAAATTAAAATCAATCAAAATTCTTGGTAAAGTAGGATAAATTCACTGATACTCAAATCCAATAGGGAGCCATACCCTATTGAGAGTGCAGGATTGGTGAATTTATCCTAATGTCTTTAAATTCATCAATTTGAATAGAGGTAAACATGATAAGAAAAAGGTTCTTTGTGTCATTAGACATGTCTTCTATGTGGTACCTCCTCATTAGGCATAGAAAGTTGCTCAACTAGTGCAGGTAAATGACCATACTCTGACCAAAACACAGAATTAAATATTGTCTCAGTAGTAAATACAGATGACAGTTGCATTTTGTAGTATGTCACAAACTGATTTATTTGAATCCTGTCAGTGAGTTTTCAACGTCTGGACTGAAAGCATTGCTATGTTAGGTTCACCTCTTTTCTTTGATATCCATGGATATTGTCTCTGTTCTTCTCCTCGGTTTGTTGAACAGCATTGATTGCATCCTCAAGTGCCTCCTTCAGGTTTGCGAGCTTGGTATTGTAATTGGTAATATTGTCCTGTATTCTATGAATTGAGTCATTGGTTTCCATCAACATACCCTGAAGCCCACGAACATGATCTAGCACTGAAAAGTAATTAAATGTTGGACATCCTTTCAGACTGGCATTTTGGAATACTCAAACATACACTAATTGGGACTTTGGAAGGGGTTAGAGCAGGGTGTAGGGACTAGAGTAGAAAACTAAACATCTATGGATTAGATAAAAAAAATAGGTACATATAATGCAGACCTTTCAATACTGCATTGCACGTACTACATGTAAAATAAAACGATTTTCCGGACTGACATTAAAATCATACAAGGTATTTTTTTCCTTATCTGAAGGATGGGGACTTTTATCCATTCCACACAACATAGTGTTGGGTTATCATATCTTTAAATGTAGGCTTCTTTCTCAGTGTTAAAGAGATCATATTAATGTGAATTAGTAAAACATACAAATCTGGGCTTTTGTTCTTTCTTCTTCAGTGAGTGGTTTCTGCTCAGAAAAGTTCCGATTTCTCATCTCGTCCAACATCGTGTCCACCTCACGAAAGCTTTTGCTGATTTCCTCAGCTGACAGTTCTTCTTCTGTTGCATACTTATTTAGGCCTTCAATATTATCTGAAAAACAGAATGAGATAATACCTTATCAAACTCTAAATACAAAAGTTCTTAGATAAGCCAACTGGTTAACTTCAACTGTCCTGCCACGCGGTGTGGGTAACCAGAGGTGACACAGATTCCACGGTTGGTCTTCAAGTCCCTTGTCATTTTGCATCACAATATTGTGTTACAGTTTAATTTTCTGATAAAACTGTTGGCCCAATAATTTCAAATTGTTTTAGGATTCAATGCTGTATGGCATCTGCAAAGAAAGAGGTAGAAATTTCTAACAGTCAGTTTCCAAACTAATTACTAACGTTGCACAAGTAAGTTCTGAATGGTAAAGACAAGCGATAGATGAGGCTTCATTGTATAAGGTTTGAACTTCAGAGGCTATAAAGTTTGAGCATTTGTGAAGTTACATCTGGGAGTTAGAAAGTTGACTAATAAACATTTCGAGACTACAAAGGAGCACAAATATACCTCCTTCATATGCCCTTAAACAACACAAATTGTGTTAAACACAAACCTGGAAGAGACCAGATATAGACACTGATATTTTTAAGAGGACAAACACATATCTGAAGATGGAACTAACGGCCCATTAATTCTGCCAGAAAAAAATAGATAAATTGTCCTGTTCCCCCACTCACCTACACACAACTGCGCCAACATGGATAAGTACTTACACCAGTGTCGCTAGAATTTGGACATTACCCCATTACCACCAAACTAAGGATTTGGACATTGCCAAATAGATCACCATGGAAGTCTTACCTACCTTTCCAGATTGCAAGATTTGAATATATTCTATTATGATTACCAGGAAGGAAAACACAAACATGCACAAACTGACCATATGGGAACTATTTAGTTAATAACTATAATTAAACCAAGAGTCAGGCCTTCCACATCAACTATAAATCACTTCTGAACACAAACTTTTTTTATATGTTCCTTTCCGTCTGTCTTTTTATAGCTCCCAATTTACATGATGAGAATGCTGAACAGCTTGACTTCAGTTACCTTCCAGGTTAGTGTCAGCTTGGCTTTTCAAAGAAAATAAATTGTGCTTTTACCTTGGATCAAGCTGGCAATAGTAATAATTTGTCCATTGATCTGGTTGGCACGGTCACTGATTTTGGCTGTTTCCTTGTCAAATAGCTGTGCATTTGAGACGGTTATGTTTTCCTAAAATAGTAAAATTAGGTTAATATTAGTAAATGGCTATTGTGATAGAAAAAGTTCCATTCAGTTTCAATTAATGAGAAAGTCTAAATTTTAGATTATTAAAAGGATGCGTCGCTAGGGGTAGGAACTGGGAATTATAAAATCAAAATCATTTTTATTGCTGTATCTGTTAAGAATTTCTTTCTCATAATATCAGGGCTCAAAAATAAAGAAATACACAAAATCTATCTAAAATATAGATGCCAATTTTAAATGGGGCTGACTTACCTCTGCTGATATTGATTACATACAGACAGTCACCTATCTGGAAAACACTGGTTTGGTTGTTTCCTTGGGAAATTTAGGTGACCTATCTACTGTTGAGTAAGGGTCAGAGCTGTGAACTGTGCAAGCTGACCCACAAGATGGGGTCTGTTACCATAATTCTCAATTTTGCCTTGAAGGTACAAGAATGGCTTGTATGAAATATCTGAAAGGCATCTTTTGAGCCTTTGGAATTGGACTAGATATGCAGTGCCAGGTGCAGAGGGCCTTTAACAGGCCACTTGGGAGCGCAGCAGTTTTTGCAATAGAACCATTTAGCCCCATGTCCCAGTGGTAAATCAAGACATGGAGCTAAAGGACTTAAAATTGGATTGCTCCCATTTTCAGGCTTTGGGGGTGTGGAGGGCAGCGGGGGAGGGGTGGGGGGTTTGTGATTCATGTCAGCATTCCCCTGTCAGCATTCCGAAGGGATCGTTCCCTCCGTGACACCCTGGTCCACTCCTCCATTACCCCCACCACCTCGTCCCCTTCCCATGGCACCTCGCCCTGCAATCGCAGGAGGTGTAATACCTGCCCATTTACCTCCTCTCTCCTCACTATCCCAGGCCCCAAACACTCCTTTCAGGTGAAGCAGCGATTTACTTGTACTTCTTTCAATGTAGTATACTGTATTCGCTGCTCACAATGTGGTCTCCTCTACACTGGGGAGACCAAACGCAGACTGGGTGACCGCTTTGCGGAACATCGCCACTCAGTCCGCAAGCAGGACCCTGAGCTTCCGGTTGCTCGCCATTTCAACACTCCCCCCCTGCTCTCATGCTCACATCTCTGTCCTGGGCTTGCTGCCGTGTTCCAGTGAACATCAACGCAAGCTCGAGGAACAGCATCTCGTTTACCGATTGGGCACACTACAGCCTGCCGGACTGAACATTGAGTTCAATAATTTCAGAGCATGATGGGCCACACATTTTACTTTTATTTTCAGTTATTTTTTCTTTTTCCTTTTTAAAATTTTTTTGTGTTTATTTTATTTCATTTCATCTTAGTTTGTTCAGTTTGCTTACCCACTGTGTTTTTTTTCATTTTTGTACTTGTGGCTGTTCAATTTTCAGTCTGGTAACACCCAATCTGTACTAATGCTTTGTCTTTCAACACACCATTAACATATTGTTTGCCTTTGCTCCACAACCTTCTCGTCAGCTATTCTGTGACCTTATCCTATTTACACCTTTTCCTTTGTTATCTCTTGCCCCACCCCCACTTTACTTGCTTATAACCTTTTACATTTCTAATATTTGCTAGTTCTGAAGAAGGGTCACTGACCTGAAACGTTAACTCTGCTTCTCTCTCCACAGATGCTGCCAGACCTGCTGAGTATTTCCAGCATTTCTTGTTTTTATTTCAGATTTCCAGCATCCGCAGTATTTTGCTTTTATTTTGGTTAGAAATGGTCATTGCCTGGCACTTGTGTTGTTTGAATGTTATGCAAGTGGCTGTAAGGAGAAGGACACCAAATGGAGCAACAGCCAAGAGTGAGGCCTCCCAGGTTTTCAAATGCAGCATTGGAGGCCTTAGTTCAGGAGATCAACAGGAGGAGAGAGGCCATGTTTCCATCAGGGGCCAGGAGGCCCTCAAGCGACCACTGAGAAGGGAATGGGACTAGGTTTTCAGGGAGGTCAATTCTTGGAATCTGGGCCCAAGGATCTGACAGCAGTGCCATAAAAAATTCAATGACCTCACGGGGGTGGTCAAGGTCAGTAAATGTATCTTCAAAGGACATCTACCAATTGCATCACCAACTACTCATGCTGCTCAATGCACCACACCCTCATCGCTCACCCATCAGCAGTCCCTAGCAGTAGGAACTCAGGCCAAAAATTCAGATGCTCCACCTCAACCTCACACACCTACCAATGAGGCCAGTCCCACACCTACTTCTCGCAGCCTCCATATACCTCCAGCTATTCAGCTATGGCAGACACATCATATTGCAACACATTCACTGACATTCATCCATCTCTCTTGTGGACAAGGTGGCCCATAGCCGCAGGGAGCAGAGCAGAACTGGAAGAGGACAGGCACTTAAGTCCACTAGAGGAGACTGTACTCAGCATCATGGAGAGCGGCTGTGGCACAAGCTGTTGTATCTGTGCCACTGAGAACATTCAGGATGTTGGTATGTTCCTGTGTATTAGTCCTTCTCAAATCCCACTTCACCCTCCTCCTGCTATTTGGCATGAAGTGCTAGCTGCAGATGGTGTGAACATGGACCTCTTGCTTTCCACCCCAGCCTGCTTGCTCCATCCCAACCCTCCCCTTCTGATTTTCTGCTTTCAGATACCCAAGAACTACCACCTGACCAGCCACTGCAACTCCATGAGGAAGGGCGAGATCTGCTACAGACCTCTGAGGAAGAAGTATTATCACTTGATCTGACACTTGCAGCACGTATCTTAAAGGCTAGTATAGAGTTTGGATTTGCACGTGGTGAGTCACCGAGCACGAGTTGACTGCAGCCAAGCCTGGAGGAAAGGACAGTTTGTTTTCCAACAACCTGGAGGCCATGGTTGCTGATCAGTTCTGCTACAGTGGACTCAGATATGGCCTTGATGGGATAGCCTACAGGAGAACGCTGATAAACATGCACATTGAGATTGCTTGGTGCATTGGCAGGTCTGTGAGGCAGGCAACTGACACCATCAAGGAGCATGGAGGAGACCAACTTCAATGTGGGACAGGACATTGCACAGAGCTTAGAGTCTATCCTTTACAGTGTGGAATTGGTGGACAGCTCCTTGAGAGCACTGGTGAACCGACCTATGATGGAGCATCTGAAAGGTGGCTATTGTCTCATTTTGCACTGCAGCAGTGGAAGTCAACTAATGTTGTGGTGCTGCAAAGGAAGCTCAGAGTCCGTGGCACACAAAAATGCTGTTGTTTCTTAGGACAACAGCATTCCTGGTCCCATCATTACCACTCTGCCAGTGCCATTGTCATTGCCTCTCAGTTAGGGAACTCAGGCTGCTGCTGCACATACGGAGGTGGTACAGTCCAAAGCCAGGCCCTCCAGGCCAAAACTGCTTGAAGTCTCCCACTAAGGCCATCTGCAGTCTCCCCCATTGAAAGTCAGCAGCCTTCCATTTGCCATGCTGCAGCCACTGAGATAACACTGTGTAGGAAGACTAGGCCAGGCAAGGGCACGCACAAGACAGGCACTAAAGGATGCATAAGGGTGAACAGTTCCATTTTGTGTGCATTATTGAATGTGTTGTTGGATAAAGTTGTTATGGAAAATGGCCACCTTTCAGATACTCCATCATAGGTCAGTCCACCAGTGCTGTCATGGAGCTGTCCACTAATTCCACACTGGAAAGGAAAGACTCTAAGCTCTGTGCAATGCCCTGTCCCACATTGGAGTTGGTCTCCTCCATGCTCCTTGACGGTGTCAAGCACCTGCCTCACAGGCCTGCCGATGCACCAAGCAATTGGTGGCTTCCTGCATTATTTGGAAGCCTATTACTCTGGCAAAGCTACTTTCCTGCACCTCCTGCTTCTCTCTGGTTAGAGAGAAAATGATAAACTCTCCTCTCCTGGCGTATAGGGCTTCCGTCACCTTTCTGATGCAGTAATAGACAGCGAACTGGGATATGTTTGCAATGTTGCTTGTTCCCACCTGGAAGGATCAGGTTGAATAGAAGTTTAGAGTGACGGTGACATTGGCAACCATTGGCGGTGTTGTCCTTGCCCTGCTGCGAGACACCAGGTCCTGTTGACGGAGGTGGCTCAAACATTGCTCCTGGCCGAGGTCGAGGTCAGAGAAATGTTCCCTAAAATGTGGTTGTGGTTGTTGGAGGTCAATCATCTGAGCTCCAGGACATCACTGCAGGAATTCCTCATGGTGGTGTCCTGGGCCCAACCATCTTCAGCTGCTTTATCAATGACCTTCCTTCAATCATAAGGTCAGAAGTGGGGATGTTCGCTGATGATTGCACAATGTTCAGCACCATTCGTAACTCCTCAGATACTGAAGCCGTCCGTGTAGAAATTCAGCAAGATCTGGACAATATCCAGGCTTGGTCTAATAAGTGGCAAATAACATTCGCGCCACACAAGTGCCAGGCAGTGACCATCTCCAACAAGAGAGTACCTAACCATCTCCCCTCGACATTCAATGGCATTACCATTGCTGTATCCCCCCACTATTAAACATCCTAGGGGCTACCATTGACCAGAAACTGAACTGGAGTAGCCATATAAATACCATGGCTACAAGAGCAGGTCAGAGGCTAGGAATCCTGCGGTGAGTAACTCATCTCCTGACTCGCCAAAGCCTGTCCACCATCTACAAGGCACAAGTCAGGAGTGTGATGGAATACTCTCCACTTGCCTGGATGGGTGCAGCTCCAACATCACTCAAGAAGCTCGGCACCATCCAGGACAAAGCAGCCCGCTTGATTGGCACCCCATCCACAAACATTCACTCCCTCCACCACCGATGCTCAGTGGCAGCAGTGTGTACCATCTACAAGATGCACTGCAGCAACGCACCAAAGCTCCTTCGACAGAGCCTTCCAAACCCACAACCTCCACCAACTAGAAGGACAGGGGCAGCAAATGCATCGGAACACCACCACCTGCAAGTTCCCCTCCAAGTCACACACCATCCTGACTAGGAACTATATTGCCGTTCCTTCACTGTCGCTGGGTCAAAATCCTGGAACTCCCTTCCTAACAGCACTGTAGGTGTACCTACCCCACATGGACTGCAGCGGTTCAAGAAGGCAGCTCACCACCACCTTCTCAAGGGCAATTAGGAATGGGCAATAAATGCTGACCTGGCCAGCAACGCCCACATCCCATGAATGAATGAATAAAAAAGAAACCCTTAGTGGGGAGGGCCTTCTGTGGAGTGCCCTCCTGTATCTCCTCCCTCTACTTACAGCTTGTCCTCTCTGCAGCCTCAGCTCCATCTCGCTGTCCTGTTGCAGTCTAAGAGGGACGGCAATACAGCACCCATAACTCCAAAAGGCTTTGTGTACAGGGCAAAAAACTCCTTTGACCTCCCTGTCAAGATACAGCAACACTTCCTTCGAAAGCTGGCAAGTCACCAAAACTCCTCCAAGAACCCACCACAGTAATTTCACAAACTTTGCAAGAGAAAAAGTAAGACAAAAGGACCTCCCTTGCAAGTTGGATGTCTAGCCCTTTAAATAGCACTAGTGGGGGATCTCTCATACAGCTGAGCTGTGAGTGACTAGCTCAGGGCACTCACTGGACCTCCAGGGTCCAAGTTTGCAGAATGTTATGAGTAAGTAAGTATGAGGTTCTTACAGACATATAATTTTCAACGAGATTATTAAGATTAGATGAATATAGCTGTGAATACTTTGCAAAATTATTAAACATAAGATGTATGCCTGAATGAAAATTTAGTATTGCATGTATCATGAGTATGGCTGGGATTTCATGAGTCGCGCGGCATCCCCAACAGCGGGGCTGGAAGTTGGTGTAACGCCACTTCCACCATTTTTCTCGTATCTCAAGCAATTTTATATGTAAATTAACATTGAGGTGACGGGTACGGGAGACATGCGGCTGGGATGGCCTTTCATTGGTGGAACCCGCCATCACTGGCTCAAGCACCATGAGTGCCATGGCTATAAAGCATTGTGTTTCAAGCCTCAAGGAGCAACAGCCTTTGTGGTATGCAAGTGTCTTCAGAGTTACCAAAATTAACTCTTTTACTTATTTGTAACTGCTCTTCTCTTCCTTAATTTAACAAACCCCAGCACCAACTCCCCATCAATTATTTTTACTTTGCAGCAAGAGCAAAGAAAATGTCAGGCAGCAGACAACGGCCCACCCCCTGGTTCAGTGATGCCTCCCTGTGGATTCTCCTCTAGGCCATCAAGAAAAGGCAGGCGGTCCTCTTCCCTGCAGATGGAGTGTGAAGACCCTCCCGCCTGACTAAAGCGGTCTGGATGGAGGTAGCAGAAGAAATGTTGGACTGCTGCATGATGCACAGAACCTGGGTGCAGTGTCGCAAGCATCTCAATGATTTGCTCAGATTGGCGTGGGTAAGTGTTCTTGGCGAAGCTGTTCCATTGTTGTTCTCCCTGGCTTCATCTCTTTCAGACAGAGGGCAGACAAGGCATGCATGAGCAGCCTTAGTGCCACATATGCTTACTAATTGTGTGCAAAGTTGAAGATTAGCATTGTTGATGTGCTTAGATGTGTCATGTGAAAGCTAGTCCTGCATGAATGATGTCGACGCATGTTTACAATGGTTGTGATTCATCTTTTGACATATCATTCAATCTGCACTGTTTCCTGCAGCACAAGAGGACAAAGACCGGCGAAGGTGTCCCAGACATCAGAGTCCTGAACCCGGCTGAGGAGTGGGCTGCAGAAATAGCAAGAGAAAAGGGAGGCAGGGCATTCGCAGATTACGAGGCAGGATCCTCAGGCACATGGATTAAATGTCATCTTCAGTCTTGCAGCCATATGTGCCCACCAAAGGAAAGTGTGTGAACTTATGTTCAGCTGATGCTTAATGTGCTTCTCTTTGTGTCACCACTGCAGGTGCCCACACTCGAGTGACTGAACGCCATAAGGCTGATGACTCCTCCTCTGGGGAGAAAGATGAAGCCAATGCCCCAGACAGTGCACTGTCACCTGCCTCTTCTTCCACCTCTGCCAGCACAGATACATCCACAAAGTCCGGGGGGGGGAGGGTTTAAGATTAGAATCTGGGTCACAATCTGGTGTGCACGACACAGACATGTCCCAGCAGCTGAGGGAGCATGTAGCAGCTGGGTCCCCTGACAATCGGAGGACTGCTTGGGGCCAGGCCCCTGCTCAGCCACACACTCATGATGATACTCTGTTTGTTGCTACAAGAAGTCTGCTGGATGTGCAGCAAAATCATGTGGAAAATATGTCAGAGATGCCTGAGGTCAGGCGTGGCTTTGCGCGTGCTATGGAGTAATCCATGCAAGCCGTGATGTCTGCCATGTCCCAGGCAATGAGCGTATGGCTTCCTCATTTGAGAGTTTGGCGAGCTCTGTGGCAAGTCTGGTTGAGCACTCGAGCCATATCTGCTCTGACCTGCAATCTATCACTGTAGCCGTGGGCTCTATGCAGCTGAGTCTAAGCGAGAGGGGGGCGAGGAACCTGGACCTCCCTCCAGGTGCTCCTTCCGCTCAGGGAGACTGGCAGGTGCCATTGTGCACCTAGATGGAGGACAAGTGTGTGCCAGCTGCCCCGGGGCCTTCCTCTCAGGACACTCCCAGGGAAGCAACGACTGGTCCTCCCCCCACAACCCCGAAATTGACCCCTTACCACCAGCAGGTGAGTACACAGGGGATACTCACGCACCAGTGCTGCCAACCCCCAGTAGGCTGGAGCCATCAAGGTCCCTTTTCTCGAGAGGACGTCAGCCATGGTCATCCACAGCAATGGGGCAGTGCACTGAGCAGACTGCCTCCACCTCAGCTGCTAATGTTGGGGTAGCACCTAGATGTAGTGGGAGAAAACGGAAAAAGAAACAGTTTTGAACATGAAGGTGACATGGGTACTGTAAATATTGAGCACATATTGCAGAAGTGAAAATACATCTTTATTTACTTTACTATTTGATGCACTCTCGTAAATCATTTGCTTGGTTTCAGCTGAAGAGGGAAAATGTTTTTTGGAGGCCCATGGCAGGAATGCATTGATGCTTGCAAAGCATTTCAGTAAGTGTCCAGTGTCCATTTATCATTGCTATTTGAGCCTTCACTCTTCAATAATGGCTGTTTGTTGTTTGTGGTTCTGCGATCACACCCTTACTTTCCTTGTGTTGGTGTGTTTTCTGTTCCATCGTAGCCCTAAGAAGATTTCATCTGCCAGTCACACCAAAGTGCAGAAAAGTTGTAGCTTCCTATGTGTGCGAGTTAATGCCTTGACGCAGGACAATTTTTCCAATGGAGACAAAGGTCTCTTTTAATGAATTTGATAGTATACAAGCCACAGGCACATCTCCACTGCAGGTACATGTGCTGCTGTCAGAAGAGCCCCTCTTTTTGAATACAGTAATGAATAAAATCTCAGGCGTATGTGAACATATTTGGAGAATTTTTTTTTTTCAACATTCCTTTATGAAGTGACTTAATGTTGTCTGAAATGTGCAAAGATGAGGTTTTCCCTGATGTCCCTTGCATGTCGCTCCATGGCCCTCATATCTATAATGGCATAATTGTTATTGTTGTCCCCCTCCTCACCCTCTTCATAGTCATCCTCATCTGAGGAGGACTGGTGTTCCTCCTTTTCCTCTGCCTGAAGAATGTTGCCACATCTAATTGCAAGGCTGTGCAAGGCAAAGCAGACAACGATTATTCGTGACACCATCTGTGGCCCGCACTGAAGAGCCCCTCCAGACCACTCAAGGCAGCGGAAGCGCATTTTCAGCATGCCAGTGGTGTGTTCAGTGATGGCTCTGGTAGTTGTGTGAGCAGCATTGTATCTCTCTTCAGCTGCATTTTGGGGATGATGCACTGGTGTCATCAACCACAGACAAAGTGGGTAACCTTTGTCACCCAGGATCTAGCTGCCTACTTTGGCTGGTTCCTCAAAAATTCCTGGCAGCTGTGAGTTCCTCAAGATGTATATGTCGTGACAGCACCCTGGGAAACGTGCGCAAACATGCATTATTCTTCTCCTGTGGTCACAAACCAGTTGTACATTCAAAGAGTGGAAGTCTTTGCGATTCGCAAATGCAGCAGGTTGGTCCCAGGGAGCTCTAATGGCCACATGAGTGCTGTCAATTACCTCTTGCACTCTAGCCAACCTAGCGATGGTGGCAAACATAAGAACATAAGAAATAGGAGCAGGAGTAGGTCATTCGGCCTCTCAAGCATGCCCTGCCATTTAATAAGATCATGGCTGATCTGTCCCAGACCTCAACTCCTCTTTCCTGCCAGCTCCTCATACCTACTCCCCAATATTTCAAAAGTCTATCTACCTCCTCTTTAAATACTTTCAGTGATCTAGCCTCCACAACTCTCTGGGGTAGAGAATTCCAGACAAACGAGTGTCTCCTTATTCTGTAACTATGTCCACTAGTTTGAGATTCCCCCACTCGTCGAAACATCTTCTCAACAACCATCCTGTCAAGCCCCCTCAGAATCTTGTCATTTCAATAAGATCACTCCTCATTCTTCTAAACTCTAATGAATAAAGGCCTAACCTGTTTAGCCATTCTTCATAAATCAACCCCTTCATCCCAGGAAGCAGCCTAGTGAATCTCTTTTGAACTGCTTCCAATGCCAGAATATCCTATCTTAAATACAGGGACCAAAACTGTACAGAGTACTCCAGGTGCAGCCTCACCAACACCCTGTATAGTGGTAACAAGACTTCCCTATTTTTAAACTCCAACCCCCTAGCAATAAAGGCCAAAATTCCATTTGCCTTCTTAATTACTTGCTGCTCCTGCATGCTAACTTTTTGTGTTTCATGCACAAGAACACCCAGATCCCGGTGTTGCACTTTTTTGAAGTCTCTCTCCATTTAAATAATAGTCTGCCTTTTGATTCTTCCTACCAAAGTGCATGACCTCACTTTCCTACATTAAACTCCATCTGCCAAGTTTTTGCCCACTCACTCAACCTATCCATATCCCCTTGCAGATTCCTTATGTCCTCATCACAACCTGCCCTCCCACCTATTTTTGTATCATCAGCAGATTTGGATATATTACACTCTGCCCCCTCCTCCAAGTCATTAATATAGATAGTAAATAATTGAGGCCCTAGGACTGATCCTTGTGGCACTGCACTAGCTACGTCTTTCAAACCTGAACAAGACCCATTAATCTCGACTCTCTGTCTTCTGTGAGTTAACCAATCCTCAATCCATACCAATACCTTACCCCCAATACCGTGAGCTCCTATCTTGTGCAATAATCTTTTATGTGGCACCTTATCGAATGCCTTCTGGAAATCTAAATACACTACATCTACCAGTTCCCCTTTATCAACTCTGCTTGTTATATCCTCAAAGAACTCTAGAAAATTTGCCAAACATGATTTCCCTTTCACAAAATCATGTTGACTTTGTTTGCGTTAAGCTTTTCTAAAGCTGGGCGGCACAGTGGCGCAGTGGTTAGCACCGCAGCCTCACAGCTCCAGTGACCCAGGTTCAATTCTGGGTACTGCTTGTGCGGAGTTTGCAAGTTCTCCCTATGACTGTGTGGGTTTCCACCGGGTGCTCCGGTTTCCTCCCACAGCCAAAGACTTGCAGGTTGATAGGTAAATTGGCCATTGTAAATTGCTGCTAGTATAGGTGGGGATGTGGTAGGAATATGGGATTAATGTATGATTAGTATCATTGATCACAAGTCGTGGGAGTCAGTTGCCAGCGATTGCCAGAGCTGGTGGGCAGCCATGAAGGGAGGGCTAAAGTGTGGCAAGTCGAAGAGACTTAGCAATTGGCAGGAAAAAAGACAGAAGTGCAAGGGGAGAGCCAACTGTGTAACAGCCCCGACAACCAATTATATGTGTAGCACCTGTGGAAGAGTCTGTCACTCTAGAATTGGCCTTTATAGCCATTCCAGGCACTGCTTCACAAACCACTGACCACCTCCAGGTGCTTACCCATTGTCTTGTGAGACAAGGAGGCTGAAGAAGAAGTATAAATGGGTGGTTGATGGTCAGCACCGACTCAGTGGGCCGAAGGGCCTGTTTCAGTGCTGTATCTCTAAATAAAATAAATAAATGTCCTGCTATTTCTTCCTTAATAATGAACTCTAGCATTTTCCCAACGACCGATGTTAGGCTGTCTGGCCTATAGTTTCCTGCTTTTTGTCCCTGTCCCTTCTTGAACAGGGGCATCACATTAGCAGTTTTCCAATCCACTGGGACACTCCCGGAAACCAGTGAGTTCTGGAATATTTCGACCAATGCCTCCACTATTTCTGCAGCCACTTCCTTTAAAACCCTTAGATGTAGGCCATCAGTTCCTGGCAACTTGTCTGCCTTTAGTCCCATTAGTTTGTCAAATACTTTGTCCCTCGTGATAGAGACTGTTACAAGATCTTTCGTCCCATTAGCTCCTTGCTGCAGACCTGGCTGCCTGACTGTCCTCGTCTACAGGTAAGTAGATGAAATCATTGGCACTTTGAGCTAGGGCATTGGTCACCTCTTTGGCGCAGCTGTCGCAAACTGTGATGTGCCACATATGTCGCCCGTTGATTTCTGGAAGGCTCCGCTAGCAAAACAATTGAGTGCAGCAGTCACCTTGAAGACAACTGGCATGGAAATGCCACCAAACCCAAACGGTTACAGGTCATACCGCAGGATCCTACAAATTTCCATGACCATTTCACGTGACATTCTTAGTTGTCTCAGGCATTGCCTCTCTGACATTTGAAGGTATTTTGTCCTTGTACTGAGGATGCAATGACATGCCAATGCCCCTCTTCGATAAGGACATTCCTCAATGTTATCTTTCGGAGCTTCTGCACCTTCTTGTTCTGCCTGTTGCTAGTGTTCAGGCATCATGCATTGAGGGTAAAGAGCCCGCCTTAGTCACTCCCTCTGCACCTCTTCCTGTGGTACTAGACAAATTGAGTGTATGAGACCCATGTTGCTGCAGCTTTTCACAAAATGAAATAAGCAGAATGTTCCAATTCAGCCCACTGTTGCCAGTCAGCTGAACCATCGAGGCAATGAACAGTTTGCTTTTACGTGCCTTGGAATTGCAACCAAGTTGAAAACACACCCACTATCATTTGTCTCCTCCCACTCTCCTTGTACTCCTTGAGTGGCCATGTGGTTTGCATTATCATTGGAGAAAATGGTGCATGTCCACCTTCCAACTTCCTCCTGCAACCATCCAGCCTGCACCCATCACCCTTGACCCACCCAATGTAACTTTAACCCTTCCCTCTGTTACCATTACCTTGGACAGTGTCACAATCAATTTATTCATGCCAATCTTCCCCCCATTCCTACTCCTGCTACCATCGACATGTCAACTCTGACCCCTGATCATTCACCTATTATTTCCGAGTGCTGTTCCCTTCCATATGAAGCTCTCAAATACCCTACCATAAGTCTTGACCTTCCCCCCTTACAGAATCCATTTGCCTCCATTGACTGTCACTGTTCCCTCTGCCAGCCAGTACCCTCAATTTGCCCCTCAGGTCCCCGACGTTGACAGCATTTATCCCTCCCTTTAGGCCCCTCATGATCATCTACTGACTGTAAAACTCAAATAAATCCACCACCCCCACAGCTGCCCACATCCCGCTTCAGCAGCAATAACAACCACTACACACCCTGTCCTTCCCGAGTAGCCTCCCCTGCTCCTCCATGTACACACCCCCATGCTTTTGCCACCATACCCTGAGAAGAGTCACCCTTGCTGGTGCCGAACCTGGAGCCAAACATCCATTCTAATATTGGCATTTGTTTTGACGATGAGTTCAAAAAGAAAAACACTGACCTCAGATTCAGCTGCACAAAGCTGAGTGCTGCACGCCACGCTGAAACAAATGTGAGCTAGGTGGAACGGGAATAGCGCTCGCCGTTCACTTAATCTGTCGGGTAGGACTTAATTGTAACTAAGGGTAGGGTAATGAGTATTCATGGCATGTAAATGAATGCAAAGCTGTAATCTGCCATCCTACGGGTCGCTACAAACACGCTGCTGATTTAATTTCAGGAAAAAAATCTCACCATCAGGAATCCGAAAAAAACACCTCCTGCCTAATTAAATCACCCCGCATGCCACCAAATCCACTCTTGCAGAGCCCAGAAAATTCCACTCTATGAAATTAATTTCAATTGATTCATTCATAAGATCCAATTCACAAACTTAACAAAATAAGTAATTTTTACCACGACATAAGTTCTGAGTCAAATCAAACCTTTTCAGACAGCATGTTGACATCAGCAATGAGGCTTATGATTGCTGCTTCAATTTCTTCTATCTTAGGTTTCTGTGATTCTGATTGTAATCTCATCTCTGCAATCTGGGTCTATATTGTAAGAAATGATGTATGGTAAATATATCAGTACAAAGCTATAAACATTGTAACCTTAGATTTAATTGGACTTTTTAACATAGTTACTGTTCACATGAAACAGGTGTATCAATGTTTGCAAGCAATGTGTCCACTGAGAAACTCAGTCTGAACACTATCCTTTAACCACCCGCCCAAACAGATAATGAATACTAAACATCATAAGTAAGGCAAGGGCCCATTTCATTCCATTTCTCACCATGCACCACTCTCTAGCACAAAATTATCCTCAAAACCAGATAGCAACAAAAGACAAAGGAGTTGAATTTCCTGCTGTAACACTTACAGGAGTCTGTTGGAACACCTTCGAAAAAGGCTAGGACCTGAATACTCAAGGTCATGACAATAGTTGGGAAAACCCAGTGATCTTTGAAGAGGTGGAGCCTCTATCTGTCTATTACAGAGCAGACACATAGGATGACATGGGGTTAGGGACATCCTTGTGTTGGGCAAGGAGCTGTATAAGTTCTCCAGGTGAGAGCCTGGGCACCTCATGTGCCTCCTCATAGTATCAATAAGGTACTGCAGTTTCTAGTAGCGTGAGGCAATTGGGCATTTGTTGTGGCGTAAGTGCCAGCCCATGCAAATGAGGTGCTTCTTACTGACCTCACAAACTTCGGTGGGTCAGTGGAGGAGGCTACCAAAATGTCCATGTGCTACTTATTTGTGGGACAAAAAACACATAAAAGATTTGGACAAATTTGCTGTTAGCAATGGATCTGATGTGTTAATAGCAATCAGAATAGAGAAAGGTATTATCACATAATGAATGAATTCTGCAGAATGGAAATGCAGAGTCAGTTTGTGAACTACGGGGTGTTGTGATAGCATGTTAGCATGTTACATATAATCATTTAAATATATGTTTATGCTAATATGTATGTCATCGCAGGAAGGATGCAATATCACGTGATACAGTTTAAATTCTACCTTACACCCCACTGATACAGTAGCAATTAAATATCTAATTAGGACAAAAAAATGAAACATGAATAAATTTCCAAGTCCCAGCCCTGTTTGACTATTATTGCTGGCACTTACATTGAAATGGATTGTTGTGGAATTGAATTGTTGCAAGCGGTTATTAATGGAATCTCCAGTAATCACATTTAAAATACTGGACTTAGCTTCTTCCAGTGATGATCCTGATAATTTAATGTCTTCAATTAAGTCCCAGATACACTTGTCACATCCTGTTGAGGTAATAGAACAGATATTGAATTAGAAGCCAGCATATTAACATGATATCAGATACAGCACAGGGCCCTTTCAGCTTGTTTTTCAAAGATGATGGCAATGTAAGGTAAAACAGAGTATGAGCCACACAATCAGGGCTACATTGTTGTCTATCCCCTATCCTTTCTCCTTTTGCATGTGGTTCTCTTATAGGGGCATGGGAATCTACCAGGTCTCTATGTTCCAGGAATGTATTTTATACAACAATAGGATTTTGCTTGGTTCAATCCCCATTCAGGGTCAAATTAGCTCATGTAGGCTGTGCTGCCAATGGAGATAATATAATTGGTTTTGGCATCCCTGGTTAGGGAGGGGGAAATCAGCCAGGGTTCCCAGTCTTCATTGCTATCGAGTGCATCTTAATGGAAATTAGTATAGGCTGATTTTTAAAAAAAAATTTCATTGGATGTGGGTGTCGCTGGCGAGGCCAGCATTTATTGCCTATCCATAATTGCCCTTTTAGAAGATGGTGGTGAGCTTCCTTCGTGAACTGCTGCAGTCCATGTGGTGTGAAGAATTGGTGATATAGTTTCAAGTCAGGATGATGTGTGGCGCGAATGTTACTTGCCACTTATCAGCCCAAGCCTGGATGTTGTCCACGTCTTGTTGCATATGGACACGGACTGCTTCAGTATCTGAGGAGGTGAAAATGGTGCTGAACATTGTGCAATCATCAGTGAACATCCCCACTTCTGACCTTATGATGGAGGGAAGGTCATTGATAAAGCAGCTGAAGATGGTTGGGCCTAGGACACCACCCTGAGGAACTCCTGCAGTCCTGGAACTGAAATGATTGACCTCCAACAACCACAACCATCTTCCTTTGCACTAGGTATGACTCCAATGAGTGGAGATTTTTCCCCCTGATTTTCATTGACTCCAGTTTTGGTATAGGGCTCCTTGATGCCATACTCAGCCAAATGCTGCCTTGATGTCAAGGGCAGTCACTTTCACCTCACCTCTTAAGTTCAGCTCTTTTGTCCATGTTTGAACCAAGGCTATCATGAGGTCAGGAGCTGAGTGGCCCTGGTGGAACCCAAACTAAACATCAGTGAGCAGCTTATTGTTGAGTAAGTGCCACTTGATAGCACTGTCGACGACACCTTCCATCACTTTGCTGATGATCGAGAGCAGACTGATAGGGCTGTAACTGGCTGGGTTGGATTTGTCCTGCTTTTTGTGGACAGGGCATACCTGGGCAATTTTCCACATTGTTGGGTAGATGCCAGTATTGTAGCTGGACTGGAACAGCTTGGATAGGGGTACGTCCAGTTCTGGAGCACAAGTCTTCAGTACCATTGCCAAATGTTGTCAGGGCCCATAGCCTTTGCAGTATCTAGTACCTTCAGCCATTTCTTGATATCACATGGAGTGAATCGAATTGGCTAAAGACTAGCATCTGTGATGCTGGGAACCTCAGTAGGAGGCTGATATGGATCAGCCACTCAGCACTTCTGGCTGGATATGGTTGCAAATGCTTCAGCCTTGTATTTTGCACTGATATGCTGGGCTTCACCATCATTGAGGATGGGGATATTTGCAGAGCCTCCTCCTAGTGTTGGCTGTTTAATTGTCTATCAACATTCATAACTGAATGTGGCAGGGCTGTTGAGCTTAGACCTGATCCATTGGTTGTGGGATTGCTTAGTTCTGTCTATTGCTTGCTGCTCCTGCTGTTTGGCATGCATGTAGTCCTGTGTTGTAGCTTCAGCAGGCTGACACCTCATTTTTCGGAACGCCTGGTGCTGATGCTGGCATGCCCTTCTGCACTCTACATTGAACCAGGGTTGATCCCCCGGCTTGATGGTAATTGTAGAATGTGGGATATGCCGGGCCATGAGGTTACATATTGTAGTTGAATATAATTCTGCTGTTGCTGATGGCCCACAGCGCCTCATGGATGCCCAGTTTTAAGTTGCTAGATCTGTTCAAAATCTATCCCATTTTGCACAGTAGTAGTGCCACACAACACAATGGAGGGTATCCTCAATGTGAAGGTGGGACTTCATCTCCACAAGGACTGTGCGGTGGTCACTCCTAACAATACTATCATGGACAGATGCATCCGCGGCAGGCAGATTGGTGAGGACAAGGTCAAGTATGTTTTCCCCTCTTGTTGGTTCCCTCACCACCTGCCGCAGACCCAGTCTAGCAGCTATGTCCTTTAGGATTCGGCCAGCTCGGTCAGTAATGTTGCTACCGAGCCACTCTTGGTGATTGACATTGAAGTCCCCCCCAACCCAGAGTACATTCTGTGCCCTCGCCACCCTCAGTACTTCCTCCAAGTACTGTTCAACATGGAAGAGTACTGACTCATCAGCTGAGGGAGGGCGGTAGTTGGTAATCAGCAGGAGGTTTCCTTGTCCATGAGACTTCATGGGGTCCAGAGTCGATGTTGAGGACTTCCAGGGCAACTCCCTCCCTACTGTATACCACTGTGCTGCCACCTCTGCTGGGTCTGTCCTGCTGGTGGGAAAGGACATACCCAGGGATGGTGATGGCAGCGTCTGGGACATTGTCTGTCAGGTATGATTCCATGAGTATGATTATGTCAGGCTGTTGCTTGACTAGTCTGCGGGACAGCTCTCCTAACTTTGGCACAAGCCCCCAGATGTTAGTAAGGTGGACTTTGCAGGGTCGACAGGGCTGGGTTTGCCATTGTTGTTTCTGATGCCTAGGTCGATGCGGGGTGGCCCGTCCGGTTTCATTCTTTGTTATTGACTTCGTAGCAGTTAGATACAACTGAGTGGCTTGCTAGGCCATTTCAGAGGGCATATAAGAGTCAACCACATTGCTGTGAATCTGGACCAGGTAAGGACAGCAGATTTCCTTCCCTGAAGGATATCAGTGAAACAGATGGGTTTTTACAACAATCCTAACAATACAGTCATGGACAGATGCATCCGCGGCAGGCAGATTGGTGAGGAGGAGGTAATGTAGGCTTTTCCCTCTTGTTGGTTCCCTCACCACCTGCTGCAGACCCAGTCTAGCAGCTATGTCCTTTAGGATTTGGCCAGTAGTAGTGCTCCTGCCCAATCTTGGTGATGGACATTGAAGTCCCACACCCAGAGTACATTATGTGCCCTGCCACCCTCAGTGCTTCTTCCAAGTGTTTTCAGCATGAAGAAGCACTGGTTCATATGCTGAGGGGGCGCGGTAGGTGGTAATCAGCAGGAGGTTTCCTTGCCTATGTTTGACCTGATGCCATGAAACTTCATGGGGTCCGGAGTCGATGTTAAAGACTCCCAGGGCAACTCCCTCCCGACTGTATACCACTGTGCCGCCATTTCTGCTGGGTCTTTCCTGCTAGTGTGGCAGGACATGCCCAGGGATGGTGATGGTGGTGTCAATTATGTTGGCTGCATGGTATGATTCTAAGAGTATGACTATGTCAGGCTGTTGCTTGACTAGTCTGTGGGATAGCTTTCCCAATTTCGGCACAAGACCCCAGATGTTAGTTAGGAAGACCTTGCTGGGTCGACAGGGCTGGATGTGCCATTGTCACTTCCAGTGCCTAGGTCGATGCTGGGTGGTCTGTCTGGTTTCATTCTTTTTAGACTTTTCTTTAGTGGTGTGGTACAACTGAGTGGCTTGCCAGGCCATAGTTGGATAACCTGGCAACACTCATTGCCTAGAAACACGCTTGAATAATGGGAAAGGTAGGGGAAGGCCACAACAAGGAGTCAAGACTTCATCAAAAGGAGGAAGAAGCAAAGAAATCTAATAAATGATCCAAAATCCCGTCCAGTGCATATTGTTTGAAAACTTGTTTAGGCTGAATTTAGCAATTGATCCTTTGTTGCTCTGACTTGTGCCCACAGTACATGTATTCATAGGTCTTCTAGTCGCCACTAAAGAAAAATATCCATAGGGATCAGATGTCATCCTAAATCACATATATTATTAATTACTGAACTTAAATTATATAGATTGTTACTAATTAATGAGTCCTGATAATATACTAAGCTATAAGAGTGCTACTAAACATTTAGAGCACCTGACATAAGATTACATTTTCTGCATCAGTGCAGTGTTCTCATGGGGGGGACTGCATACCAGGAATCTGGGCACAGAGAATAACAGTAGCTGGCAGGTTCCAATACTCAAAGGTCTCTTGGGTGTGCATTTAAAACCTTTATGTTTATTTTTTGGGGTCCTCTTCAGCTTGCTGACAAGTTTCTCTTAGATCCTCCAATTGGGAGTGGAGTCCTACCAAAACTCTCCACCAGTTTCTTGGAGCACCCTTATATCTGGCCAGACTATTAATGTAACTACAGGTAAAGGAGACAGTGAACCCCTCCTCCTGCTTCATCAATGTGACAGATGGGCCCGTGCCTATTGCCCCATTGTCAGTTACATTTGGCAGTAATGTGGGATATGTTTTTGCACTATATTAATGAATGCATTAAAATACTATTCATTTTTGTAAGTGGGCAGTTCAGTGTTAGTATCAAGATCACCTGCCTGATAATGTCTCCCACAGCTGCCACTTATTTTAGGGTGCAGTTATTTTGTAGCTTGCAGAACAAATTTTAAACTTAAAACCCTTAAACTTAAAGTTGATGCACATTAGGTGCCTGCTCCCTTATCAGGTGCAGGGTCTCTATTTAATTGGATGCAAAGTACACCTAGTGCATACCCAATGTACCCCAATGATCACGACATAGCCGCTGGGAGCCTGCAGAGGAAAGTGTGCATGAGGCTGACTGAGGCCCCTGTTCATAGAGTCATAGAGAGTTACAGCATTGAAACAGGCCCTTAGGCCCACCAAGTCTGTGCTGACCAACAACCACCCATTTATACTAATCCTACATTAATCCCCATATATTCCCTACCACATCCCCACCATTCTCCTACCACCTACCTACACTCGGGGTAATTTACAATGGCCAATTTACCTAACAACCTGCAAGTCTTTGGCTATGGGAGGAAACCGGAGCACCCAACGGAAACCCACGCAGTCACAGGGAGAACTTGCAAACTCTGCGCAGACAGTACCCAGAACAGAACCCAGGTCGCTGGAGCTGTGAGGCTGCGGTGCTAACCACTGCGCCACACCATATTGTAATTAGAATGGAGTGCTTAAGTATAAGGGCAGGTTCTACACATTTTTTTTACTGGCTGAATCTGACCTACCGTCAGGTCTTCCAGTTTGTCTCCTGTTGGACTTTTGTGCCTTAAGAGACTGATTTCATCTGCTATTGTGCCCCTTCCACGTCACACCCCCAAGAAAATCCTTTCTTCTTAAGCAGACAGCAACAACTTACATGTGGCCGGAGCTGGAAATACCATCCAACAAACCTGGCACTCCCAGTGTATTTGGAGCAAAGTTTAACTATTACATTGCACTGACCTCATATTATGGGGTGAGTTGAGTTCACTTGTGGGCCAAGTACACAGAGTTCTTCTGGAGCAGTGCTCACAGTACTGTGCATTTATGATCGTAATATCAGCCCTATAACGTCTAGAACATATTTGGACAGCATCCACAGAGCCCATTGACTTTCTAATGTTAGAAGATGAGATATTCTTCCAGCAGCCATAATCCGGTATGTTGTGCTCCTGTTTAGTATGTTTGCATTGAACTCCATTTTACCTGATTCAGGAATAGTGGGCGGAATCTTAGCAGCCCCTTGGAGATGGCTTTGGAGGCGGGGATGTGGAGAAATTTAGAAAATTGCGTGTCGAGTCAGCTCCTTGGCATTGTCCCGCCTCCAACAAGTTTCCCAGGGGCAGGCTGTCATAGGAATTGGCAACCCGCTCCACAGAGGCAGGTAGCCAATTAGGCCAATTAAAACTCCACTTATGGGCCATTTTCAGATGCTGACGGAACTTTCCCAGCATCAGATGGCTACCCCCTTCCCCAAAGTTGAAGCCCGGTAGCTACTTGGAGGCAACCTCCTGGTAGCAAGCTAGGGCGCCATAGCAACCTCCTCTCAATGCCCCAGTGAAGGAGTCACAAGGATGAAAATGCCACAGCCGTAGTCACAAGCAATCCTGTGGAGCGTCTTCCCCTCCATACAGATGGCCCTAACGCTGTGGGCCTTCTTTATTTTTACGTTTTCATCACACTTCAGAGAGTGCTTCCATTTTTGAGGAGGTCCCTTGCATTCTCCTACCTGCATCAGCCATGCCCATCTGTCCCAGTGGGGTTGCTGTACATCCAGTGCTGTGGGCCCTCCTATTGGGCTTCCCACCTCAGGAACCTGCCCGCCATCCTTAATCGGATGGTAATCGTAGAGGCGGCCCGTTAATTGATTGCCTCTCATAAGATTGCACCACAGGGTGCACTGTAGAAGTGAGTAGGGGCAGGACCTGCAATTAATCCTGATGCCTGAAAATTTTTACAGCTGCTACGATTCAGCCCAGCATTAGCAGGCAGTACACTTGTTTGCCAGTTCATGAGAAATGCATTGGAAAACTTGGTGCAATGTTACTGGAGCATTAGAATATCAAGACAAGGGGCGATGTTGACAATCCCTTTTGTGGTGAATTCAAAATATAAACTATGTTAAGAAAAACATGAAGAGAAGGTCAACTCTCTGTGGCAAGGCTAAAAGAATAAATATGGCTGGATTTTCTTCTTGAACTAATGCATACAAATATTATAAATTTCACGTGTAAAAATAAGCTGCAAAATATTCAATAGTTTCAATTCAATGTAAAAGTTTTCATAACGCTTTATTAGTAATAAAAATTTATGTGCCAAAAGATAAAACACTCTAGTTATTATTTCTCAGTAGCACTTCTTGGGAAACGTTTGGAAAATACAACTCAACCTTTCTTTTGGGCACTTGACAAACTCCTTATAAACATTTAATGAGCATTCCATTCAAATGTTCTAATACTGACACCTGTAATGACTAAGCGTCTGCATTTCATGTTCCCTCATTTGAGTCTCTCATTCCTATAACTATATCATTTTTACTTGAAATAGCTGAGAATTTTTGAGATAGCCACAGTGGCCTTATTTCGTATTTGCTGTGTTTGCAATAGACTTTTGACTTTGAATAAAGACTGCTTGGCCTGAAGAGAGTTGTATGAATTTCAGGCATTGACAATTGTTAGAATAATCGTATCACTTGTTTAAGTACACCGCAAACATGATGATTGGTGGATCAGTTCTATAGGTGTCAAGCCAATATAATTCACTGGAAAAGGAGCCACACAGTTGTATTTTGGGTTGTCACTGGCTGCAGAAGCAAGGATGTCAAATGTTATTTTAACTTAACAAAGCTGTAGGAAAACACAGCCAGAGTTCAGTGGGGCCATCTGGAAGTATAGTTGTAGGGCTTAGTTGCATGAAGGTACTTACTGACAACTGAGCAGTTGGTTGGGGGCTCAGTGGGTGCTGACAGACATTCTCCTGTCTCACTGTCGCAGTGCCCTTCACATTCGCACCCTGCAGGCGAGAGAAAGAAGTGAACTTTTGAAATTATAATTCATGATTATGGATGTTTATCAATTTCGAAATGCATGCAACATTTTTATTAAACTGTGCAGTGAAAAATACTGTTTAATGCTTGCAATTACACAGTATCTTATGAGATCAAGATGTCTCAATGTGCTTCACACAATGGATTGCTTTTGAACTGCTGTTACGAGAGCTCACTTTAAATTCTTTTCTTTCTCCTTTTTTACTTCCTTCATTCTCTTGTTTTCTTTGTCCATTGTATTGCCATTTCTCTCTCTCTGCTAAATTTAGTGCCGTGAACTTACTCTGGCACCCATTCAGTCCGTAGTTCCAGAACCCGTACAGACACCGGTCACATAGTCTTCCTGTGACTCCGGGTAGGCATTTACACTGTCCACTCAAAGGGTCACAATATTCATCCCTGGAAGCCAGAGCACACTGGCATCTCAAGCATCCAGAACAACTGCTGTATCCATAGTACCCAATCTGAAAAGAAGGAATACAATATAAAACAATTATATTTGATAACATGAGCTAGATTTTAGAAAACGATTGGCAGTATTTTTGTGCAGGGTATTTCCTGGTTCATTAACTTCATTTATAAGCCAAAAAGATAGTGGAGGAAAATTGGATAAGGCCTGAAAATGGTTACGGGGATTGTAATGCAAAATTAACCTGCACTTTTTTGTTCTGATTCAGGCAGCATGCAAACTTCATATCGCCTGCTTATTTATATGATTGCAGAATGCAGCTTGCTAAGCATCCTGTTGAATGGCTGCACACATGAATCATGAGAGAAGAACACCAATTAAAGCAAGCCTTAAAGAGGAAGTGCATTTTGGCTGGAGCAGGTGTTGAATATCATTGTACATGTGACTTTGACCTGAGGAAGACATAAGAATGGCACAATATAGCAGAGAATGGCCTCCAAGGTCCTCCAATGCAAAACTGAAGGGTTTGGTGTTAGAGTTCAACATCAGGAGATAGGTCTCATATCCACAGTGGGTCAGGAGGCTCCAGACAAACCCACAGCAGACAATGGGAGCAGATAGCTGTGCAGCTCAATGCCAGCAGTGTAGCCCCATGGCCTGGATGTAGTGCTGAAAGAAGTTCAATGACCTCATGAGTGGCCAAGATTAGTGAGTTCATCTTCAAGCATTGCACCAACTGCACAACCAGCCTCAGACACTGCTCAATTCACCATACCCCCATCTCTCATCTACGAACAATCTCTATCAATTATTGACTCATAGCTCACATGCAGAGTGTCATGCAGACCCCCACCTGCCAAAAATGAGAGATATTAATTTTGTCATATGAACATTAATTTTAAACTGTTCCTGGAGTGAAGAAATGACTTGTCTAAAAAGAGGTCACCAGAACTTGGCTGGAGGACATTTGGATACTAAGAGACAGTGCTTGGAGAGACAAAAGAATTGCTCACTGATTCAATTAACAGAGATTAGGCTGGGCAATGGTGATGCACATCTTGTTGGAGTAAGAGACAGCACTACAATCCCCAACTCCCCCCCTCCCCGCACCGAGAGCTTTGTAATCCACAAATGCAGAAGTATTTAAGCCAGCTGGTCACATGACTAACCGGCTAGTCCAGGCCTTTTGAACTAGACACAGGACAGTTTGAATTCAGACTGCAGAGATTGCGACTGAATCTGGAACAAGAGAGCTTCTCTCCTGGCTGACTCTCTCTCCCTTTCTCACAGGCTTCCAGACTCACTGAAGACACATAAACCTCAAGAGAGAAAAGACTCTTACATCAAAACAAGTTAAAGCGTGCACTGGGCCTCAACGAATAGCAAGACTTACTGGCAACCAAAGACTCCACATTGAACTCAAAGGACCGTAAGTAATTGCCTCAAATTTTTCCCCTTTATTTTTTCTACTTTTTCTGTCTCTATCTGCCCGTGTTTATCGTGTACGTATGTTAGCGTGGTCGCGTCGCATGCTCATAGTCGTTAACTGAATTAGAGTTTAAGATTAATAAACTTCCACCTTTATTGTTTAAATCTAAGACCCTCTGTCTGATTTCTTTGCCTTACAATTGGAAAGCAGTGAACAAGGATTCACTGATGGGGGAGCTAAAAACATGGTGTTTTTAAACTTAAACCCTGTTACGGTTAGACCAGGCAAAGGCTGAGACGGAACTCCTCGACCTCTATCTCATCTGGTCATAACAGAAATTTGGGGGCTAGTGCCTAGATTTGACCCACAGACAAATGAGGAAATTGGAATTGGGAAATCAAATTGTTCCCAATCAAAAAAAGAGAAAAGATTTCAATACAGGTTTTCTTGTGTTTGTGTGTGATAGAATACTAATATGTCTGCGACTGAAGCTAGTAGCTCCCCAAGCCAGGCTGAAGTAACTTGGGATAAGTTAAAAGCACTGTCTATGGAGGAGTTGAGGAAAATGGCTGAGCAGTGTGGGATCACTGTACGTGGCAAGGCTAGGAAGTCTAAACTCCTAAGACTAGTGACCAACCATTTTTCCCTTGAATCTGAAGATGCAGAAACAGGGTTAGAAGCAGGGTATTGCTAGCAAAGCTACAATTGGAACAGAGGAAACTTGAATTAGAAGACAGGGAAGGGGAAAGAGAGAGACAGGAGAGAGAGAAAGAAATTGCCTTCCAGAAGGAACATGAAGAAAAAGAGAGACAGGAGAAAGAGAAAGAACCTTCCAGAAAGAATGTGAAGAGGGTGACTTGAGTTAACTAGGGGGCATAGCCAATATGGAGGAGCATAATTCAGGGCTGGGTGCAGAATTGTTAAAACTTTCCCAACTGATCCCAAAATTCAACGAGGGAGACGTGGAAGACTTTTTTGTGTCTTTTGAAAAACTGTCAAGGCAGTTAAATTGGCCAGCTGAGGCTTGGACTCTCCAGGGGACTCAGATGAGGACTCCAATGGGGTAGCGAAAGGGAAAAGGCTGATGGATATGCACAATGAAATGTGTGATGCATTGGCAGGCCTACCAGAGAGGTTAAGGTGACTGTCAAGGAGCATAGAGGAGTCCAGCACTAGCTTGGCACATGACTTGATGCAGAACCTGAAGCCCATCCTCTCCAGCATGGAAATGGTGGCCATTGCATGAGAACACTTGTGGATTCAATTACAATCCAGCACCTGGTGGCTGATGTCTCAGCTTCCATTGCAGCAAAAACGGAAGCCACCCAATGTTTGAGTGTTGTGGAAGCTCAGACTGAAGTCATATAAACTCAGCATGTTACCAGCTTGGTGTCACGCAGGCTCAGACTGCTGCATCATGGCTGTGGATACCAGGGCAGGGTTTCACAGCAGTCCAACAATCTGTCCTCCAACAGATTCCTAGGATTGCTGAGGCACATCCAGGGTGAGTAGCAGTGGCAACGTGGGGCACAAACTTGTTGTCTACGCTTAGGGTGACAGCATTCATCCTCCCAGCGCACCACTCCACCATTTCCCTTGCTGTTGCCTGTCAGCCAGCCAACCCAGACTGCTGCCACCCATGCCGGGTGCTGAAGTCCAATCCTGGGCTTACATAGGAGCAGCAGGCCAGACAAAGGCATCCGTTAGACAGGCACGAAGAGAATGCACAAGGGTAATTAGTTGACTACCGTATGGAATATTGGATGGTTTGTTTGATAAAGTTGGTTTGGAATGTTTGTATTGCGATGGCTTTATTTTAGCATTGTGATCAAGAGGATGCTGTGTTTGTCAGTAAAAGAGTGATCATAAGATGTGGGACTGTTGTTGAATGGAGAATTGGGATTGTGTTCACTGGCATTGCAGTCAAATGAACCGATCATGGACAGCCCGGTCGGAAAGGGGATGTATTGGTTGTCTCCTCCCTTCTTGCTCCTCCTCCTCTTCCTTAGATGTTCTCCATAGCCCTGATGACAAGGGCTGTGCCCTCATGATGGCGAGGTTGTGCAGGATGCTGAAGACCTGACAAATTGTCACATGTGCTCTGGCAGGTACTGCAGGGATCTTCCAGAACAGTCCAGGTAACAGAAACATTGCTTCAGCACCCCAATGGTCTGCTCAATTACATTTTTCTGGCAGCATTGTATGTATGCTGCCCACATGCACCTGGGTTGCACACAGGAGCCATGAGCCAGCTTGTCACCCAGCAGCCACCCTCTGATTTGACATGGTGGCTCAAATACTGATGGTGCAGTGGACTGGTGCAAAACAAAGGCATCATGATATAGAAACATAGAAAATAGGAGCAGGAGTAGGCCATTCGGCCCTTCGAGCCTTCTCCGCCTTTCATTATGATCATGGCTGATCATGGCAACTCAGTAACCTTTTCCCGCTTTCCCCCCATATCCTTTGATCCCTTTCACCCCAAGAGCTATATCAAACGCCTTCGTGAAAACATACAATGTTTTGGCCTCAACTGTATTCTGTGGTAGTGAATTCCAAAGGTTCACCACTCTCTGGGTGAAGAAATTTCTCCTCATCTCAGTCCTGAAAGGTTTACCCCGTATGCTCAGACTATGACCCCTGGTTCTGGACTCCCCCCACTATCAGGAACACCTGCATCTACCCTGTCAAGTCCTGTTAGAGTTTTATAGGTTTCTATGAGATCCCCTCACTCTTCTGAACTCCAGTGAATATAATCCTTACCGACTCAATCTCCCCTCATATGTCAGTCCCGCCATCCCAGGAATCAGTCTGGTAAACCTTCGCTGTGCTCCCTCTATAGCTAGAGCATCCTTCCTCAAATAAGATGTCCAAAACTGCACACAATATTCCAGGTGTGGCCTCACCAAGGCCCTGTATAATTGCAGCAAGACATTCCTGCTCCTGTACTCGAATCCCCTCGTTATGAAGGCCAACATACCATTAGCCCTTTTTACCGCCTGTTGCACCTGCATGCTTACCTTCAGCGACTGGTGTACGAGAATACCCAGGTTTCGTTACATAATCCCCTCTCTCAGTTTATAACTGTTCAGATAATAATCTGCCTTCCTGTTTTTGCCACAAAAGTGGATAACCTCACATTTATCCACATTATACTGCATCTACCATGCATTTGTACACTCACTCAACTTGTCCAAATCACCCTGAAGCCTCTCTGCATCCTCCTCACAACTCACCCTCCCACCCAGTTTTGTGTCATCTGCAAATTTGGAGATATTACATTTAGTTCCCTCATCTAAATCATTAATATATATTGTGAATAGCTGGGGTTCTGCACCAATCCCTGCGGTACCCCACTAGTTACTGTCTGCCATTCGGAAAAAGACCCATTTATTCCTACTTTTTGTTTCCTGTCTGCCAACCAATTTTCTATCCACCGCAATACACTACCCACCTCTTATGTGGGGCTTTGTCAAAAGCCTTCTGAAAGTCCAAATAAACCACATCCACTGGCTCCCCCTCATCAACTCTACTAGTTACATCCTTGAAGAATTCTAGTACATCTATCAAGCATGATTTCCCTTTCATAAATCCATGCTGACTCTGTCCGATTCTACCACTGTTCTCCAAGTGCTGTGCTATAAAATCTTTGATAATGGTCTCTAGAATTTTATCCACTATCGACATCAGGCTGACTGGTCTATAATTCCCTGTTTTCTCTCTACCTCCCTTTTCAAATAGTGGTGTAACATTAGCTACCCTCCAATCTGTAGGAATTGTTCCAGAGTCTATAGAATCTTGGAAGATGACCACCAATGCATCCACTCTTTCTTGGGCCACTTCCTTAAGTACTCTGGGATGTAGATTATCAGGCCCTGGGGATTTATCGGCCTTCAATCCCATCAATTTCCCCAACACTATTTTTCTACTAATACTGATTTCCTTCAGTTCCTCCCTCTCACTAAACCTTGTGTTCCCCAAAATTTCTGCTATGTTATTTGTATCCTCCTTTGTAAAAACAGTAAGTGCTGGAAATACTCAGCAGGTCTGGCAGCATCTGTGGAGAGAGAAGCAGAGTGAACGTTTCAGATCAGTGACTTTTCTTTTCAGGTCAGTGACCCTTTCTGATGAAAGGTCACTGACCTGAAATGTTAACTCTGTTTTTCTCTCCACAGATGCTGCCAGACCTGCTGAGTATTTCCAGCACTTCCTTTTTTTATTTTAGATTTCCAGCATCTGCAGTATTTTGCTTTTATTATAAAGGCATCATGATTGCTGTCAGGATTAGGCATTGACCTGCATGACATGCTGAGCATGGTCGCAAATCGACTGCACACACAGGGCTGAATTTTGTGCCTGCAGCGGGGGTCCCGAGACTGAGCTGGAAAGCCAGGGACAACCCCGCCTCAGCTGTTTGTGGAATCCATGACCACATTTTTCAGCACTCAGGCAATTAACTGCCTGGCAGTGCAGGTGTTAGGAGCAGGTGGCAGAAATATACAGAGTATGCAGATCGTGATGCCAGTTGGTGTGTAAAACTGATTTGACACCAGCTCTACCATTTTCAAACTCAATGCTCCAGCTAACACTCTCACTTAACCTCTCACAGCTGAACATGCGTTCAGCAGCAGGAAGGATCCTCCAACAATGCTATTTAAAGGGATCATCAACTACTTTCAGGTTAGTTCCTGATTGATTTCTGCTGGCTGTTGCTGAGTTTCTAGAAGTGCTGTGACTTTGTTTACTGCTACCGAATGTTGATGAAGTCTACAGGGAGCAGCGTTACACATAGTGAAGATCTTGGTTCTCACTTTAAGAGTTTTGTTCAGTCCACTTGCTCCTTGTCATGGGTGCTATAATTAACATTCCCTTTGGCTTGTAGCATGACAGAGATTGAGCAGAGGCGGCATAGGGAAGGTCATGCTGTTCAAAGAGGGAAGAGGAGGAAAGAGAGAAGGGCTGTCAGCGGGAGGTCATATCCACCCAGAGTCTTCAGGGAGCAATTCCCTTACCTCAACCTTAGTGAGGAACAGTGTTTACAATGTCTCTCTTTTATGAAAAAGGTGCTCCCTGAAATCTGCCACCTGTTCCAGGCAGACCTGCAGCCTCAGAGCAGGGCAAGCACAGTGATACCAGTAGCTGTAAAGGTGACTATGGCCATGAACCTGTTTGTGTCAGGATCCTTCCAGGCTAGAGCAGGTGGCATCTCACAGTTTGCCATCCATTGTTGTATAAGGAAGATGGCTGCGCTCCATATGCTGAAAATTGAGAATACATTTAATTCTCTTTTTCCAGAGAGAAGCAGTCAGAGTATGCAATAAAAACAAGAAGTGCTGGAAATACTCAGCAGGTCTGGCAGCATCTGTGGAGAGAGAAGCAGAGTTAACGTTTTGGGTCAGTGACCCTTCTTCAGAATGAGTATGCATGTGGCTTTGCCAGGATAGCAGGCTACCCCATAGTGCAGAGTGCTATTAACTGCACAGAATTTGCGTTGCAGGTGCCACATCCAATTGTGGGTATGTACTACAACTGCAAAGATTTCCACTCCCTCAACATTGGATTTTACCAGCCCTCCAGGGACAGGCTGGGAAGCAGGGTGGGGGAGGAGCACAGGCATAAAATTGCGAGGGAAGATGATGTGGGGTGGGAGGGGGGGGGGGGGGCTGCGGTGGAGCGCCCATTGCCTTCCCAATGCCATGGGCTTTTACCAGGAGTGAGGAGGGTCGAGGACGGCCTTCCTGCCCAAAGACAGGAGCTCCTGTCCTCCAAGAGCTGCCGACCAATCAGAAGGCAGACAGCTCTTCAGTCTCAGCAGCACCACCAGGAGTGGTTGCCACCTCTGGTACTGCAGCCAGCCTGAAACAGCCAACATGGAAGAGGCCCCAGAATTATGGTAAGATTGTGGGGCTCACTGGGGCCAGTCAGACAGCCTCCAGTGGATGATCATGTTATTTGTGAAGGTCTTCCCGAGGGAGGGCCCTTAGCGCTGGGGATGGGAGGGCCCTCCTCGGGCCACAGGCTGCCCGAGCAGGAGGCCCCCAACTGAGCCCGCAGGGAGACTACCATCTTTTTGTGGGCGGCCTCCCCACATGGCTGGGCCCGCTCCCCTCCCAATGCTGGTAAAATACCAGTGCTGGTAGGAAGAAGCTCTTATGTGTCCCTTATTTGGCCACTTAAGGGCCTCAATTGGTCTTTGGGCAGGAAGGCCGTCCTCGACCCTCCTCACCCCTGGTAAAAGTCCATGGCATTGGGAAGGCAATGGGCGCTCCACTGCACACCCCCCCCCCAACTCCCCCAAACCCACATCATCTTCCCTCGCAATCTTATGCCTATGCTCCTCCCCCACCCCGCTTCCCAGCCTGTCCCTAGAGGGCTGGTAAAATCCAGTGTTGAGGGAGTGGAAATCTTTGCAGTTGTACATATCCACAATTGGATGTGGCACCTGCAACGCAAATTCTGTGCAGTTAATAGCACTCTGCACTATGGGGTAGCCTGCTATCCTGGCAAAGCCACATGCATACTCTGACTATAATAAAAGCAAAATACTGCGGATGCTGGAAATCTGAAATAAATACAAGAAATGCTGGAAATACTCAGCAGGTCTGGCAGCATCTGTGGAGAGAGAAGCAGAGTTAACGTTTCGGGTCAGTGACCCTTCTTCGGAACTGGTGTCAAATTAGTTTTACACACCAACTGGCATCACGGTCTGCATACTCTGTATACTTCTGCCACCTGCTCCTAACACCTGCACTAACATAGAAACATAGGAGCAGGAGTAGGCTAATCAACCCATCAAGCCTGCTTTGCCATTTAATTAGATTATGGCTGATCATCTACCTCAATGTCACTTTCCTGCACTATCCCCATATCCCTTGATGTCATTAGTATCCAGATAGTATCGATTTCTGCCTTGAACATGCTCAATGATTGAAATTCCACAGCCTTCTGGGGTAGAGAATTCCAAAGATTCACCACTCTCTGTCACCAAAATGGCATCGGCCACAGCCCACCCCAGTAGTATATGCATACAGTGCAGATGCCATTTTACATCCAAAACGGCACCCCTAACACTGAAAAAATGAGTGCTATGGAGCCCAATTTTAGTGCTAATAACTATTTTCTATGGAATATTCTTTGTTCGCTTATTTTAGGTTTGGACTCATTTTTTCTGTGATGTTGCTCTCCATTTGGGCAGTAACAGCCATGATTTAAGATTCAGTCTGTGCCCCATGGAGGGTCGCCCCCGGAGCCCCAACTGCCCCCAACGCACAACATGCCCCCCCGCCCCCCCAACTGACCCTCCTTGCCTCGCTGGGGCTGGACCGATTGATCCCGAGGCCCCAAAAACGTACCTCTTTCCAGGGTCGGCCGTCATCTTCCTCCTGCAGTTGGGTGTAATCCCAGCAGTGGTCATCACTCCCAGTGGCACTGCTGGGACTGCAAGCTGCTGGCCCGCTGATCGGCCGGCAGCTCCATTAGGCTGGTCTTCCTCCCTCACTGAGGTGGAAGTCCCACTGAGACCAATTACAAGCCTGGGGAGCGAAGAATCCCCTCTGGACCCCCAGGCCCGGCAGAGGCGAGCTCGCCACTGACTTTACAGCCGGTGGACGGGACCCCCTGCCCACCGTAAAATCCAGCCCAATATTACACATTTTCTCATTGCTGCTGATACAATGGCTGGAAGTTTATGTGGCGCCGGAATCCCTGCCCACTGGCTGAAATGTCGGGGGTGGGCCCACCCCTGCCAGGCCTGGAAGACATGCAGCAACTTTATGTGGCCCAGGCCCTTAACTTTCCCCAGGTGAAACTTCCACCCCTCTGAGGCAGGAAATCCTGCATCCAGGAGCTGCTGGCCAATAAGAGGGCCAGCAGTTCCTCAGTCCCAGCAGGGCCACCAGGAGCAGTGGCCTCTGCAAGTAGCCTGCCTGGTTTTACTGGGCCACCTCCCCAGGTGGTAAAGTGCCCAGCTGCCACTCATAAGATACCAGCAGCGGCGTGAGGAGGCCCTTATGTAACAATTAATTGGCCATTTTAGGCCCTCAATTGGCCTGAGGCAAGCGGGCCATTTTCAACCTCCCCCGCTGCTGGTAAAATGGCATTGCAGGCGGTTATGCAATGGGAACGGCAACCACTGCTTCCCACTCGACTTTACGCCACCCCTCCCTGCCTCCAGTCCACTCCTGGGGGTGGGGTTGGGGGCATAAAATTCCAGCCAACATCTGGTAATCTGCATTATTATCAGGTTAAAATCAAGATTAGTACATTTCACTAAATCATTGGCTGTAAGCTGCTGGATGCAGAATAGATGGGAAATGCATAAGACACTTAAAGCTAATTTTTAAAAAAAGTAATTAGTTGGACATTGGTGAGAGCAAAACAGGAAGTATTGCATTGGTCATCTGTTATACACTCCAACCAATTTTCAGTTCCATTAACTTGAGCAGAATTGAATATTGAGTGCATTGTATTGCAACTAACGATTCTGCTTGTTTTGCATCCCACCCTGTCCAATTTCAGCCTGATTACGTTTTTGTAACATTTTCTTTGAAACAGGCAGAGAATGTAGAAAATCAAAGATGCTTATAAAGCTTTTTTTGTTATTTGTTCATGGGATGTGTCACTGGCAAAGATTTATTGCCCGTCCCTAATTGCCCTGGAGAAGGTGGTGGTGAGCTGCCTTCTTGAACCGCTGCAGTCCATGTGGTGCAGGTATATCCACAGTGCTGTTAGGAAGGGAGTTTCAGGATTTTGACCCAGTGACAGTGAAGGAACGGTGATATAGTTCCAAGTCAGGATGTTGTGTGGCTTGGAGAGGAACTTGCAGGTGGAGGTGTTCCCATGCATCTGCTGCCCTTGACCTTCTAGGTGGTAGAGGTCATGGGTTTGGAAGGTGCTGTTGAAGGAGGCTTGGTGAGTTGCTGCAGTGCATCTAGTAGATGGTACACACTGCTGCCACTATGTGCCGCTGGTGAAGGGAGTGAATGTTTAAGGTAGTGGATGGGGTGCCAATCAGCAGGCTGATTTGCCTTGGATGGTGCCGAGCTTCTTGAGTGTTGTTGGAGCTGGAAGTGGAGAGTATTCCATCACATTCCTGACTTGTGCCTGGTAGTTGGTGGACAGGCTTTGGGGAGTCAGGAGATGAGTTACTCATGGCACAGTGGCGCAGTGGTTAGCACCGCAGTCTCACAGCTCCAGGGACCCGGATTCAATTCTGGGTACTGCCTGTGCGGAGTTTGCAAGTTCTCTCTGTGACTGTGTGGGTTTTCGCCGGGTGCTCCAGTTTCCTCCCACCGCCAAAGACTTGCAGGTGATAGGTAAATTGGCCATTGTAAATTGCCCCTAGTATAGGTAGGTGGTAGGGAATATGGGATTACTGTAGGGTTAGTATAAATGGGTGGTTGTTGGTCGGCACAGACTCAGTGGGCCGAAGGGCCTGTTTTCAGTGCTGTATCTCTAAATAAAAATAAAATATAATTCCCAGCCTCTGACCTGCTCTTGTAGCCACAGCATTTATGTGGCTGGTTCAGTTTCTGGTCAATGGTAACCCCAGGACTTTGATAGTGGGGTTTTCATCTTAGGTGGTGCCATTGAACATCAAGGGCAGATGCTTAGATCCTCTCTTGTTTTGAATGCTAGTCTCATTAGTAATGATCATGAAACTACTGGATTGTTGTAAAAACCCATCTGGTTCACTGGTGTCCTCCAGGGAAGGAAATCTACTATTCTTAGCCAGTCTGACCTATATGTGATTCCAGCATTCTGTTTGACTCCTAACTGCCCTCTGCAATGGCCTAGGAAGCCACTCAGCTGTATCAAACTGCTACAGAAAAAAAGCACTGTGAGTGTACTTACACCACTCACAGCAGCAATTCAAGAAGGCAGCTCACCACCATCTTCTCAAAGATTAGGGATGGGCACTAAATGCTGGCCTTGCCAGTGCCACTCATATCCCTAGATTAAATAAAAAATTGAGAGTGGACTAATGGGGCAGTAATTGACCAGATTCGATTTGTCCTGCTTTTTATTGGCAGGACATACCTGGGGAATTTTCCACTTTGTCAGCTAGATGCCAGTACTGCAATTGCTTGGTTAGGGGTGCAGTTAGTTCTGGAGCATACGTCTTCAGTACTGCAGCCAGGATCTTATCAGTGCCCATAACTTTTACTGTATTCAGTGCCTTCAACTGTTTCTTAATATCACGTGGAGTGAATTAAATTGGCTGAAGACGCACGTCTGTGATACAGGGGCCATCAGGAGTGGTTATAGAGGTCATTAAAGGGTCTTACATTAAATGCTTTCATCAATAAATGATTTCCCCCCCCCCCCCCAAATTGGCACCCTTTTAATCTGCCAATCTATGATATTTTAAAATGGTGAGTGGCTGCAACATTCTGTCAATACGACATATATAGATGATTCTGTGAGGATTCTGGTATGTAACCCATAATGTACAGTAGGACAGCCTCACTGTCTGTCTGACTCCAACCCTGCAATTCTGTGCCATCCTCCAGTTAGATGGAGGTAGCTTCAATTCTTAAGGTTTACAATTATCCCTTCATTTGATGCGCATTAAAACCTTCTCTTCACTTGAGTTATAAAGAAAGCACCAAAAATGGGAAGTCTTCAGTGTTTTAGGAGAAATGGAAATTATAAGCATGAGTAACATTTATCAGCACAACCACATTTAAGTGACCCCAACATAAACCACTGTTTAGTGGTTGGGAAATGGTATGTAGAAAGTACTCTGCTCTCAACCAAAGCAACCTTCCTATCCCGCATTTAGATTCAATGCGCCCTGCCTCATTCTACCCCTGCTGAGAAACACACGCTGTCTACGTGGATGTCGCAGAGCTGCCAGATTTTTACCATATTCCCCTGATTTCTGAGAACATGGGATGCTGCTGTTGAGTCCATAAAACCTCAACTCCCCCCTCAGAGGGCAGGAAAGCAAACCTTCTGCCGAGACCTCCTTTCCCAATGAGAGGAATATCTGGGGGTAATGAAATATGTTGGATGCCCTTCCCCTACAAGTTGATGAAAATTCTGTGTCTGATCCAAAGATGAGAATGCACATCCCATCTCACCCTGAGACAGTTTCTAGATCTTTGCTCCACTGCTTCTCTCTCCTGTTCCTACCTTCCATTCACCCTATTCACTTCCACCATCCCCTTCCACTTTCCCTCTTCCTCACCCTTCCCTGTCTTTCATCTTCCATTCACCTTCCCACATTCTCCTCATCTTTTCCTCTCCCCTTGGCCCCTCCTCTTTTCTTCTCTGTACTTCTCCTCCTCACTAACCTCACCTCTCCTCTCCTCCACCCTAATCCCTCCTTCCTTTTCCCCTACTTGGCTTGAATTATCTTCCTGCCCTTTAACCCTGCTTGATTTGAAAACTGTACTTGGTCTTGACTCTGGGTGCAGTGCCATGGGAAATTGACAAGTTATCTTATATTACCATATCCAATGGTCTAAATATCATTTGATACACTCACCTCACAGTGGTCACAGAAGGCTCCAGTTACTCCTGGCTTACAGCGACATTGCCCAGTTACATGATCACAATCATCTGTGCCACATTTTTGACAGGGACAGTCTTTTAGAGAACAGAAATATCATTTTTAATTCCAAGGTAATTTACAATCTACATCAATTATTGAAGAACTGACGAATTTTGAGTAATTTGAGACACTTGAACGCTGCATATTCATGAAAAACAAACTTCAGCGATAGCAGACATTCGCCCAGAATTTCATTGATCATACTTTTGCAGAAATTATGCTCAAATTGACGCTGGTTGAACATCCTCCCAGAAATCTATGCCATAATTTCCTGCAATGAGTATTTGCCTATGCTGGCAGGTAAAAGCAGCATAACATAAGTGCAAATGTGGTGCCACCAATAGGAGTAACAGTGGAATGCTGTCTTTTGCTATGGTGCCTTGTCAAAGCCCCTCTTGTATTTCCTACTCTCCTTCCTCTAGGGTAGGCATTAAGAAGGGCATTCTAACAGCTTAGTCCTTCTGAATGTGTCAGGATGGAGAACAAAGGTCTGAACAATTTGGTGGTAAATTGAGACTGACAGCATTTTGGTTACAAGGCTTGCACCTAAATTTTGGGTCATAAATCTATGCCAGTGCATAAATGCAAGAAATGCAGATGTCTTTTTCATGGGGACTGGATCTATGTAAATGAGCAGCAGACATTTTTGACAGACGCTTCTTGGAAGTAGCATAGGCAATCAAGGCAATTTGCTTGTACCAATGTTAGTGTAAAAGCAGCGTAAATTAGTTATGCACAAATTTCCTTGAACCAAAAAGTGCAAGGAAACTCTTACGCCATAGTTAGGCCAAAACCTTCCAGGAAATTCCAGATTATTGTATCTGCCACAATGCAATGTTGCATGGGATTTTTAATATTTAGGAAGACGTGTATTTATATAGCACTTTTCACACTACCGAGGATGCTCTAAAACAGTTCACAATTAATTAATTTTGAAATGTAGGTGGATGTAACAGTTATATTTCACATAAGATCCCACATAGAACAATGAGTTCAACTCAGTTCCTATTTTTGGTGGTAAAAGCTAAATACCGCAGATGCTGAAAATCTGAAATAAACACAGAAAGTGCTGGAAATACTCAGCAGGTCTGGCAGCATCAGGTCACACATGTGAAACGTTAACTCTGCTTCTCTCTCCACAGATGCTGCCAGACCTGCTGAGTATTTCCAGCACTTTCTGTTTTTATTCCTACTTTTGGTGGGGTTGGTCCAAGAGAGATTTTTTTTTAAAAAAATAGCACCATGAGATCTTTAATGTCCACCTGAATCGGAAGAAAGGCATTCATTTCATCCAAGTGACGGAAGCACCAACAGTGGAGCATTCCCTCAGTACTGCACTGAAGCATCAGCCTATATCATGTGCTCAATTCCTGAAGTGGGGTTTTAACCCACGTACTTCTGAAACAAAGGAGGATGTGCTACCAACTAAACCAAAAGTATGCTTAAGGATGGGTTTCCTGAATGTGCACTCCAGTGTGGAGAAATGCACATTAGGAGCACATATTAGTAAATTGATGGTACATTCCCCATGATTCTCCATCTACTAAAATGAAAGCACGTGAACTATCTTGTTTCTCTTCCTTAGGAATTTTTAGAAATGTTTTCTGAATGCGAGACACTTGAGGGAAAGCTCCACCTGTTTTTAATTCCCACCGTAACTGTTGTTTGAAATTGTGTAATTGGACCATTCACTATGTAATGGAGCATATGAAAAGGAGATGGGATTCTGATCTTGAGCTAAGTGCACATGGGAGCATTTTTAGAATTGAATTCATGATGGCAGTGATCAAACATGGGTTTATAACAGAAGAAACTGAACTAAAGCAAAGTAAATGATGAGGAGCTTTTATGAGCATGCATTGAAGGATATATATCATTTTCAATAGTGGCTTGACTCTGCTGTCATTCTTTAACTGCATTTTTGAGCGGTTTCAAGGTACAGTCCAGATCAAAAAGGACTGCATCATATTGTGACTAAGTCTCAGCAATTAATATCAAATATCAAAATTGAGACAATTACAATTTTTGTTACTTTTTTCTTCCACAGAAATGATTTGGAAAAGGTTGTGGTTTTAAAGCAAAATGTATTCACACAAGATTCAAAAGAGCACTGAGATAAAAGGTGGTTAAAATGTTATTGAGATAGACTTTAAACATGTTTCTCCATAGGCTGTAAATAGTAAACAATTTGTTAGTCTGTCTCTATAATTGATATATGCCACATAAATTATGCTGGGAGGTCCCTGGTCTGAAGTACTCAACAGGATTTTTCTGGCTTAGGCCTTTCTCTCAGACTATGAACACAGGGAGATAAAAGATAGGGGCACAAAGTCGGTTGGGTTTTCAAATAGAGAGTAGCATCTGTTGTGAACGTTGGATTTTGTAACATGATTAAGCTTTTTAAAAAAAGTTCAGAAGGCCAGGTGACCTCACATCCACACTGCTAAAGGACTAGACAGATTGAAGACTTTTTTTACAAAAATAAGAGACTGCCAGGGTAACACCTGAAGAACAATGAATTTCAGCCTTCCAGACTTTTGGGTTGTAAAACAAGGGGTCAGTGATTCTGAAGATGCAAATATACCAAGCAGCTGTTAACACATGGGAGCAATGGAAGGCCCAGGTGGCTCTGGGAAACCAGCCTTCTGGACTCTGCATATTGGAATAGGACAATAAGCTATTGATTTTTGAGTCCAGATATATTTACCAGATTTTCTGAAGGCAGACTGGCTGTAAGAGAAAAAAAACAATGGTTGTGACCTCAAGGTAGTCTATAAGAAGGGAACACAGCAGTTGCAACCTGAGAGTAGGCAGTAATGAAGACAACCAGCGCTGCAGCCTTAAGTGGGAGAGAGCGGGGGCACCTGCTCTGTGAAGCATGATACAGTAAACGGCTGAGAAGACTTGAACCTGTTTTGAAAGTCGAAGCTTGCGGAGAAGTAGAATTTCAGCAGGATCACCAGGAAACGCCTTATTCATTGTCGTCCAGGTCGGAAGTGCTCAGAGAAGAGAGCGAAGAGTGTATTGCTTTTTGAAAAGATCTGGGAGTTCCAACCCATTGCTACTGGGAAGGGTTTGGGACTTTTAACCTCAAAGGATTTCACCATCAAAAAGGAATGTATAACATACAAGTGTGGTGTGAGGTTATCAAGTATTTTAAAAGTAAAGAAAATACATTTCTTTGTAATCTGGGGTATCAGCTACTTACAAAGTACTATTTAGTTAATAGGGTTTTCTTTCAGTTTAGTTGTTATAATAAAAGTCTCAAAATGTGAAATCTTGTCATGTAATTCTTTAAATTGGTCTGGGGGGGTGGCGAAGCGGTGGGGGGGGGGGGTGCGGGTTCCTACCTTGTATTTTAACGTTAATGGTCTCACTGAGGTCATAACAGCATCAACAAGCTTTTGTAAGACTCAGAAGTTAATCATATAGGAGGATAGTTAGGTGTTATTTTGCTGATGTTAATTAAGATGACCCATTGATGTGGGGAAGCATAGAATTTTTATTATTTTGTATTATTGTGCAAAGACTAACTATATTGCATTTGTGTGTTATGTTTATTTGCCTTGATATAGGAGTTTCATTAAATGCTCATTTGTGGAGAAATAGCTGTGGACTCAGGCTACATTATTTAAATTAATAATTATTTGTCCTTGATAATACTTTAATATTCAGGTTGACAAGTTGTATGAGCAGGTTATCCAGTGGGCTTGGAAAAAACAAAATGGTAAAAATATTTTTTTAAAAACTTTAACCCAGCATGGAGTGGATTCATACTTGGGCACAGTGCTGAAAAGTTAGTGACCTAATTACAATGGAATCCAAATCACCCTTATAGGACAGGATCTTGTAGAGGCGGTGGGGCTCCCGGTGTCCCTGGGAACCCCTGCCACAGCCTTTTCACACTCCCCCCTCCTCCCCCACCGGTGTGATCCTCCATTGTTCTGGAGGCTAAGCTTCCGGCGCCAGGATCGCCATCCCTTTAAAGATGGGGAGCCCGCCTCCAAGAGCTGCCAGTCAATCAGAGGCCCAGCAATTTAGCATTATCGTTAGCACCACTGGGAGTGGTGGCCAATGCCAGTACAGCAGAGGCCTTGGACCCAGGCCCAGCGTTGGAACCCAGGACGCTGGGTAAGTGAGGGGGAGCCAGCCGGGCCAGTCTGGAAGGTCTCAGCGAGGGGGGTTGGCGGGTGTGGGCATGAAGTCTACGGGGAGGGGTGGGCTTGCAGGGAGTGCAGAGTGCACTTTGTATTACAAGCTCCCTCCCCATGTGGCAGAGGCAGCACCACCACCCCCCCCCATCACTGCTGGTTAGATCACAGCGATGGTGGGTAGAGGCCCTTAAGTGGCCATCAATAGGCCACTTAGGGGCACCAATTGACCTCTGGGCGGGAAGGATGTTCTCGTCCTATCCTGCTCCCAGCAAAATCGTTTGGTGATGGGGTGGAGACGGGCCCTCTGTCCCCACTGCCCATGGCGATTCTATGGGCCCCCCCTGCCTCAGGGTGGCCCATAAAATCCAGCCTATAGTTTCTGATATAAATACTTAATACTGCTGCTTTGGTTCCTGGCTATTCACAAAAAGTATGACTTGTTCACCCACAGTGTTCTCACCATGTTTCCACAAGAAAACTTTCCTTGATCTCATTACCCACCATTTAAAACTCATAACTAGAACCTTGCTTCCACCAGGAATTTGGTTAGGCATCATAAAACACAATGGAACACAACACAATTGGAAAAAGGTTATAAGGGGAAAAAAACTATCCTTATTTTCTTAAAAGGATGAGAACGGTAGTCAATGCACTAAAATTCTAAATCAAAACGCAAATGTGGAATTTTATATTCTGAACCTGAATTTGTGTTCTTCGAAAATAAGACTCTATTTTCTAAAGTCATGATTTTCACATGTTGCCCGTATGTACATGTCACTTTTCGTAATTGAGTGCATATTATTAACTTGGAACTAAATAAATTAATAATGTTTATTGTCCATTCTGCTTCACCAGCTGCATTCGGAAGTTATTATGATTACTGAACAACTATTTAAATGGATGTACACACCTGTGCAGTTTTTAGCATTGATAGCATCTCCGTAGTAACCTGGAGCACAGCGTTCACAGTGGATACCTGTTGTATTTCGCAGACAATTGCGGCAATACCCAGTTACCTCATTGCAGTCATCAAATATTAGATTGGGATCGGAGTTAACATTGCAGTTACATTTTCTGCAACTACTTCCAAACAGCAAAGGTGTTCCATAATAACCAGGAGCACATCTGAAATAAACAAGCATCCTTTTAAACCACAAACAATGCATTTTCTCTTTTTTTGTGGTGCAGATGGGGCCTTTCATATTTGGGAGGTAACTACATTGTTAAAATGTATTTTTTTGAAGAAGGTCTTATTAAAATGAGGGAAATGGAACATTTTCTACTTTTGTACTGAATGCCAGCATGAAGTACTCATAGGCAATGCTCCTTCTATGCATGGGTGCATGACCATGCAACAATCCAGGATGTACTGCACAAGGAACAAACAGGCAGATGTGGCAATCTTAAAGGGTCCACACAATGCAACAAGTGGGCCGTGCACAGCAAAGAGAAATTTGAAGGAACGTTACTTCTAGGCCGACTATGACTTGGTTTGGATGTAGGGTGGAAGTCCCTCTACACTACCAAGCCAATATTCTCATTGCTTACCTCCAAATGAATGTGTGGATTAAAATGTACATGGTCCAAACATTTCTGTCAACATAACAATGAGGGCAAATATACAAGTAAAAGCTGATATCCCAAAGTTGCTGTCTGAGATGCACTGCTTGCCTGTGAGCTATTTGAAAAGTAGCATTTCGCTGTCTGGCTCCTCACTCAAATGCATTGAGTGTTGTGAAGTTCCAGTATTTGCAGGTTAGATACAAATCACACTTGCCACAGAAAGTTAGGGCTTGTCCCTTTTAGTCTAAGTACTCTTTTAACAATGTCATAAGTGTTAATTACTGCCAAACAACCTCTTTGGCACTGAAAATTAACTATTACAAGTGTGACATTCCATTCCTTCAGATTTTAATTGTTGTTGGAGATGTTAAATATTTTAAAAACTTTTTCTTGCTGTCTTTCCTCTCTCTCTTAATCCAATCTTTCCCTCTCTCTCTCTCTCTCTATTTCTCCTTCTGAATTCACCTATTCTAACTTACACTGCCTTGTTCAGACCTTGCGCTGTTAATTTCACAAATATTCAATCTGATTGGTTAAAGAGATAAACAGTTGCTTGCCCTGTTCATTCAGATCCCCCATGTCCTGTAGAGAGTGCTGCGCCTTTTCCATCTCCCACTTCCAGCAACTTGCAGGACAAAATATCATTGACATTGAATGAGCAAGGTAAAACCTAATTAACAGCAGCTCTGTTTGTTGGACTGCCACAGCAATTTGTGCGTAAATATATTTCTTTGCAAAAACATAGTAATAAGGTGCCATGCTCACCTCAGCTTAAACTAATAGCTGTTTGCAGCTGTAACTGATGAAGCTAAATGCGGCAAAGTAGCTAGAAAAAAAGGCTGAATATCAGCAATAATCTCCACAAGGAATATCAAAGAACAAAGAGAACAAAGAACAAAGACAATTACAGCACAGGAACAGGCCCTTCGGCCCTCCAAGCCTACGCCGATCCAAATCCTCTATCTAAACCTGTCGCCTATTTTCTAAGGGTCTGTATCTGCATATCCTGGTTTAGAATTGACTGGAAGGATCTGGCACAGTGATCTACTGGGACTACACTTTTAAGTCTTTGCTTTATTTGTAGCAACTGCCATGGAGTGGAGCTCACCACAAACACTCCTACTATTCAAGGCTAATTCTGTGTAGAACAAAGAGAGAAGGATGATCACAGTACCCACCATCTAAAGCTTAGAACTACATTAAAACTGCACTATAGTTAGCAAAGGTTATGACTGAATCCAGTAACACCATTACCTATCAGGAAAAATGTCACTGTCTATTTATCTGATTGGATTTCAAGTCTAAATTCTCCGATCGTTGAGGTAATTGTCACCTTCACTTCCTAAACAACAAACAGACAGAGCGGTTGCCAGCCCACCTATATATAACCTGTTGGATTTTCATTTTGAATTGGAAATTAAAAGCAAGAGAGTTCTTTACTGAGTGTGTGATCCAGTCTGTCAGTTTACCACCAGTGCAGTAAAGATGACAATTGCCCCCAATAAGTCAGAACCAAAAATATACAGCCAATTGAATGGAGAACCTAAATTCAAGTTTAAGAGGGAGAAAGGAATAGAAGGATATTTTGATAGGATGAGATGATATAAGGTGGGAGAAGGCTCATGTGGAGAATAAACACTAACACAGACCTGTTAGGCCAAATGGCCTGTCTCTGTGCTGTAAGTACTATGCAGTGGTGAGTGCCTGGAACTTGCTGCCAGGGGAGGTGGTGGAAGCAGGTACGATAGCGACGTTTAAGATGCATCTTGACAAATACATGAATAGGATGGGAATAGAGGGATACGGTCCCCGGAGGTGCAGAAGGTTTTAGTTTAGGCAGGAATCAAGATCGGCGCAGGCTTGGAGGGCTGAATGGCCTGTTCCTGTGCTGTACTGTTCTTTGTTCTTTGTTTGTTCAGTATGGGAAAGGCAGCACCACTGGTATTCCAGCCTCGAGACAATACTGAAAGCCCAAGGGGGCTCCCAGATTTCAAAATACATTATCTCGTACATTTAATGAAAACAACTAAAGAAAAAATACTGACCTTTCACATCTGGATCCAGCATAATTTTCCTGACAAACACAACGCAATTTGTCAGCTTTAATCATACAGGAAACAGCAAAACTAGAAAATGGAAAGAAAATTTTAAAAACCTATGCGGTCATTTTCTGCTCATAGTAGTTTAAAATGTTTTTCTTCTGCTCTGGCCATATTCTATGTTTCATTAGACGAGGCTTAACATTATGATATTGAATATCTATACTTATTAATATGGGCAATCTGTGTGACGCTGATTTGGTGAACTACTCCTTCATATGAGATGAGGTGTAATAATTCCTCTGTATAAATGAGCTATTTGTAACTGATTTTAATGTTAAAAATTAGAAATATCTTCATTTACATCTCAATTTTCAAGTTTTCTATTACCACCTTTGTTTGATATGGAAACAATTAAAACCTAAACTTTGCTATTTAATCTGAGCCTATTCCAAGGACACAAGAGTGGAACTTCACTGCACAGAATACAAGACCATTTAATAAGACAAAGCCACTCTGGCTCACTGTTTCAGGATTCAATATTATCTTTTCTTAAAACCAATGTACATCTAATTTCTCCCGAATTCAACATCTGTCAAGTTATAGTGAATGCAATTCCTTTATTCAAGAAGGGAGGGACGGAGAGAGGAGGGAGACAGAAAGCAGGAAACTACAGGCCAGTTAGCTTAACATCTGTTTTAGGGAAAATGTTGGAAGCTGTTATTAAAGATGTTATAGCAGAGCATTTAGAAAAATTCAAGGTAATCAGGCAGAGTCAATATGGTTTTCTGAAAGGGAAATCATGTTTAACCAACTTATTGGAGTTATTTGAAGTAGTAATATGTGCTGTGGATAAAGGGGAACCAGTGGATGTACTGTCCTTAGATTTCCAGAAGGCATTTGATAAGGTGCCACATCAAAGGTTATTGCGGAAAATAAAAGCTCGGTGTAGGGACAGCATTTTAGCAGATTGGCTGGCTAACAGAAAACAGAGAGTAGGCATAAATGGGTCATTTTCTGGTTGGCAAGATGTAACGAGTGGTGTGCCACAGGGATCAGTACTGGGGCCTCATTCTTCTCTTCTTTTTTGGCCTCCTTATCTCGAGAGACAATGGGTAAGCGCCTGGAGGTGGTCAGTGGTATGTGGAGCAGCGCCTGGAGTGGCTATAAAGGCCAATTCTAGAGTGACAGGCTCTTCCACAGGTGCTGCAGAAAAATGTGTTTGTCGGGGCTGTTACACAGTTGGCTCTCACCTTGCGCTTTTGTCTTTTTTCCTGCCAACTGCTAAGTCTCTTCGACTCGCCACACTTTAGCCCCGCCTTTATGGCTGCCTACCAGCTCTGGCGAACGCTGGCAACTGACTCCCACGACTTGTGATCAATGTCACAGGACCTCATGTCACATTTGCAAACGTCTTTAAAGCGGAGACATGGACAGCCGGTGGGTCTGATACCAGTGGCGAGCTCACTGTACAATGTGTCTTTGGGGATCCTGCCATCTTCCATGCGGCTCACATGCAGCTAAACTTTTTACAATTTATATAAATGACTTAGATGAAGAGACTGAAGGTATGGTTGCTAAATTTGCTGATGACACAAAGATAGGTTGGAAAGTAAATTGTAAAGAGGAGATAAGGGGGTTACAAAGGGATATAGATCTGTTAAGTGAATAGGAAAAGTTCTGGCAAATGTACTATAATGTGGGAAAATGTGAAATTGCCCATTTTGGCAGGAAGAATAAAAAAGTAGCATATTATCTAAATAGTGAGAGATTGCAGAGCTCTGAGATGCAGAGGGACCTGAGTGTCCTAGTGCATGAATCTCAAAAGATTAGTATGCAGGTACAACAAGTAATTAGGAAAGCTAATAGAATGTTACCATTTATTGCATGGGGAATTGAATACCAAAGTAGGGAGGTTATGCTTCAGCTATACAAGGCATTGGTGAGACCACATCTGGAGTACTGTGTACAGTATTTGTCTACTTATTTAAGGAAGGATGTAAATGCATTGAAAGCAGTTCAGAAAAGGTTTACTAAAATAATACCTGGAATTTTATAGCAGAGCACTTAGAGAACAGTGGTAGAATTGGACAGAGTCAGCATGGATTTACGAGAGGAAATCATGCTTGACAAATCTACTAGAATTCTTCGAGGATGTAACTAGCAGAGTTGATAAGGGGGAGCCAGTGGATGTGGTTTATTTGGACTTTCAGAAGGTTTTTGACAAAGTCCCACATAAGAGATTAGCATGTAAAATTAAAGCACATGGGATTGGGGGTAGTGTATTGCGATGGATAGAAAATTGGTTGGCAGACAGGAAACAAAGAGTAGGGATAAATGGGTCTTTTTCCGAATGGCAGACAGTGACTAGTGGGGTACCACAGGGATCGGTGCTAGGACCCCAGCTATTCACAATATATATTAATGATTTAGATGAGGGAACTAAATGTAATATCTCCAAATTTGCAGATGACACAAAACTGGGTGGGAGGGTGAGTTGTGAGAAGGATGCAGAGAGGCTTCAGTGTGATTTGGACAAGTTGAGTGAGTGGACAAATGCATAGCAGATGCAGTACAATGTGGATAAATGTGCGGTTATCCACTTTGGTAGCAAAACCGGAAGGTAGATTATTATCTGAATGGCTATCAACTGAGAGAGGGGAATATGCAACGAGACCTGGATGTTCTCATACACCAGTCGCTGAAGGTAAGCATGCAGGTGCAACAGGTGGTAAAAAAGGCAAATGGTATGTTGGCCTTCATAGCGAGAGGATATTGTGTACAGTTTTGGTCTCCTTATCTGAGGAAGGATGTTCTTGATATAGAGGGAGTGCAGCGAAGATTTAGGTTTACTAGACTGATTCTTGGGATGGCGGGACTGACGTATGAGGAGAGATTGAGTCAGTTAGGATTATATTCAGAAGAGTGAGGGGGGTACTCATAGAAACCTATAAAATTCTAACAGGACTTGACATGGTAGCTGCAAGAAGGATATTCCCGATGGTGGGGGAGTCCAGAACCAGGGGTCATAATCTAAGGATACGGGGTAAACCTTTCAGGACTGAGATGAGGAGAAATTTCTTCACCCAGAGAGTGGTGAACCTGTGGAATTCGCTGCACAGAAAGCAGTTGAGGCCAAAACATTGTATGTTTTCAAGAAGAAGTTAGATATAGCTCCTGGGTTTAAAGGGATGAAAGGATGTCGGGCCAAAGCGGGAACAGGGTCACTGAGTTGGATGATCAGCCATGATCATAATGAATGGCGGAGCAGGCTTGAAGGGCTGAATGGCCTACTCCGGCTCCTATTTTCTATGTTTCTATGGGCGGGTTGTCTTACGAGGAAAGGTTGGACAGGCTAGGCTTATATCTGCTGGGGTTTAGAAGAGTAAGCGACTTGATTGAAACATGCAAGATTCTGAAGGGTCTTGACAGGGTGCATGTGGAAAGGATGTTTCCTCTTGTGGGTGAATCTGGAACTAGGGGTCACCCATCTAAGGCAGAGATGAGGAGAAATGTTTTCTCTCAGAGGGTCGTGAGTCTTTGGAACTCTCTTCCTCAAAAGGCAGTGGAAGCAGAGTCTGAATATTTTTAAGGCAGAGGTAGATAGATTCTTGATAAGCAAGGGGCTGAAAGGTTATCAGGGGTAGGTGGAATGTGGAGTTGAGGTTACAATCTGATCAGCCATGGTCTTATTGAATGGCGGAGCAGGCTCTTGAGGCCTAGTGACCTACTCCTGCTCATAAGTTGTATGTTCGTATGGTCAAGTATTCTTAACTTATACAAGTGATGGCCATCTATATAGGACCTCCAAATGATGAAGTTCACATATGTTAGCTTCACATGTTAATGCTGCATTATTTGTGTGCCATTTTTATGCAGGCCTTCACTTGTTTATTTTAAATAAGCTTGTTGAGTACCTAGACCTACATGAAATTTTATTTGATTCTTTGATTACATACATCAGATCTACATTACTTAGATAGTTTACTACAGCCTATACCACTCTCTAAAGCATCCAACAAATGCAGGACTGCAGTAAACAGATCTTTGTTCTTTCCACTTACTTATTTGAAGGTATACTTAGAGGGCAAGGACAAGGCTGGCAAGATTTGTGATGACTCTGGATGACATCACCAATATATCCGTCAAGACATTTTTCACAGTGGTCCCCAGTTGTGTTATTCTGACAGTCCTGAAATACAAAGTAATAAATTATTTATATTTCATCATTTACTGGGTAAAAGATTGCAAATCAGTTCCAAAAGCAACTAAAGTATTTTTTCCCTTTGCAATATTTATTTTAATTTGACATTTTTAAACCAACATGAATAAATTATTCATGTAATACCAACAGAATATTTCATGAATGTGCTGTACAGATTTCTAGCTTTTTTATTTTTACAGGCTTATGTTTCTATTAAGTACTTTTGTTTTCTTTAGAAACAATTCTTCTTTCAGCACTTGTACAAATTCAATGGCTGGGATTTTATCCGGGCGACGGGGGTCTTGACCTCCAGCAAAAGCGCAGGCGAGAACCCTGTGTCGACACTTCTGTGGGAGGCCCGACGAATCAAGTGCCAATTAGGCACTTCACTGGTCAACAGCAGGGCCTCCATGGGATCAAGGACCCTGCGAAGGAAGTCCTGCCCTCTGAGAACTGCCGGCCAATCAGAGTCTGGCAGCTCTTTAGCTGAGCAGCGCCACCATGGAGGCAGTGGCTGTCACCGGTGTAACACCCACTCATGGCCGAGGAGCTATCTTCTTTGATAAATCCATTTTCAGCCGTATTAATCAAACTGTACCTTGTTATCACTCTTAAATACATCAATGAATCTTATTTTAAAGAAGCTTTTAAAAAAATATTATGTTTTAAAACACTGCCTGATTGCCCTGGCTCATGGCAAATTTTGCATTTGGTGATATGCAAATGAGTTTGAGCAGAAATTCAAGAAAAAAGCCTTTTCAAAATGGCTACAATTTTGGTCATAACTTGTGCCCATTTTGCCCAATTGTGCCCAAAGCGGAAACTCTACCCCTATGATTTTTATTTCCAGAGTTTTGGGATCTAACCTTTGTACAATATGTGTAATTCCATGAGAAAATGTTCTATTGCAACATTTCTGACAGTATAGGGTTCAGCCTGGAAGGTTTGATTTGTTTGGTGAATCACAGTTAACTTCTAGCAGGGATATTTTCCTTCAACTTCACGCAAAGAAAATTGGCTGCAGAACAAGTAATGTTTGTTTTCTTAACAACCACACTGTCAACAGGAAGATGATGAGAATATTTAAAACAGATATTTCCATGACTACAACAAACCTAAGATTTTCTTTTACTCTTCCAGGAACATGTCACATCCTCTCCAATTTCACAGCATCACTACATGATGTGTCACCTCAGTGTGGGATGAATTCACCACTCTTACTCCTATTTTCCAAACAATTCTATTCTCCATGTTTGGATTGGTTATATCAATGGCAGAAACAGAAAGTGTACTGAGTAATGTTTAGCTTCATTATTCATATGTTGTTCAATAAGTTCTGTCTCCTGAATAAACAAATGACAGATTCTTCTATCTCTTTTAAAAAATTAATTCATGGGATAGATTTCGAACAGATCTAGCAACTCAAAACTGGGCATCCATGAGGCACTGTGGAACATCAGCAGCAGCAGAGTTGTATTCAGCCACAATCTGTAACCCCATGGCCCGGCATATCCCCCACTCTACCATTACCATCAAGTCAGGGGACTAACCCTAGTTCAAGGAAGAGTGTAGGAGGGCATTCCAGGAGCAACACCAGGCATACCTTAAAATGAGGTGTCAGCATGCTGAAGCTACAACACAGGACTACTTGCCTGACAAACACCAGAAGCAGCATGCATTAGGCAGGGCTAAGCAATCCTCAATCAATGGATCAGATCCAAGCTCTGCAGTCCTACCACATGAAATTGTGAATGGTGTTGGATAATGAAATAACAGACAGCATGAAGAGACTCCACAAATATCCTCAATGATGGGGGAGCCCAGCACATCAGTGTAAAAGACAAGGCTGAAGCATTTGCATTTATCTTCAGCCAGAAGTGCAGAATGGATGATCCATCTCGGCCTCCTTCAGAGGTCCCCACCATCACAGATGCCAGTCTTCGGCCAATCCACTTCACTCCGTGTGATATCAAGAAACGGATAAAGGCACTGGATACTGCAAAGGATAAGGGCCCTGACAACATTGCAGCAACAGTACTGAAGGCCTGTGCTCCAGCTCTCGTCACGCCCCTAGCCAAGTTGTTCCAGTACAGCTACAACACTGGCATCTACCCAGCAATGTGGAAAATTGCCCAAGTATGTCCTGTACACAAAAAGCAGGACAAATCCAACCCGACCAATTACCGCCCCATCAGTCTACTCCCGATCATCAGCAAAGTGACGGAAGGGGTCGTAGATAGTGCTATCAAGTGACACTTGCTTTACAATAACCTGCTCACTGAAGCTCAGTTTGGGTTCTGTCAGGGTCACTCAGCCCCTGACCTCATGATAGCCTTTGTCCAAACATGGACAAAAGAACTGAACTCAAGAGGTGAGGTGAGAGTGATGGCCCTTGACATCAAGGTAGCATTTGACCAAGTATGGCATCAAGGAGCCCTAGCAAAACTGGAGTCAATGGGAATCAGGGAAAACTCTCCGCTAGTTGGAGTCATGCATAGCAGAAAGGAAGATGGTTGTGGTTGTTGGAGGTCAATCATCTGAGTCACAGGACATCGCTGGAGGGGTTCCTCAGGATAGTGTCCTAAGCCCAACTATCTTCAGCTGCTTCACCAATGACCTTCTCTCCATCATAAGGTCAGAAGTGGGGATGTTCGCTGCTGATTTCACAATGCTCAGCACCATCCATGACTCCTCAGATACCGAAGCAGCTCATATCCATATGCAGGAAGACATTCAGGCTTGGTAAGTGGCAAGTAATATTCGCGCAACACAGATGCTATGCAATGACCATCTCAAACGTAAGAGAATCTAACCATTTCCCCTTGACATTCAATGGCATTACCATTGCTGAACCCCCCCTCCCCCCCTGTATAAACATCCTGGGGGTCACCATTGACCAGAAACTGAACTGAAGCAGCCACATAAATGATGTGGCTACAAGGGCAGGTCAGAGGTTGGAAATTCTGCAGTGAGTAAGTCATCTCCTGTCTCCCCAATGCCTGTCCACTGCCTACAAGGCACAAGTCGGGAGCGTGATAGAATACTCTCCACTTGTCTGGATGGGTGCAGCTCCAATAACACTCAAGAAGCTCGACATCATCCAGAACAAAGCAGCCTGCTTGATTGATACCCAATTCACCACCTTGAACGTTCACTCCCTCCACAGCCGATGCACAGTGGCAGCAGGGTGTACCATCCACAAGATGCACTGCAACAACTCACCAAAAATCCGTCGATAGCACCTTCCAGACCCGCAATCTCTACCAACTAGAAGGACAAAGGCAGCAGATGCATGGGAACACCACCACCTGCAAGTTTCCCTCCAAGCCACACACCATCCTAACTTAGAACTATATCGCTGTTCTTTCGCTATCGCTGGGTCAAAATCCTAGAACTCCCTCCCTAACAGCACTTTGGGTGTACCTACACCCCAAAGACTGCAGCATTTCAAGAAAGCAGCTCACCACCACCTTCTCAAGGGCAATTAGGAATGGGCAATAAATGCTGGCCTAGCCAAATCCCATGAACAAACTTTTAAAAAATTGCCCATCTCTAGTTGCCCTGAGAAGGTAGTGGTCAGCCTTCTTCTTGAAGTGCTGCAGTAAATGCAGTACATGTGCTCTCACATGCTGTAGGTAGGCAATTCCAGTATTTGATGGCACGCTACTTAGAAGGTGATGGTGTTCCCATGCAACTGCTGTCCTTATCCTTCTTGGGGGTGCCTGAAGCAGCCTTGGTGATTTGCTGCAGTGTAAAAAAATGTAGCTTCAACAGTCCGGTGGTGGAGGTTAAGACTAGTATATGATGTACTGATCAAGCAGATTGCTTTATTCTGAGTGGTTTTGCGCTTCTTGGCTGTTGTTTGAGCTGTACCCACCTGGACAACTGGAGAGTGTTCCATCAAACTCCTGAAATGTGCCTTGTCAGTTACAGAATGGCTATTTGGAATCAAGAGGTGATCCACTCTCGGATGTGGAACATGCGAATTAGGAGCAGGAATAGGCCATTCGGCCCTTCGAGCCTGTTCTGCCATTCAATAAGTTGATTACTGATTACTCCACATTTCCATCTACCTCCGATAACCTCCCACCCCCTTGCTTATCAAGAATCTATCTACCTCTGCCTTAAAAATATTCAAAGACTCTGCTTCCACCGCCTTTTGAGGAAGAGAATTCCAAAGATTCACAACCCTCAGAGAAAAAAAATTCTCCTCATCTCTGATTAAATGGATGACCCCTTATTTTTAACCAGTGACCCTAGGTCTAGTTTCTCCCAGAAGGGAAACATCTTTTCCACATCCACCCTGTCAAGACCCCTCAGGATCATATATGCTTCAATCAAGTTGCCTCTTACTCTTCTAAATTTCAGCAGATACAAGCCTAGCCTATCCAATCTTTCCTCATAAGACAGCCCACCCATTCCAGGTATTAGTCTAATAAACCTTCTCTGTACTGCCTCCAATGCATTTAGATCCTTCCTTAAATAAGGAGACCAGTACTGTACACAGTACCCCAGATGTGGTCTCACCAACGCCTGTATGGCTGAAGCATAACCTCCCTACTTTTGTCTTCAAATCCCTTCACGATATACAATAACATTCTATTAGCTTTCCTAATTACATGCTGTACCTGCATACTAACTTTTTGTGACTCATGCACTAGGACACCCAGATCCCTCTGCATCACAGAGCTCTGCAATTTCTCACATTGAGATAATATGGTACTTTCACTTCACACTTTCCCACATTATACTCCATTTTCCAGGTCTTTGCCCACTCACTTAACCTATCCATATCCCTTTGTAGCCTCCTTATTCCTCTTCACAATTTACTTTCCTACCTATCTTTATGTCATCAGCAAATTTAGCAACCATACCTTCAGTCCCTTCATCTAAGTCATTTATATAAATTGTAAAAATTTGAGGCCCCAGCACTGATCCCTGTGGCACACCACTCATTACATCTTGCCAACCAGAAAATGACCCATTTATGCATACTCTCTGTTTCCTTTTAGCTAGCCAATCTTCTACTCATGCCAATATGTTACCCCCTACACCATGAGCTTTTATTTTCTGCAATAACCTTTGATGTGGCACCTTATCAAATGCCTTCTGGAAATCTAAGATATCTAAGAAATCTGGATATCCACTGGCTCCCCTTTATCAACAGCAGATGTAACTTCCTGAAAGAACTCCAATAAATTGGTCAAACATGCTTTCCTTTTCACAAAACCATGTTGACTCTGCCTGGTTACCTTGAATTTTTCTAAATGCCCTGCTTATAATGTCTTTAATAATAGCTTCTTACATTTTCCCTAAGCCAGATATTAAGCTAACTGGCCTGTAGTGAGGAACACTCAGACTCTTACCTGCTCTGCTTTTATATGGCTGGTCCAGTTGGATTTCTGATCAATGGTGACCCTCAGGAGGATATGGCAAGTATTTGTGCTATTAATTGTCAAGTGGAAGTGGTTAGACTCTCTCTTGTTGGAGATGATCATTGGCAGGTGTGTTGCACAAATGTTACTGCTACTTATCAGCTCAAAACCTGATGTCTTCATCAGTCTTCTTCTTCATGTGGCCATAAACTACTTTATTATCTGAGGAACTATAAACAGAGCTGAACACTGGGCAATCATCAGCAAAAACCCCACTTATGAACTGATTGTGGAAGGAAAGTCATTGAATTAAGCAGCTGAAGGTAATTGTTCTAAGGACATTTTTCTGAGTAATTTCTATTGGAGGAGATGAGATGAGTTCATGGCACTTTAGTATTTTGTCTAGTCTTCTGACAATCTTGCACTATGACCACTTGAAAACATAATGGAGAATAAAATCGGGAGACCACCTCAACTGCACAGTGTGAACAGTCTGTGCTCAAATACCAACGTCTGAGGATCCCAGATTTTGGGCCTGAGACTTCATCATAATGTAGATGGCACAATAGGAACCTACAGAAGTTAATGCTTAAATTTCTAGGCAAATGATTGAGCTGGATCGTGGGATCTGGAGGAGGAATGGGTCAGCTTTGGCATCCTTGATTGGGGTTCGGTGAGGGATTGGGTAGGAAGATCACAAGGCTTTGGAGTACCAATAGGGGGTTGGGATTGCTGTCAGAGGTGGGAGATGGTTTGGGAAGTTGGTCTGAGGAGAGATCGGAGTGGTGTCTGGAGATCAGGGTTGGGAAGTAGATCAGAGATCTCAGGAGCGGGAGCAACAGCGATTATGGTGTGTACTTACCTTTTTTTTTACTTGCCTGTTAAGAGTTGGTGGCAAACCAAATGAGCAGCAGGCACCAGAGGCAAGTGGTAGGCCCCTTATTTTCATATGAAAATAAACTAATATCTGCTTCAAATATGGGTAAAGAATTCCTCTTGTTTATCCTTTATCATAAGAACATAGGAGCATAGGAACAGATGTAGGCCACAATTTAATAAGATCATGGCTGATGTGCGACCTAACTCTATGGGCAGAATTTTATAATGACGGCAAGCTTGAAAGAAGGCGTGGTGCAAACACGTGTCTTGTGCGCTGCTGAGCCCCCATGATATTTTGCACAGGGGCTCATTTAAATGGAGGAAGCGGAACAGCCACCACCCCCCCGATGATGTCATTGGGGGCGGCTGCTCCATCCCCAGCAATGGCTTCTGGCGTCACCACGCAGGCGCCAACACCATTTTTAAAAGGCCCTTCATTCTCATTTCAATTTTTAAACGTGCCATTTCACTACTGTACAATTTTATTTCAACTTAGATTCCCCTCTCCCATTGCCCCCATTGGATCCTCATTTAATACATTGACATATGCACCCAAAAAAGCACCTTTTGATTTCCTGAACTTTCACCCACTACTGTACAATTTTATTTCAACTTAGATTCCCCTCTCCCATTGCCCCCATTGGGTCCTCATTTAATACATTGACATATGCACCCAAAAAAGCACCTTTTGATTTCCTGAACTTACACCCCTAACTTCAGAACCTTTGACCCTCAACCCCTTCCCATCATCCCCACAACCAATCACAATAGTTCTCCCGCTCCCCCCTCCCGCCCTTGAGAATTCCACTCCTCTCCCGTCCCCACCAGTGTCACGCCTTGGATCTCCGGATGGAGTTCCAAAGGCGCGGGACTTCCAGCCACCGGCCCGAATATCGACATGGGACGGCCGTTGGGACAAGGTAAGTTTATTTGCATCAAACAATGCATTTACATATGTGAAAATTAAGGCTCTGCTGCCGAGCGATGGTGGTGGGTTGAGGGGTGGGGGGGGTGGGGGGTGGGAGTGGTTGTGTCGGGGGTGTGCTGCACCGAGGCCTCGCCACCGCCAGTAAAATGCGACGGGGCCTTCCCGCATCACGGATCGTAGCGGGCCTTTTCCTAAGAATTTTTCAGGCCCCTCCTGCCACGACCCCCGATGTCCGAGGGCTGGTAAAATTTAGCCCTATATACCTTCCTTTGTCTCAGATCCCTTAGTACCTTTGGTTAACAAAAGTCTAGTCAGATTTAATATTTACAATTGAACTAGCATCAATAGCTATTTGCCAAAGAGAGTTCCAAGCTTGTAACATCCTTTGTGTGTAGAAGTGTTTCCTAATTTCACTCCTGAAAGGTCTGGTTCTAATTTTTAGACTATGCACCCAAGTTTTAGACTCCCCAACCAGCGGAAATTGTTTCTTTCTATCTCACCTATCTGTTCCCCTACCTGTGTACTTCCCATCGGAGGTGTGTGGGAGCATCTCGGACTCCATCTTTGATCCTTATGCCTCGCACCTAAAAACTAGAGGCTGCACAGCCCAATTTAGTCTCCGTTGCTTGTTAAAAATGGTTCCACCTGGTGCAGGTGAATCCACAGTTTAATGCTGTGCAAGTGTCAATAAATGCTTTAAAATGCGGTAGCCTTTTTTAGTTATTGGAAGTAATATAATCTTACAGCAGAGAAGAGGCAATTCAGCCTCTTGTATGTAAAATAGATCTCAAGAAGAGCTATTCACTTAGCTCTGTTCCCAGCCCTTTCTCCATAAGCTTTTTTATCTTGTTACAGTAAAGTGAGGAGGGGTCGAAGAGCTTCCCTCTTTTCCCTCTCCCTATTTGACCACAACAGATTTAATTCTTTCTTAAAGTGGATGTACTGTCCAATTCAGTAGGTGTTTGATTGGTTCTTGTTATGATCATAGCAAGAACCAATCGGACAGGTTTTCTTGAGTTTAACAAAGAAAGAAGTTAACTTTATTGTACCTAAACTGAACTAATAAAAACAATAAACTATGTACCAACTTTCACTCACACACACACAATTGAGGTTTACACACACACAAATAAGTTACAGAGCGTGGAAAGGTAGATTAGTTGATTTAGAGTCCATAGAAAAAGGAGTATACAATCTGTGGCATTTGGTGATTCGGCTGGCTTCTAGCTGAATTCGGTGGTCTTGAGGCTTTTAGTTTGAAGAGGTAGCTGACTGGTTCAGTGGGTCTCTTGGAGACAACAGTGCGGATGATTACCTCCAAAGAGGTTTCTGATTGTAGCCGGAGTATGCAAAGGTCAGTCAACAGGCATGTTTGAAACTTGTAAGCTAAAATGGAGAGAAAGAGAGGGACCCCCACTTGAGTCTGCATGTGTCAGAGTCTAGAAGCTTCTCTTTGCTGCTTTAGAGAAAACACAAGCTTAAAACCACAGATGGGAAGGGGGGTGGGGGGCTTGTCACTTGATAGTCACCCAGTGATTCAAACATGGTGCAGTGTTTCTTTTCTTGCGAAAAATAACAGGTCGTTCCCTTAAACTTCCTGGGTCTTGGTTCTTCCTGGGATGAGCAGCCATTTCATCTCCACATCACAGGCCTTGCAATGGATACAATGTTCCAAATTGGGTGGCCATCCTAAGCTGCCAGAAAAGCCATCCTTTGTCTGTTCTCTCTTGAATTTCTTCAAAAAATATAAATTTACATCTCTAGTCATTGGATTAAAGAAAATTATCATCAACCAAGCAAGTTGGCATGACAATCTAAATAATTATCCATTTCCCTTTTAAAAGCTATAATAGATTCTAGAGTTGTCGAGTCATAATAGCACAGAAGAAGGCTATTCAGCCTATCGAGTCCATGCTGGCTGTCTGTAGAGCAATCCAATCAGTCTCATTCCCCAGCTCTGTCCTCGTAGCCCTGTACGTTTATTTCCCAAAAGTGCCTATCCAATTTCCTTTTGTCTCTGCTTCCAGCATCCTTGTGGGCAGCGAGTTTCAGTCATTACCACCCGTTGTGTAAAAAGGTTTCTCCTCACATCCCCACTGCATTTCTTGCTTAAAATCTGAAATATATATCCCCTAAACCTTGTACCACAACTTTTCTTTGTATACCTTATCTAAACCTGTCATAATCTTGTACACCTCTATCAAATCTGCCCTCAATCTCCTTTGCTTCAAGGAAAACAAACCCAGCATCTCCAACTTAACCTTGTAGCTAAAATCCCTCATCCCTGGGACCATTCTGGTAAATCTCCTTGGCACCCTCACAAGGACCCTCACATCCTTCCTAAAGTGTGGTGATTAGAACTGGATGCAATATTCTAGTTGTAGCCTTACGGCGCTTTATAAAGGTTCAGCATAACCTCCCTGCTTTTGTACTCAATACCTCTACTTATGAAGCCCAAATCCCATATGCTTTGCTAACAACTCTTTCAATATATTCTGCCACCTTCAAAGATCAATGCACAAGAACCCCCCAGGTCCCTCTGTCCCTGTACACTCTTTAGAACTGTACCATTTAGTCTATATTGCCTCTCACTATCCGTTTTGCCCATAGCAAGTGATAGAGGCAAGATCTCTGACAGAAACATTCACACAGCCTCAAGGTGATAGGATGAATTCAAACAAACTAAGCCCATAAGAGGGTCCTGTACAGTCTGAAGAGGGAATGGCCCAGAATTTTCTTGGAAAAAAATGGCGAGGTAAATGAGCTTGCTGTTATTAGTATGTGAAAAACCCAACAATCTGTGGTGAGGAAGAGATATGGCATAAGTTGGAAATTGCCACAAGTTGCTGGAGAATTTGTGTCGCTCCACTGTTAGCCTCGCAAAAACTGGAACTCACCCTCAACCTCCAGTCAGTGTCAAGAAATTGCTGCCTTTGCTCTGTTAAAGTAAATTAAATTCACCTTAGAACCTTATAGCTGGTACTTAATAACATAGAGACCCTCTTATTGATATGATTTATGTTCAATTTTCAGCAAGTTATTATTTGTAATTTCAATAGGGAGTTGTGGAAAGTATGGCATGGATTTGGGAAGTACTAACACATTCTATGACTTTGGAGATGAAAAGGAAGTTGGAGAAGGTCCGTGGTTCCGAGAGGGTGTGACGATAATAGCAATTTTATAGTGCTTGAGGAAAGGAAACTATTTGCAATGTCAACTAGCATGGGGGCCAGGAAAGGAAGTTAAATGGTCAAGAGTTTAATGGGAATTAGTTTGAGGGAGTAGGAAGTGGGACCCATTATGAGATACCATGAAGGGAGATGGTAGAGAAATTAGAGAGAGAAGAGGGTGCAGGGCTACAGTGGAGGTTCTCGAGAGGCAGACAGGGGTGAAAGCAAAAGAGGCAGCTGCATGGATGGTTTCTGTCTTGCTGGCAAAAAAAATCCATTGTTAGAGAGCAGGGTGGAAGGACGTTTAAAGGAATTGCTCGGTAGTGGAGATGGGTTATCTTTGCTCTCCAGAATGCTCCTAGATTAATGGGTGGTATTGGTAGAGGAGAGTAAGATCCGGTGGAGCAAAATGTGATCCAGCCATATCTGATTATGACAGTTTCTTTTTCATTCATGTGGGATTTGGGCATCACTGGCTCAGCCAGTATTTGTTTCCCATCCCTAATTGCTCTTCAACTGACTAGCTTGTAAGGCCATTTCAGAGTCAATAATATTGCTGTGGGTCTTATGTAGGCCAGCAGATTTCTTTCCTCTAAGGAACATTAGTGAACCATATAGGTTTTTACAACAATTGCTTCATGATCACCATTAGACTAGCTTTTTAATTCCAAGATTAATTCAATTCCATCAGTCATGGTAGGATTTGAACCCATGTCCCTAGAGAGTAGCCTAGGTGTCTGAGTTATTAGTCCAGTGACATTACCATTACACCACTGTCTCCCCAGATACATTTACCTATGCTCCTAGACTTTGTTTAATGAAGGTTTTGATTTATTTTGCAAGAGAAAGCTTTGAATGAAGTCAATGTCTGAGGTGATGTACATCCAGTCTTGTTGGATTAAGCTAAAAAGGGCCTCTTGTTTTTCACGGAGTCTGAAGTCCTTTAATAAGGGGTTAAGTAAGTTTCTTCAAGTGTTTCAGATATCCTGGCAGGCAACCACAATAATCCAAAAAATTGGATCTATTCGTTCTAAACTTTTTGCATGCTATATTGCAATGTTGTTTTCTTATGAAGTGCAAGCAAGCTTTGTGAGAATAAATCACTGTCATAAAATTATTTGCTCTTTTTAAAACTTTGGAAAACAATATTCTTTACTGTTACGCATGTTGTTTCATTTTACTGCATGTTTAATAATCAGATTCGGGAAAAGAAGCACAGACTTCCTTCATGAATGTCAGACTTAAGGCTCGGTAACACAATATCGCTCTGAAGCAGCATATTGGAAATTTGGCCCAGTGCCTGTGATTACTGAAAAGATCCATTTTTGTGAGTAACTAGTTTCATATAAATCAAAATCTACATACCTCTGCACAGCTCAGTGCTGTAATAGAGGTAAATTGACCTTTAATGACCCTCTTTCTGCAAGAATTAATTGTATTCCAAATACGGTCACAATGGGAAAAGTCATTGTTCACAGATGCATTGAACATACAGTAAAAAACAAGTCACTTCAGTTAATTCCATTGTTTCCCTCCATTATGAACTGAAATCAGGGTTCAATCAGACAAATAATGCCAGAGCAATCTCAGTGATGTAACTGTTTGGGTTAAAAATTTGCCCTGTTTTATTTTGGGCATGAGGGTCACGATTCGTGAGTTACCTGTGCCGGTTCCTTGGAGGTGGGCAACGTACAATCTTGGTTCTCTCCCGTCATTATCATGATTGTAGTGTGGGGCTGAGCGGGTTCTTCATTGTTGGTGTCCTCTTCATGCTGCTGGCTGCCTCTGCATTCAGCAGGGGCCAATCACCATTGTGCTGAAAGTATGTAGGGCAGCCAAACTCCCTCTTAAAGGGGAGCTGCACTGAATAATTTTGGTGGAATTTAAAAGGTGGAAAATGAGCACCAGGGCAGAAAGAGGGCTCCAGGGTGACATATGCTGCATTGGGCGCATTCGTGGTAGAGCTGGGCAGGAGGATAGATGCCTTGGTTCTGTAGGAGGCTAGGAGGCCTTCAAGAACAATCCTCAGAAGGGAGTGGGAGCAGGTGCTCAGAGAGGTTAACTTCCACAGCCTGAACCCAAGGACCTGAGCGCATTGCTGGAAGAAGTGGACCTCGTGTGGGTGGTCAAGACCAGTGAATGCATCTTCACATATCTTCTACTCATCACACCACCAACACCTCATGCTGCTCAATGCACCACTCACTCACCCAGCAGCATTCCCTGGCACTCAGGCCTAACATCCAAACACTCCCTTACGCACCTTCCAATGCTGCCAGCCTCACACCCACCCCTCACTGCCTCCACATAACTCCAACTATTCAGCTACAGCCATTATGCAAACAGCACTACACAATCACTGACATTCTGCCCTGTCTCTTGTAGGGCAAGGTGACACACAGTAGAAGGGAGGAGAGAAGAAATGGTGTGATATCAGGATAACGCTCCTTCACAAGCTCCTGGCACACACTGGACAGGCCCATGTGTGCACCCTTCTCAAAGGGGCATGCTGCGCGGGCCATGCCAGAAGCGGCTGGCAGTGCAGCGGACCCCAGCAAAATGGCACTAGGCCACTAAAGTGCCACCTCCAGTGCCATTTAACTCAAGCATGGTATAAAGGGTCACTGACCCGAAACGTTAACTCTGCTTCTCTTTCCACAGATGCTGCCAGACCTGCTGAGTGGTTCCAGCATTTCTTGTTTTTATTTCAGATTTCCAGCATCCTCAGTATTTTGCTTTTATTATTATGGTATAAAGTTATCTCGGTCAGGGTTGAAAAAAATCCATTCACTGGAGGAGAATTTGTTTCTGTAATGTTTGTGTGTTCCTCCTTGTCGTTTTCCCAAAATAAGTACTGTCAATAACTGGTGCACTGACAGTTCAAACCAACGTATTCTCCAATGTACCATGGGCAACTTAATACCTGATCCACAATTAAGTTTAGTCTCTTGTATAACCATGTTCTAGAGTGTTAAGAATCTCTGCCTCGAAGTATATATGACAGTAAAGAATATTGAAACTTTGGAATTAAAACAAATAAATTTCACAACAAACTGCTATTTCTACAAGGTTAACCTAAATAGGAGAGAGTCACTTTAAACATGTAGTCAGCTCTAGAACTTTACTGCTCCAAAGGGAAACTTCTTATCATCAAGATACTATGAGCCACTATGATATCATCATAAGCTGTGTGGTTGCCAAACAACAGTAATAGCAATATAGAGACATTAGGGTTGTCTGGCATCACTTAGGGGGCAAATTTCACAAGTTAAATGGTCATATTAGGGTGCTATGTGTCCATTTTTTGGCCAGTTTTTTTTTCCATAGGCCATCATTTAAAAAAATTATTTGTAATGTTATCTAGGCAACGAAAGTCCACTTTACCATATTTTTCTAATTTTCTTGGCATACTTCTTTCATCTGTCATTGTGGGCTTTACAGTAAAATATTGAAAATGGATCAATTTCAACAGTTGCAAGATCACCAGGACCTTAAAATGATCTTCAATGATAGTATTCAATTATAGGTTATCTAGATTGCCTTAATACAATGTTTAATTTTTTTCTTAACCCATGTCTCTGGTCCTGTCTGCTCCTCACCCGTCTTTCAACTGTAATCTGTAACTAATTGAATCATCTTTTTATGAGGTATAATATTGTGTGTGTCTATGCTGTGGTCCAGAGATTTGTGGCAATCCACTCAGTGAGTTGTGTTCTACTCTTGAGGAATTACTAATATATACTCTCCACCTGACAAGGGCTCAAAACTGTGCTTGTCAATTCTCTAATGGCCAATTAGTGATAATGCTCCTCAGAAAAGATGGTTAGCAAGGTCTTTTTGGGGTTGAGGTGGCAATTTGGCAGATCTAGTGAAGAATAATTGTAACTGAGTGGGCCCTGGTACAGATCTGGTCATCCAATACCTGAGGGAGGTGGTCCACAGTACTTCAGGCCACTGTTAATGCCAGCCAGCCTGGCCCATTCATGAAATAGTTCAAGAATAGTAAATGAACAGTAGTTATTGGTTGCTGTCATCAACCTTCTGGACAGGAGGGGATGATTATAACTGGAATTGACTAAGAAACTAGCAGAGGAAAAGCTAAATTCATGTTATCAGAGGTTTACAATATTTTTGCTCAGTTTGCCAAACCCAAGGCAATCAGAGACCATTCTGGATCTAACCATCAGCAATGATCCAATTGTATGGTACACAAAATATGAATAAGGAAGCATCAAGAATATAATGATCAAGATATTGTTAGAACTGAAATTCTTGACATTCCCCAGCTTGACTATTGAGTTTTATTCAGTAAATAGCTAAATCAAAACCACCAGAAAAGTCCTAGGTTTGATGACTAGACTGCTCTGAGCTGTCCGTTCTGTGTGAGAACAAGAAAGCGTGGCACAATGATTGATCCTTGTGGCCTGGGTTAGGAATGGAAAACAGCCAGAGATCAGCTGTAGACTGATACCCAGTGGTTGCTGCTGGAAAGTACATTTGTACATGCACACATCAGGTGAGGCATAGCTATGACAGGGCCCCTTCTCTCAACTTCTGGTGGTCAAATTGCCTCCTGACATTCACTGTCAACATCTATGCCAGAAGGCACTCGGCATCTATGGAACTGTATTTGAGAAAGCAGTTAATGAGCACAGGAGAAGAGAGAAGAGAAGTGGACAAAGAAAATCAACAGCTTTTCAGCCCTCCATTTGTGCTGCTTATACAGTAATTTCCTGTGTTTACGTTTCTAGAAACTTTAAAAACCACCCTACAACACCTCGCAGGTTTATCTCTCCTGCACATATACTACATCATGCATGCACAGAAGAGATAAATTTGCAAAACGTTGTGGAATGATTTAAGAATATTCAAGTTACCCCCTGATACACAGGCAGGTGGGAGTTAATAGCTGGGTTTTCATAAATTGCCAACTTTGCACCGATGTGAACAATGGGGCATTGAGATTATTCAAGCTGATATTGGAAACATAATAAAACAATATTGTTCAGTATAGGGGGAAGGCCAAGATGTTTCCAGTGTGGAGGGGAGGGGGAACCGAGGTGAAAACCTGCTCAGCGGAGATAGAGAGAGTTTCTATTGCCACCTTTTATCTGTTTGCGTTTAATGTGGACCTCAATATTAGATCCTTTTATCCATTTGCCAGCACTTGCAGATGAAATTCAGTGTCAGCAGGCAGACCAATTCAAATTTACTGTGTTGCATACCTATATTGCTGTAGCCAACAACTATTTAAAACATTTCTTGGGATGTGAGCATTGCTGGCAAGTCCAGCGTTTATTGTCCATCCCTAATTGCCCTTGAGAAGGTGGTGGTGAGCTGCCTTCTTGACACGCTGCAGTCCATCTGGTGTAGGTACACCCACAGTGCTGGTAGGGAGGGAGTTCCAGGATTTTGACCCAGCGACATTGAATGAATGGCGATATAGTTCCAACTCAGGATGGTGTGTGGCTTGGAGGGGAAATTATCGGTGGTGGTATTCCCATGCGTCTGCTGCCCTTGGTCCTTCTCTGTGGTAGAGGTTGTGGGTTTGGAAGGTGCTATTGAAGGAGACTTGGTGGGTTGCCACAGTGCATCTTGTATATGGTACACACTGCTGCCTCTGTGCGCCGGTCACGAAGGGAGTGAATGTTGAAGGTGGTGGATGCCAATCACGCAGGCTCCCATCCTTTGACTTGTTCTCAGCCACAGTATTTATATGGCTGGTCCAGTTAAGTTTCTGATCAATGGTAGCCCCAAGATCTTAATGGCAGGGGATTGAGCGATGGCAATGCCATTGAACATCAAGGAGAGATGTTTAGATTCTCCCTTGTTGGAGATGGTCATTTCCTTGTGTGGCATGAATATTACTTGCCACTTATCAGCCCAAGCTCTGCTGTGCAGTGGATTAACTCACATGGAAATGAAAAATGTCACAAAACAAAATTTTGTGGATGGTACAGCTAGTTTTAGTCACAATTATCTAAAATTGTATGTGGGTGGAAGGGTGCTAAATACGGCAATCTATGATTAGAGACCAGGCGTTGCTTATGATCCAACATTTTCAGAATATTCAATAAATCTCTTCATTGATCTTCATCAAATTTGTCTATAACCCAGGTCAACATTGAACCTTCCACATTATTGTTATAGTATGACTTTGATATTTTTATGGAATTGATTTTTGTACAAATGAACACCAAACTTTAATTGGGATAGGCTGGTACATTTTTAGATCAAAAATCATACTGGTGCATTGGTAATTGTAACCCTTTCAAAATGATCAGAGGGATATTTTTGAAGTCTCCTACATGTGCCGAATATATATTCCAGGATACCTATTAAAATTCTTGTTGCTGCCTATTCTTAAATGTTTGAATTTGAAAATATTCAAAGGTTTGATGCTAGGGAGGCAACAGAAAAAATGAAAGAAACTTGGAAACACAAACCTCAAGCTCAACGGGCCTGCACAGTAATCTGTTTTTTAACTCAAATATAAGTAACATATGTTAAGCTTTATATTGTGTGTGATCACATATACCAACCATTAGTGCTTCATACAGTCAGTCATCATTTGGACTTCTGTGTACGTTTCTCTTGGCCAACACTTGATAAAATTTCACCGCCAGTCACCGCAGTTTCGTTTAAGTGGTGCTACAGGTACATACACTGCCACATCACATTGTTTTCATGTTCAGCTGCCACTGAACAGGATTTGAAATGAAGCATAAAAGCAAAATACTGCGGATGCTGGAAATCTGAAACAAAAACAAGAAATGCTGGAACCACTCAGCAGGTCTGGCAGCATCTGTGGAAAGAGAAGCAGAGTTAACGGTTCCGAAGAAGGGTCGCTGACCCGAAACGTTAACTCTGCTTCTCTTTCCACAGATGCTGCCAGACCTGCTGAGTGGTTCCAGCATTTCTTGTTTTTGTTTGTAATGAAGCAGCCTGGGGCACAGTGAGGAAGTTTGACTCATTCTCCTCACACTGACAACATGGGCAGATTGCTTATCATTGTGTGACTGCTTTGAGAATTTCCATGAAGCTTTTGAGTTTAGAAAAGGTAGTGTTCTACATGTTCTAATGCCCTTGTCTTTCCTCATATCCTAGATCCTTGGCCCTGGGGATAAGCCTCATCTGTTTCATTGTGTCCCGTGCTTGAATGTCTCTTATTTCTTCCTAAGCAGAACCGGATGCAATATTCAAGATGTGGTTTGACCAGTACATTATAGATTTCCTGCACATTGTCTGAGTCATTAATAAATACCAGATCAAGATGAGCACTGCCTCTCTTCACATCCTTGATGCATTGAGTAATGAAGCAGTTTTGCATTTCATTTATCAGTTCTGACTCTAAACCACTTTGATTTTTCCTGTTTACATTTGGTTGGTTGAAGTCCCCTGTCAAAAATCTGTTTTGTTCTGACATGTCCTTTTTATTTCTTCAGAGAACAAACTCTCTGCTTCTTTATGCTGATCTGGACATGTATAGCATCCCCCTCATGTTAGCTTGATTTTGTTTCATATTTGAGATGTCTAAGCAGAGTGGCTCCCAGGGTCAACTTAATTTACCTCCCATAGAATACACCAACTCATTTTCTGCCAACTCTATCTTTTCTAAACAATCTACACTCTTAAATATTAAGTTTATTTCCATTCACTGGACTGAGCTATGTTTTAATTATTCACACTACATTGATGTTCCTTACTGTGCCGACAGCCTTCAGTTCAGGCATCCTGTTCCTAATGCTTCTATGCCGATACATCACATAGTTGAAGTCCTTTCAAGTTCCACAGTATCTGCATATTTCTGTTCTCCCTTTCACATGTGTTGTTTTGGGACCATTGTCCATATTTGTCTGTTAACTGCTTTCTAGTGTGTAATCTGGCTTCTTCCCCCAGTAACATCAGTTTCTTTATCAGATTCTTTATCACTGAGTGTTATGAGGAAATACAAACCCTATTAATTTATTATATGACTGCACAATGACCTCAAAAAACAGTTTCATAGCCTTAGCTTTTGCTGTTTAGAACACAAATCACTAGTTTTATGAGAATGGTGCGCGGCTGAACAAGCAACAGACATGTCTAACAGTGTAAAAGCTTTCCAGCAGGACAAAATGCAGTAACAGGCTAAAAAAGTCAAAAACACTCAAATGTGTCTGCCTCAATTGGCATAGGTCACAATTACTGGACACTGATTAATGCGTAAATTGATTTAACTCTTCAGCCAAAACTCAATCAACTGAACGCTTAAACACATGCCAAGGGCTTATTTACACTTCTGGTTTTTAAACAGTTGTTTCAATAATTTAATACTTTCTCAGTTTGTTGGGTTGGGATAACTTTGCATTCAACTAATGTGCAGGTGTGAGCCAGGTAGGCCCCTTATCCCTATTTAGCAATAAGTCAGTGACTGAAGACATCTTACATTACTACCATTCAGACTTCTTAGCAGAAAATCCATATTAAACATGGCTGTTTGGCAAAAAAAGCCCTGCTTAAAAAGTGCTTGACCAATCATGCTGTCTGCAATCATTCTCAGCTTGCTTTTGCCTAGCGAGTAGAGCTATGTATTATCTACAGACAGTGTAAACTGAAAAGAAACAGCTGGCAAAACATCTGAGTCTGATGGTCATTAAAGCTGCCAAATAGGGGAATGGAAGAAGTCAGTAGGGGAGAGAAGCAGGGTAACTTGTAAAATTCAGTGCAGTCAGTTGGAACTAACTGATCATAAACGTCGTTAAGATAAAAATCTAATTCAACAATATTCAATACATAAAAGCAGCAGCTACTCACAATGCAGATTCCAGAATCATGAAGGCAGCGTTCTGAATGTCCATGACAGTTACAAGGTAAACATACTCCATAATTTGTGCTGTAGAAACCTGTAGTACAGTTCTGAAAAAGAGCAGCAACATGATATCAAATCTAACTAAACAGGATCATCAAAAACAAACTGGTGTTAAAAAAAACCTAGCCCAGAAACAACCAACTAAATTTTGTTCACTCTCTGTGTACTCTGTGACTGGTCTAAGGCACAGTAGGCTACACAAGGACTTTAGAAAAGACATAAAACAGAAGATTAGGGAATATTATAGTTCTGGCCAGGATATAGTATCTAACAATCACATTTCAATCAAGAATTCGAAGCAGTTAGAGTAAATTTGACCTGAAAATGTATATTGCAATCAATTATTATGGGGGGTCATTTTAATCCCACACAATGGGTGGGATAAGAGTTCAGGGCAGGGGGACAGGGTGGGGTAGGTTAAAATCTCAAAATCTGAAACATGACCCCAGCCTCAAACTTCCAGTTTAATGCAGGCGGGTTGCAAGGCAGGCGAACACCACCACCTGCAAGTTTTGCTCCAAGTGGCACACCATCCTGACTTGGAAATATATCACTGTTCCTTCACTGTCACTGGGTCAAAATCCTGGAACTCCCTTCCTAACTGCACTGCGGGATTGTTACGACCAGGTGAGAAGGGGTCTGGGGTTCTCTCTCAGCCTTTGCCTAGTTTAACCATAACAGGGTTTAATTTTAAAACACTGTTTTTAGCTCCCCCTTAGTGAATCCTTGTTCACTGCTCCAATTGTAAGGCAAAGAAATCAAACAGGCTTCCTTAAATTTGAACTAGAAAGGTGGAAGTTTATTCATCTTAAACTCTAATTCAGTTAATGACTACGAAAATGTGACGTGACCATGCTTGCATGCATATGCGATAAACACACACGCAGATAGAGACAGAAATAGAAGAAGGAATAAAGGGAAAAACTTTGAGGCAATATCTGGTAGTTACAATCCTTTAAGTTCAATGTGGAATCTTTGGTTGCTGGTAAGTCTTGCAATTCGCTGGGACCCAGTTCACGGTTCAATTTGTTCTGATGTAGGTGGTCTTTTCTCTCTTGAGGTTTACGTGTCTTTCATGGTTCTGGTGGCTTGGGAAATAGCAAGAGATAGAGAGAGAGAGAGGCTGCCTTGTTACAGCTTCAATTGCACACTGCCTTCTGTTCCTTTCTGTGTGGCACAATTAAAAAAAACCAAGTTGCCCAGCTGGTTAGTCATGTGACTAGCTCCTTATTTGGAACAGTCTCTCCTCAAGGTTTGTGGAGGGTATTACCTTACCAGTCTCTGGAATGCACTTCCTTACAGCTTCAATGTCTGGTGAACAAAATCCAGTTGGGTTAATTGGAGAAGGGAATAGTCCTTTGTCTCCACGAGCAGCATCTCTTAGTATGCAAATGTCCTTCCAGCCTAGTGTCTGGTGAACTTCAAACAAGTAATTTCTTCACTCCAGCAACAGTTTAAAATCAATGTTCATATGACAAAATTAATATATGCCTCATTCTTGACAGGTGCGGGTCTGCATGACAGGGTGTACCCACACCACATGGACTGCAGCGGTTCAACAAGGCGGGTAGCCACCACCTTCTCAAGGGCAATTCAAGATGGGAAATTAATGCTGACCTTGCTAGCGACAACCACATCCCCTGAACGATCAAAGATAAACCTACTCTCCCAAGGCGGGTCAATTATTTTAATATTTCATGGAGGCTGTCTGTCTCAAATTGTAGTAGAGTTTTATTTTTAATGCATGTGGGTCAGATTTTCCAGGGCTCAGGAAATCTGATGGAGGTGAGAATGGCCAGATCGAGCAGGTAAGTTCCTTTCCAACTGTTCTTCACCCCAGCCCCCCAAGCTAACCTGCTTCCCTCCCCGCGATTGGCTGATACTCCCCACCACAATCCGATTTCCCCCAGCCCACAGTCTTCTGATCTCCGATCTCCTTCTGACCGACAATTGCCCTGGGACCTTCAATCCCTTCGACCTCTGACTCCCTGCTGTTAAATTCGGCAGGACCCCAGATTATTTACATTTCCAGGTTTCTCGACAACAACAATACCTCTTCATAAATTTTGGGGCCCAAGAGTTTCCAATTCAGTGTTCATCGACTTTCTCTTCATTACATCAAAATAAAGGTACTCCCACTGGGAAATCTATATCCCCAGTGCAAAGCAGTATTTTGAGCAGAACTAAGAAAAGTAGCTGCAAAAAATCCTCAACCAACCCAAGAGTATTACAAAGATCACTATTCAGGCAAAGAAACTCCCATTTTTAGTCGTAACACAAAAAATGACCTCTTCAATATAGTATCCACCTCAAGGACATCATGCAACAGGCCTTACCCAATTTATAGACTGAGGATAATTATTTGAGGTGAACTTAGAGCAGAAATGGAGGGGAGTGGAGTGAAGGGGTTAGTCTTCTTGATCCCAGTAAAATCTGATACAATGGGCTTATGGAAAACCTTAAAGGGAACTGGAGGCTTTTTTGGCAGAGAATTCGGGTGTTGACTTTCTCTGGCACATTTCAAGCTGTAACCTTTAAGAATGCATTCTCTTCCGTTTACTTTCCCAAATTTGCCCCAAAATGAGTGATAACTCAAAGGAGAACCTAGGGCTACATTTCTGAACTGACAAAATAAGCTATCTGCATAAAAGGTATAATCACTGACCCTAATCCACTTCACTGTCTCTTGGGACTCAAAATTTTTATCTTAACCCAGCCTGATGCAGTGCCCCACTCTACAGTCTACTCCAGGATTTGCTTCTTGTTTTTTTTCCAGTGCCCCATTCCTTGACCCAATTTCCTGCTTCCTAGCCTGACTATTGCACTGCTCCCTGGCCTGTTTGGTACTCTTGTTTGCTGCCTTGTCCAGTGCCTGGCTTCTATATCAGTGTCTCAATCCTTGGCCTGCTCCAGTGTGCCACACTCCAAACCAATGCTACTCCTTGCGGTTGCATGTTAAAAAACAAAACATGGAGAAATTGCTATACATGCTCCAGAACTGAAGTCAACAAATAACATCATGGAACTTTCCGCAATACTCAGAGTTGGGATGAGAACTATCAATCAATTTTCCACAAGACAAGCCCTATGGAAGGTATATTTAGATTATTACATGTCCTTTCATAAGATTGTATGAAATAATTATTTTAGGCCTCAAATGGAATTATACTAACTTTAGAACATTTGTAACTATATTTCCTAAATATTTTGAATATTAACTTCAAGAGAGACATCATAAGAAGTTGTTTGCTAACAGTTACATCATTGTGTGGGTGTTTATAGAGATAATGGTGAGCCGGCATGGACCCGATGGGCCAAATGGCCTCCTTCTGTGCCGTAAATGACTCCTATGGCCTGTATTTTAGGCACCCCCCCATCCCCACAGGAGTGGGCTGGTGGCCAGGGTGGGGCTGGAGCATAAAATTAAATGGGAGGCGGGAGGCTGTTCCCGAAGCCTCCCCCTCCCCGATCCCCGCTGCAATTTTACCAGGGGCGGCGGCAGCGAGAAACGGCCTGCCCCAGGACAATCAAGGTCCTTAAGTGGCCAATTAACTGCCACTTAAAGGCCTCCTCGTGCAGTCAATGGTATTTTACCAGCGGCTGGCGCGTGCCTTATCTCCCCTGAACGCTGCCAGGAAAAACCTGGCGGCCTCCTTGCAGGCTGTGGTGAGGGGTGGGCAGCCCTCCTGATCGGGCACCCTGTGTCCTGCTGATGGCACCCCCTCCAACCTCCTCCACTAAAATAAGGACCCCGCCTTCTCTCGCCGGGGCCCAGCTGATTGTCCCCTTCGAGGCTCCAAAGCTTACCATTCTTCTGGGGCCAGTGCCCCTCTCACTGCCATACTGGGTGCAGTCCCAGCAGTGGCCACCACTCCCAGTGGAGCTGCTGGGACTTAGAGCTGCCAGCCCACTGATTGGCTGTCAGCTCTTGGAGGCGGAACTTCCTGCCTGATGGAGGTGAAAGTCCCACCTGAGTCCAATTAAGGGCCTGGAGAACGTAAAATTCTGACATGGCTCCCCACGCCTGGCAGAGGTGGGCTTGCCCCCAACCTTTTGGCCAGTGGGCAAGGCTTCCCGCCCAACATAAATTTCCTACCTAGGGTCAATGATTCTAAGAAGTCAAAAACAGAAAAACTGAAAATAGGAATAATCTAATGTTTCACTGCTTTTGTCTTCAGAACTGATAAACCACCGAGAGATGTTAAGATGGTAGCAAATGCACAGATACTAAGCAGTAAAAAGTGAAATGGATTCTAAGATTCTGAGCCATTGCCCAGTTATCTCCAAGTGCAGGCAGATATTACTGACAATAAATTCTTCTTTGGAATTAATAAGAAAATTGTTTCTAGATTGGATTGCAACAGCTTGCCACAGTTTCCATTACAATTCAATTTGGCTACATCAAGATTTGGCTTATGGCCCACCTCGATTATATGGTGGTGAGAGAGCTGACCTGTGAATAGCCTTATTTTTTTGAAACACATCCATATCAAGAAAGCCATGTCTACAAAAAGTGGCCATTTTCACCAACATTAACTTTGCCACACTAATTAAATAGAAATAAGGCTGACAAATATAGGGTAGAAACTATTGTAATGTCACCTTCAAACAATAATCCATGCTGAGAAACTTCTAAACATTAGCCTTCAGTTTCAGTGACTCAAAAAAATAAACCTGATCCACATACTGTCAGTGCTTTCATTTGCTTTTCTGTATTTGTAAAGATGTTGTGAAATTAGGTTTCAAAAACTATTCCACAACAATAAGGATTTAGTTGCTCCACAAGGTAACGAAATGGGTAACAATTTTAATTGTAAATTTGAACTGTTTCTATACTGACAGTGTTGGTATGAAATCACCAGCAATCTTCAGCCATGCGTTGCAATGAGTATATCTAACTACCAATAGGAATATAAAATATATGTGAAACTCATGGGAAAGTTCATAAAGATTTCTCAAGGCTTTACAAAAAGTAACTGCCCTTTCTAATGTAAAACATCTGTCATTCATTGCCTGAAATATTGAATTCCTGGCATAAAAATGAACAGAATGAAAATGTAGTTATGTCTACTCTCTTCATTTTGTAACTAATTTTCTCATTGTTTAGATACCTTCCCCCGAACATACACCATTCCATTATCATGAGAGAAGTTTGTAATGAGATCTCTGCCAGTTATGTCTTAAACTACATGCTGTAAGATGTACAAAAATATCTTAACTTACTTTTGCTGCTACTTGCTGTTTCCCCATAATGCTTCAAATGCTTTTGTAAACTCAGTATGGGAAATTGGGGCAGAAATTCCATGTATAGACTATATAAAAACTAAAGACAATTTGATAATTTATCATAATTACAATCAATTCAATTAATTAATTAGATTTCGGGGACAAAGCTCAAATTAAAAAAACAAAGGATAGAAACATTAGCAGCTGCCAAATTTTTCAGTGAATTAAAATCTGAGGTATATAGCTAATAAGAGTTAAGTAAAACATTTAAGTTAACGTCTCCATAAAATAAAGTGACATCAGCACAGCAGAAGAGCTGATCAGTGAGTAGCTGCTATGTCTTTATTTATTTAAGTCTTAAGTTTATTTCTGTTAAATCAGTTAATAGTCTATGAGATAGAGACATGGTAAGGCACTCAGTCCCATGGAGTACACATCCTGTGCCAAGTGGGACTCCAGGACACTTCTCATACCCTGGACAACCACATATGGAGGAAATGTTGTTAGCTAGATTAGCTCTAGCTCTGAGTTTCAGAGCTTGAGGAGCAGTTGGCATCACTGTGATGCATCTGTAAGGCTGAGGGTTTCATGGATAGAATATTTCTGGATGTGGTTACCCTACAGCTCAAGGGTGTGCAGGCAGAGAGAGAGTGAATGAATGCCAGACAGTCAAGGAGGAAAAGGCAGGTAGTACAGGAGTCCCCAGAGTGTATCTCACACTCCATCAGGATTCAGCTGGTGAGAGTGATAGCTCCTCTGGGGAGTGCGGCCAGACCCAAGTCCAAGGCACCATGGCTGTCTTAGCTTTTTTAAAATTCATTTTTGTGGGATGTGGACATCATTGGCAAGGCCATCATTTATTGCCCATCCTTAACCGCCCTTGAACTGAATGGCTTGCTAGGTCATTTCAGAGGGCATTTTAAGAGTCAGCCACATTGATGTGGATCTGGAGTCACATGTAGGCCAGACCAGGTAATGACAGCAGATTTCCTTCGCGAAAGGACATTAGTGAACCAGATGGATTTTTACAACAATCGACAATGATTTCATGGTCACCATTAGACTATATGTTAACTCCATTAATTGAATTCAAATTTTGCCATCTGCTGTGGTGTGATTTGAACCCATGTCCCCAGAGCATTATCCTGGGCTCTGGATTACTAGTCCTGTGACATTACCATGATACCACCGCCTCGCCTCGCTGTACGGGGGAGTGGGTGAAAGAGGAATATTGAGAAACAGTGATAGGGGGTTCTATAGTTAGGGGAACAGACAAGTGTTTCTGCAGCTACAGATTTGAATCCAAGATAGTATGTTGCCTCCCTGGTGCCAGGGTCAAGGATGCCACTCAGCGGCTGCAGAACACTCTGAGGGGGAAACGGTGAACAGCCAGTGATTGTGGTCCATATCGGTACCAACGACATAGGTAGAAAGAGGGATTAGGTCCTGCAGGCAGATTTTAGGGAGCCAGGAAAGAAACTAGCAAGCAGGACCTGAAAGATAGTAATCTCCAGATTACTCCCAGTACTAGTGAGTGTAGAAGTGAGAGGATACAGCTGTTGAATGGTGCAGGAGGGAGGGCTTTAGATTCCTAGGTCATTGGGATCAGTTCTGGAGGAGATGTGACCTGTACAGCCAAATGGGTTGCACCACAACAGAGCCGGGACCAATGTTGTTTCAGGGCAGTTTGCTCGTGCTATTGGGGAGGGTTTAAATTAACTTGGAAGGGCGATGGAAACCAGGATGTAGCATAGAAAAGAGAAACAAGGTTCACAAAGAATTGGGAGAGACAGATAGCCCTCGAGTAAGAAATAGTAAGGTATTATGTGGGGTTAGAGTAGGAGGAAATGCAAAAAGGTCTAAATTGGGTTCACAGCTCATGTATGTGAATGTACATAGCATAGTAAATAAGGTTGGTGGACAGCAAGCTCAAATAGCCATGTACGAATATGATGTTGTTGTGATAATGGAGACCTGCTCAAAAAATGGCAGGACCGGGTACTAAATATTCCTGGATACAAGCTGTTCAGGAAAAATAGAGAAGGAAAGAAGGGAGGTCGAGGCAGTATTGATTAAGGAGAATATTACAGTGCTGAAGAGAGAGGATGTCCTAGAGGGGTCAAGGACAAAATCTATTTGGTTAGAGCTAGGAAACAATAGAAGTGTCATTACACTGCTGGGCCACACAAGGTCCCGCATGGCATACTGGTTAACAAAATAAAATCCCATGGGATCCAGGGAAATACAAAATAAGGGTAATTGTTGATGGGTGATTTAGCGACTGGAGAGCTGTTTCCAGTGGTGTTCCGCAGGGTTCAGTACTGGATCCCCTGTTTTTTGTGGTATATATAAACGATTTGGACGTATATGTAGGGGGCATGATCAAGAAGTTTGCAGACAACACAAAGATTGGCCATGTGGTAGATAGCAAGGAGGATAGCTGTAGGCTGCAGGAAGATATGGATGGTCTGGTCAGATGGGCAGAAAAGTGGCAAGGAATTCAACCTGGAAGAATGTGAGGTCATGCATTTGGGGAGGTCAAACAAGACAAAGGAATACATGATTAATGAGAAAATACTGAGAAGTGTAGAGGAAGTAAGGGACCTGAAGGTAGCAAGAGAGGTTGATAAGGTGGTTAAGAAGGCATAGGAATCCTTTCCTTTATTAGCAGAGGTATAGAATATTAGAGCAGGGAGGTTATGCTGGAACTGTATAACTCATTGGTTAGGCTACAACTTGAGTACTGTGTGCATTTCTGATCACCTCATTACAGAAAGGATGTAATCGCATTAGAGAGGGTACAGAGGAGATTTACGAGGATGTTGCCAGGACTGGAAAATTGCAGCTATGAGGAAAGATTGGATAGGCTGGGGTTGTTCTCCTTGGAACAGAGAAAGGCTGAGGGGAGATCTGATTGAAATGTACAAAATTATGAGGTTCCTGGATAGACTGGAGGTGAAGAGCCTATTCACCTTAGAGAGGTCAGTGACTAGGGGCATAGGTTTAAGGTGATTGGTCAAAAAGCTAGAGGGGCGATTAGGAAATGTTTTTTTCACCCAGAGGGTGGTGGGGGTCTGGAACTCACTGCCTGAAAGGGTAGTTGAGGCAGAAACCCTCAACTCATTCAAAAGAAGTCTGGATATGCACCTCAAGTGCTGTAATCTGCAGAGCTATGGACCAAATGCTGGAAGGTGGGATTAGAATGGGTCGATCATTTTTCGGCTGGCACAGAAATGACAGGCCGAGGGGCCTCTTTCTGTACCTTAATCTTTCTATGATTCTATAGCCACCAAGTAGTGGCAAAGATATAGATGAACAAATTTGCAAAGAAATTACAGAGAATGTGTTCGGCTGTGAATTCTGCAAATAGCTACATGAGCACAGGAAATTGTGAAAGCCTAGATGTGGAGAACATAAGAACATAAGAAAAAGGAGCAGGAATAGACCATCCGGCCTATTGAGCCTGCTCTACCATTCAATACAATCATGGCTGATCTTAGGCTTCAACACCACTTTCCTGCCAGCTCCCCATATCCCTTGATTCGCTGAAAGACCAATAATCTGTGAGGAAATTTCTCCTCGACTCCATCCTAAATGATCATCCCTTTATCCTGAGACTGCCCCTGTGTTCTAGATTCCCCAGCCAGGGGAAACAACCTCTCAGTGTTTACCTCATCAAGCCCCTTCAGAATCCTGTATCTTACAATAATATCACCAGTTATTCATCTAAACTCCAGAGAATATGGACTCAATTTACTCAGCTTCTCATCAAAAGACAACCCTCTCATCCAAGGGACCAATCTAGTGAGCCTTCACTGTACTGTCTCCAATGCAAGTATATCCTTGTTTAAATATGGAGATCAAAACTGCACACAGTACTACAGGTGTGGTCTCACCAAAGCTGTACCATTGTAGCAAGACTTCCTTATTTTTGTACTCCAATCCCCTTGCAATAAAGGCCAACATGACATTAGCCTTCTTAATTGCTTACTGTACCTGCATGCTAACTTTTTGTTAAAAGTTACCCAAAGTCCCTCTGAGCATCAACTTTATAAGTTTCACACCTTTTAGAAAATATTCTGTTTTTCTGTTACTCCCAAAGTGAATAACCTCACACTTCCCCACATTATACTTCAAGTGCCACCTTGTTCCTCAACAAACACAAGTAAAAAATAAATTATCTGGTCATTATCTCACTGCTGTTCATGAGACCAAGCCCATGCTGCCCATTCACTTTATCCGTGTGCTCCTCACGGCTTACATTCCTGCCTAGCTTTGTATCATCAGCAAACTTAGATACATTACTCTATGCCTCTTTGTCTAAGTTATTAGAATAGTTCGTAAATAGCTGAGGCTCCAGCACTGATCTTTGTGGCACTCCACTAGTTACAGAATGCCAACTTGAAAATGCCCTGTTTATCCTTACTGTTTACTTCCTCTCCATTAATCAATCCTCTATACATGGTAATATATTACTCCAATTCCATCAGCCCTTAACTTCCATATTAACCTTGACTTGGTACCTTATCAAATGTCTTTTGGATCCAAGTATACTACATCTACTGGTTCCCTTTTATCTACCCTACTAGTTATATCCTCAAAAAATTCTAATAAATTTGTCAAACAGGATTTCCCTTTCATAAAAACATGTTGACTTTGTCTGATCATTCTATGATTTTCTCAGTGCGTTGTTAAGACTTCCTTAATAATAGATTCCAGCATTTTCCCGACAACTGATGTCAGGCTAACTGGCCCTATAATTCCTTGTTTTCTGTCTCCCTCCTTTCTTGAATATCAGTGTTTCATTGCTAGCTTCCAATCTGTTCTAGATTCTGGGGAATTTTGGAAAATCATAAACAGTTGGGGCGGCACAGTGGCACAGTGGTTAGCACTGCAGTCTCACAGCTCCAGCAACCAGGTTCAGTTCTGGGTACTGCCTGTGTGGAGTTTGCAAGTTCTCCCTGTGACTGTGTGGATTTCTGCCAGGTGCTCTGGTTTCCTCCCACAAGCCAAAGACTTGCAGGTTGATAGGTAAATTGGCCATTGTAAATTGTCCCTAGTGTTGGTAGGAGAATGGTGGGGATGTGGTAGGGAATATGGGATTAATGTAGGATTAGTATAAATGGGTGGTTGTTCGTCAGCACATTCTCAGTGGCCCAAAGGGCCTGTTTCAGTGCTATATCTCTCTGAGTGCATCCACTATCTCTGCAGCTACCTCTTTTAGAACCTTAGGACTTTGGCCATCAGCTCCTGGGGATTCCATCAGCCTTTAGTCCCTTAAGTTTGTCAAATACTTTTTCTCTGCTGATATTGTTACCTTAAGTTCCTCACTCATATTAAGCCCTTGTTTAACCTCTATCCCTGTATGTAATTTGTGTCTTCTACTGTGAAAACAGGCACAAAATATTTGTTCAACATCTCTGCTATTTCCACATTCCCCATGATAATTCCTCCTGTCTCTGCCTCTAAGGACCAACATTTACTTCAGCTACTCTCCTTTTTATATACTTGTAAAGGTTCTTACAATCTGTTTTTATATTCCTGGCAAGTTTCCTCTTATATTCTATTTTTTTCCCCACTTTATCAACTTCTTGGTTACCCTTTCCTGGTTTCTAAAACACTCCCAATCCTCCGGCTTACTGCTATTTTTTGCAACATTATAAACATTTTTTCTAATCTAATACGATCCTGTACTTCCCTAGTAAGCCAGGGATGGATTTTTCTTACTGAGTTTTTGTTTTTTAATGGAATACATTTCTTTGTTGAACATTTTGAATTGTTCCTGTAAATATTTCCTACTATTTATTTATCACATTAAATTTTAGTCTATTTACTCAATCAACCACAGCCAGCTCTCTCTTCATACCCATACCTATCCTCCTGAGGTCCCAAGCATCACAGATGCCAGTCTTCAGCCAATCTGATTCACTCCACATGGTATCAAGAAATGGCCGAAGGCACTGGATACTGCAAAGGCTTTGGGCCATGGCAACATTCCGGCAATCATACTGAAGACTATTGTTCCAGAACTAGCCGCACCCCTTGCCAAGCTGTTCCAGCACAGCTACAACACTGGCATCTATCCAGTAATGTGGAAAATTGTCCGGGTATATCCTGTGCACAAAAAGCAGAACAAATCCATCCCAGCCTATTACTGCCCTATCAGTCTACTCTCGATCATCAGCAAAGTGATGGAAAGGGTTGTCAACAGTGCTATCAAGCAGCACTTGCTTAGCAATAACATGCTCACTGATGCTCAGTTTGGTTTTCGCCAGGACCACACAGCTCATGACCTCATTACAGCCTTGGTCCAAACATGGACAAAAGAGCTAAACTCAAGAGGTGAGGTGAGAGTGACTGCACTTGACATCAAGACAGCATTTCACAGAGTATTGTATCAAGGAGCCCTAGCAAAAGTGGAGTCAATGGAAATCAGGGGGAAGGTTCTCCACTGGTTAGAGTCATACCTAGCACATGGGAAGATGGTTGTGGTTTTGGAGGTCAATCATCTCAGTTCCAGGACAAAATCTGCAGGAGTTCCTCAGGGTAGTGTCCTAGGCCCAATCGTCTTCAGCTGCTTCATCAATGACCTTCCCTCCATCATAAGGTCAGAAGGGGAGATGTTCACCGATGATTGCACAATGTTCAGCACCATTTGCGACTCCTCAGATACTGAAGCAGTCCATGTCCACATGCAGCAAGACCTGGACAACATTCAGGCTTGGGCTGATAAGTGGCAAGTAATATTCACACCATACAAATGCTAGGCGGTGTATCTCTAATGAGAGAGAATCTAACTGTCTCCCCTTGATGTTCAATAACATTACCATCACTGAATCCACACTAGCAACATCCGGGGGGTTACAATTGACCAGAAACTGAACTGGATCAGCCACATAAATACTGTGGCTATAAGAGCAGTTAAGAGGCTAGGAATCCTGTGGTGAGTTACTCACCTTCTGAGTCCCCGAAGCCTGTCCACCATCTACAAGGCACAAGTCAGGAGTGTGATGGAATACTCTCCACTTGCCTGGATGGGTGCAGCTCCAACAACACTGAAGAAGCTCGACACCATCCAGAACAAAACAGCCTGCTTGATATGCATACCAATCACCACTTTCAACATTCACTCCCTCCACCACCAGCACACAGTGGCAGCAGTGTGTACCATCTACAAGATGCACTGCAGCAACTCATTAAGACTCCTTCGACAGAGCCTTCCAAACCTGCGAGCCCTACCACCTAGAAGGACAAGGGCAGCAGATGCATGGGAACACCGCCACCTGCAGGTTACCCTACAAGACACACACCATCCTGATTTGGAACTATATCACCATTCCTTCAATGTCCCAGCACTGTGGGTGTACCTATCCTCGAGGACTGCAGTGGTAAGAAGGCAGCTCACCACCAGCTCCTCAAGGACAATTAGGGATGGGCAATAAATGCTGGCCTAACCTGTGATGCCCGCATACCATGAACGAATAAAAAAATTGGTTTTGTTTAAGCTTAAGATTCATGTTTGGGACTGGTATATGTCACTTTCAAACTTAATATGGAATTCATTTTTATTATGTTCACTGTTTCCCTTTTACTATGAAATTTAAAATTAACGTTGCCTCATTGCACAATACTAGATCTAAAATAGCTTTATCGCTAGTTGATTCCACAATGTTTTGTCCCAAGAAACTCTCCTGAAAGCATTCTATAAACTCTTCTTCCAGACTACCTTTGCCAGTTTGATTTGTTTAGCCTATGTAAAGATTATGTAACATTACTGTTTCAGTTTCCAATTAGTTCTTGCTTAATCCTCTGTAGAATGGTGTAACTACTGTTAGGGGGCCGATAAACTACTTCCACCCATACTGATTCTCCCTCCTGATCACCTGAGCCAAGATCCTTTCTCATGACTGTCCTTATGTCATCCTTTACAATCAGGGCTACTTCTCCTCCTTTTCCACTCTATCTGTCTTTTTGAAATGTTGTGTACCCTGGAATATTTATTTGCCAACCTTGATCACCCTGTAACCATGGCTCTGTAATAACGATTAGTCTTAAACTGTTTATCTCTATTTGAGCCATTAGTTCATCTACTTTATTACAAATGCTTCACGTATTTGAATAAAGAGTCGTTAGTTTTATTTTTAGTACTAATCTTTGAAAGGACCTTATTCACTGATGCACTATTACCATTAAACCATCTGTCCTTTCCTGTCCTATTCTGCTTGTTGTTACCCTAATCGTTACACATGGTTGATGGAAGGCTGTTGATTTTCGCTGGAGGAGAATGCAGATGGCTTTGCAGGGTGATCTCAAGCAGCTCTGGATCTTGAAGGCCCGGCTTCAGACTGCACCACCTTGGCATCAGTGACAGCAGTCTGGGCTGGCTGACTGACATGCTACAGCAGGGGTACTGATGGTTTGGCAATGGTGGGAGCATGAATGCAGTTATTATCCTGAGTGAGAACAGCATGTTTGTGCTTCATGGAGCCACTGCCACTTGCCTGTGCAGTGCCTCAGAAATCCTTGTAATCTGCTGGAACACAGATGATGGACTGCTGACCCTGGCAAGTTCCTTTGAGCACAGGTATCCAGAGCAATGATGGCAGCAGTCTGAGCCTGCCTGGCACAAATCTGGACTTGCATGACAACAAGCACAGATTTCATCACTTCAGTCTCAGCTTCCACTGCAGCACTCAGACATTGTGTGGCTTCTGCTTGTGCTGCAATGGAAGCTGAGACTTCAGATGCTGCATCATGGTCAGGCCCACAAGTGCTGTCATGGATTTGGCCACCACTTCCATGTTGGAAAGTATGGGCTCAAAGGTCTGCATGAAGTCCTGTGACAAGTTGGAGCCGCACTCCTCTATGCTCCTCGATAGTGACAACAGGTACTTTGGCAGGCCTACTAAACCACCAAACATTTGTGTGTGCCTGACCATCAACCATTCTCCATACCCCACCGTATCAAAGTCCTCATCTGAGTCCTCTGCAGCAGAACTCATGTGCGACCTTGCTCTTTGAGGAGCTTACACCATTACAATCCTTTCCCACTGCCCTGGCTGCAGCCCCCTCATGCCTGCTGACTCACCACCTGTAGACCCAGTCTCTATGCTACCCTCTAAACTACATGCAGTGCCAGGATCTGAGCTGATGGCCTCAAATGTCAGATCAAGTGACAGTGTTTCTTCATCCTGAGTCTGTTGTCCCTCCAGGCCTTCAGTCTCAGGCACCACTGGCTAGCAGTTCTTGGATAGCATAAATGCAGAAGAGAAAGTTTGAGTCAGGGCCGAGTGGCAGGGCTGGTGGGGGGAGGGGGGGTGCGGTGTAGGTGGCCGGGGAAGAAAGGTGCATGGTTACACCATCTGCTGCTTGCACATCATAACAGATTGTGGGATGAAGGTGAAGCAGGAGGTGAGAAGGTGCATTATGCAGGAGCATAACAGCATCCTCGATGGCTGCAACAATGCCATTTGCCACGGCGTCAGTAATGAACACTCCAATTATTCCCAGTACTGTCTCCTCCATGGGGGGCAGCACACGTAGCCAGGCCTGACCCTTCCGGTTTGCTGCTGCTGCTGCATATTATGAGCCAGCTTATCCTGCAAAAGATAGGGACTCGTGTCAGTGAGCATGGTCCACTGTGTTTGAATGTTGTGCACCCTATGATTGAATAGCTACAGTGCGCAGAATTTAATGGGGCCTTCGGGAGTGGGCTGGGAGGCGGGGGGGAGAAATCGGGAAGCAGGACAGGGGATGGCATGCCGGTACCTTCCTGCCACCATTGCATTTTGCCAGCAGCAGGGAAGGTGGCTGACAGCCCACCCACCTAGAGGCCAATTGAGCCCCTTAAGTTGCCACTTAAGGGCCAATTAAAGTCCTATTCCCCACCACCGCCGCTGGCATTTTACCAGCGGCAGGTGGGCCATCCGCCGTGTGGAGAGACCGCCACTTAAATCCTAATGACCTCTCTGCAGATCCGGGGAGGGGGGCCCTCCTGATTGGGCACTGTGTGACCCACGTGGCCCCCACCCCCGTGAAATGGCTGCCCCTACGGCAATGCCCTTCCCTCCGGTCCTCACCAACGATCCCACATTGCCCCACCCGCACCAACCCCCCACCCCCACAACTTGCTGGGGCCTGTCAGACAGACCCCAACGACCCCAACCCCACTTACCTTGTTTTGAGGCCGGCGTCCATGCTGCTTCTCTGGGTTGGATGCAGTCCAAACAGTGGCCACCACTCATGGTGAGGAGATACTAGTCCTCTGATTGGCTGGCAGCTGTTGGAGGCTGGCTCCTGTCTTTTAAAGGGATGGGGGCCCTGGTGCCAAGCAGTTAATTGCCCTGGCACTGAAAAATGTGGCCATGGGTACCCCAAATGGCCAAGGCGGGGTTGCCTTAGCTTTCCAGCCTGGTGCCGTGAGCCCTGCCACGCCAGCAAAATTCAGCTATGTGCAAGCTGTGAGAAGTGAGAGTGAGGCTTCCAGCAGTGCTGAGATGAAGCATATGAATGGTATAAATTGTTCGTGGATGAATGAAGGGGTTATGGTGAATGGAGCAGCATGTGAGTCTAGTGGTTAGTTGGTAGGATTTGGTATCTAAGAATGAATTCTCTGACATTGACCACTTGTGCGAGGTCATTAAACTTCTTGTGGTCCTCAGTGCTAAACTGTTGATATTGACCACCACGGCCAACTGCTTTCACAGCACTTGACTGGAAGGCCTTCTGGCCCCTAATGGAAGAGACTCTCTCTCTTGCTGTCGACCTGCTGTACCAACACCTTCGCGGATCATCTGAAAACCTGGAGGCACACTCTCTGGCCTATTGCACCATTTCTGTTCTTTCTATCAGGGCTTCAAATCTTGTCGAAGCAGTTTCAGCCCCTGCTGCAGCCAGAATGCATCTCACCTTTAAGAGGAGCAATTTGCTAATGTAGGTTAGCTTTAAGCAGTGCTAGCCTCACACGAACCTGGGCCCCTGATGCAGCTAGTCAGCAGCACATTCTGTGTTACACTGCATGTCACAATCATTCAAATGAGCAGCAGCACAAAGTTTGTGTGCTGCCTGCATCACTTTGAATGGGAACAGGGACATCATAAGATCATAACATCATAAGAACTAGGAGCAGGAGTAGGCCATCCGGCCCCTCGAGCCTGCTCCGCCATTCAATAAGATCATGGCTGATCTTTTCGTGGACTCAGATCCACTTACCCGCGCTCCCACCATATCCCTTAATTCCTTTATTGTTCAAAAAGATATCTACCTTAGCTTTAAAGACGTTTACTGAAGAAGCGTCAACTACTTCACTGGGCAAGGAATTCCATAGATTAACAACTCTCTGGGTGAAGAAGTTCCTTCTTAATTCAGTCCTAAATCTGCTCCCTCTAATCTTGAGGCTATGCCCTCTTGTCCTAGCTTCACCTGCCAGTGGAAACATCCTCTCTACTTGTATCTTATCTATTCCCTTCATGATTTTATATGTTTCTATAAGATCCCCCCTCATTCTTCTCAATTCCAATGAATATAATCCCAATCTACTCAGTCTCTCCTCATAAGCTAACCCCCTCAACTCCGGAATCAACCTAGTGAACATCCTCTGCACCCTCTCCAGTGCCAGTATATCCTTTCTCAAGTAAGGAGACCACAACTGCACACAGTACTCCAGGTGCGGCCTCACCAGTACCTTATACAGCTGCAACATAACCTCTCTGCTTTTAAACTCAATCCCTTTAGCAATGAAGGACAAAATTCCATTTGCCTTCCTAATTACTTGCTGTACCTTCAGACCAACCTTCTGCGATTCATGCACAAGGACACCTAGGTCCCTCTGCATAGCAGCATGCTGCAACTTTTTACCATTCAAGTAATAATCCTTTTTACTGTTACTCCTACCGAAATGAATGACTTCACATTTATTAACATTGTATTCCATCTGCCAGACCTTTGCCCACTCACTCAATGTATCTATGTTCCTCTGCAAAGTTTCACAGTCATCTGCACATTTTGCTCTGCCACTCATCTTAGTGTCATCTGCAAACTTTGACACCCTATACGTGGTCCCGAACTCCAAATCATCTATATAAATTGTAAATAATTGCGGTCCCAACACCGATCCCTGAGGCACACCACTAGTGACTGATTGCCACCCAGAATAGCACTCATTTATCCCCACTCTCTGCTTCCTGTTAGTCAACCAATCCTCTATCCATGCTAATACTTTACCCCTAACGCCATGCCTCCTTATCTTATGCAGCAGCCTCTTGTGCGGCACCTTGTCGAAGGCCTTTTGGAAATCTAGGTACACCACATCCACTGGGTCCCCATTGTCCACCTTGCTTGTAATGTCATCATAGAATTCCAAAAGATTTGTCAAGCATGACCTGCCCTTCATGAACCCATGCTGCGTCTGCCCAATGGGACAATTTCTATCGAGATGCCCTGCTATTTCTTCCTTGATAATAGACTCAAGCATCTTCCCCACTACAGAGGTTAAGCTAACTGGTCTATAATTCCCGATCTTTTGTCTACCTCCCTTTTTAAACAGTGGCGTCACATCTGCTGTTTTTCAATCAGCTGGGACTACCCCAGAGTCCAGCGAATTTTGGAAAATTACCGTCAGTGTACCTGCTATTTCTCCCGCCATCTCTTTTAGTACCCTGGGATGCATTCCATCAGGGCCAGGAGACTTATCAATCCTTAGCTCCATTAGCTTGCCCAACACTACCTCTTCCGTAATGATTGTTTCCAGGTCCTCACCTACATTCGTCTCTTTGTCAATTACTGGCATGTTATTAATGTCCTCCACTGTGAAGACCGATACAAAATACCTGTTCAATGCCTCGGCCATTTCATCATATCCCATAACTAAATTCCCTTTCTCATCCTCTAAAGGACCAACGTTTACTTTAGCCACTCTTTTTCGTTTTATATATTTATAGAAACTTTTGCGTCGCAATCCTCGCAACTGATTTCAGAATTTTGTCCCTTCATTTTTCTTCCCAAACGGTGTTACTGTACTTCTCACTGGTCCTGCTAAAGGTGAGCAGTGAAACATCTGATTTCTTGAAAGAGGATTATTATCTCTTTCCCTTTGACAACACCATAGGAAATAGTTCTGATTTAACAAAGCAACATTTTCTTAAAATGTACAACTTCCCATATCGCTAGTGTTTTTTTTCTAAAAATCGTAAACCATAAACTCATCCTGTTCTTGTGATTCTTGTGATTTTCTATCTATTGGCTTAGTTACATTTTAACTTACTGTAATCCTTCACTCATTAGACCCCTATTAACAACACCAAAGTGCCTATGACTTGTTTGCAATCAAGTGAATGAGTGAAAAGATCAAAGACAAGGACTCCCTGACAACAGTGGACAGCAATGCCAATCAGAACTCAACCAATATGTGTCATCCAGAACTGCATTCATCCAGAGTGACTAAAATGTTCATGGTCTTCACCTTTTACTATATTTTTGTTAATATCAACATCATATTTTCAAAATAATCTTTACTTTTATTTTTTTCTCAAAAGGAATAAAAAAGAAAGAACAGAACTGCACTAGCCTAAGCGTGTTCCTTGATGACAAATTGTAAACCAATTTGCACTGACAAATTTGATGATAGATAAATTGAAGAACTCTAATTAAATAGACAAAAAACATAATTCTTCAGCAAAATTGTTTACCTGTATTATCTAGCCACTTACTGTCTTGTGGAAGTGAAACCAATCAAAGTTAATGATATAAACTTTAAAGTCAGTTCAAAAAGTTCAGGAGTAGCTATGCACAGAAATCAAATGAGGGAAATGTACATTCTATTTCTATTTTAGTTATTATAAGAAACATTGACAAAGAATGCTGTGAAATTTTAATAGCGCAATAAAAAGATTTGAAGCCTGAATTTATTTAGTTGGAAGTTCTCTGATAAGAATAAATGCCATAAAAATCATTTCTATGATGTTAAATAATTTGCTTTCAACAAGCCTCCTAATCATTAGTGTGTGAGTATGAATTTTTGTCTGCATGAAACCAGATACACTGCATAATCAATCGCAATTACAATAAATAGTTAACTAGGTGGCCTTGGCCCACTTTGATTGGTTTGGTTTCCATAAGACTTCAAGTGGCTAGCATAGAAGGATCCAAAGTTACTTTGCTAGTTTTTTTTTCACATTGCAAGTAAAATAGCAATGTTTCAATTAAAGATACTACAAGGGATGTTATTTGAGAGCTGGAACTTTCACAAGTGTTATCATAATGCTGGGCCACACTTGGAGTGGGAGGTATTGAAGTCACCATTAAATGTATAAGAGTGTATGTGTGTTTCCTAACTAAAACAGAACTTGACCCCATTCAAATGAACTGGGCTTCAAAGCCATGCCACACACACTACTAAGGTAAGCACACAACTCCAAATTGTGTTTCCAATTTGTCTATTTAGAGGAAGAGTTGTATTTGCTTGTTTTGGACTTTCTGTTATCAGGAAACATGTCTCAGTTTCACTTCTGGAATTTGACTTATACAAAAATGCTAATACAAAAGGTAAATTTTGGTATCAGTCTCAAACAAGAGAAGCAGATAAATTTGCGTCATGGCTGTTCTTCACTCTTAAAACATAGATTTTGATTTCATATTAACTTTTTGTGACAAGATTCATGCATATTATTATTTTCTTGCTTGCTCCATTTATGGACTGACATTCTTCTGATTTCAATGAACTAATTGCTTGTCAGGCATGGAATCTACTCGAAGAACTAAGGTCACTTTCCTTAGTGGAATGTATAGCAGTTTAGGACTGACTCCGTGCTTGTACTCAGAAGTTTGAATTCAGTGACTGTGGTCTTTGTGTCATGTCGAAAACATTTTTTCGTGACCCCAAAAGTATGTAGCACATTCCACAGATGTCCATAGCTCAGATAGATTGCTATTCATTTTCTCACAAGAAACAGTGATATGTTTTTCTCCAGACTAGTGAGAAACTCCCATCAGACTGGGCAGCTTTTATTACACCTCCTGCTGATCATAATTTCCCTTTACTGCTACCCCTATCCATATGTCTGCATCTGCATTCAGAAGCAAATAAATCGGATAAGAGAAGAATTCCTTACGTCGGTCTCATTTGACAATTATCATCTCATCCTTATTTTTAATGACTCCTACGTTATTTTAGAAATGACTATTTTCCTTTACAGGAATCAGCAAAATGCAGGCACATATGCCTTTGATTTAGAAGGAGAAATAAACTTCAAGATAAACACTTCCGCCAGTTACTCCCCCATGAAAATACTACGTCATTTTTTCCATCTTCAAAAGTTTATGTTGGCTTGTGGAATGCCATTGCTTTGTAGTATAGCTTTTGATTTAAATTTGATATCCGGTGTAGTTATTTTTTCTTTCCTTGTGTGCTTAATTGATGGCACTTCCTCCCCTCCCTACCCCATGTGCTTTTCTTCAATCCTTTTTCCCTTATCCATCTTTTTCATTTCTCATATTTCCAGGAATTGATTTTAATTCCTGTTTTTAATGTCTCTACCTCCAGTTACCAATCTAATAACCTAGTTACTGCCTATTCATTGAATGAATCCTGTTCATAATGAATAGGATTATTTAACTCATTCCTCCTCAACCACAACCTGCACCTGGACAGAACCACACCAGTCTGAAACCATAAATATATCTACTTTTCTCATTCATTAATCTTGCAGATAAAACTGGCATGATTTGATATATAGTCGAGGAATGTGGCACTGTGGGAGAAGCAATTTAGAGAACAGGCGGTGGAAAGGTCAGCAACAGTTTCCTTTTACTAACACAATAAAGAGAAAAAACTGAGAACAATGGAAGAAATGTATAAAATAACTAGACTCTGCATTTAAGCTAATGTATATTAAGTAACTGACATCGTAAATGCATCTTCCCTCATTTCTAAAATATGTTTGTTTTCTTAAATAACTGATTAACAATTTCGTAAACATATTTCCGCTAACATTTATTTCAAACATATTCACCTGAACACAGCATGAATATTAACCAGTCCTTTATGTAAAATGTGTTAGTTACCTCATCAGACGGATTCCCTATGTCTCTAAGGATGATAGATTTCCCCATGATATTATCTTCTGTACTGATAGAAATATCGCTGCTTTCCCCAGAGCCAGTAGCTGGGTAAAATAATCCAAAGATGGTTAGGGAGAAAGCACACAGCCAGGGTGAAATCCAAGCCATTTCCTCCCCTTCTCCTGACAGTCTTTTCTTCAGGTTGTTGTCAGGCTTTCTCTAGAGTCTGTTTGCTCCTCCTGCTTTGTAGCTTCAGTTGTTTTTACTACCACCCCCCCGCCCCGCCACCAGCCTTCAATTGCCAGATGTGTCACTTTAAGGCAGTCTAACGATAGCCCTAAAAAAAATGCTTTCACTTCCTTTCCCAGCTTCTGCTCCGCTTTTCCCCCAGAGGCTCCTCTTAAACAATGTACAGCTGGGCAGTGTTTTGAACAAACTCAGTCAAGAGAGATTTGTATTGCAGGAAAATCCAGCAGTTCTCGTCACCTTATCTCAATTTCATCAGGATACAGATTGAGTCTATATTCAGCTCTGGCTTCTTTCACACGTTCAGCTCTCCCTCACCTTTGGATCAGCGGCCTCACTCTCAGTCTCAGTCTGCTGCCCAAACCCAAAGCCAAAACTTTGCAAACAGTCTACGGTCCACAGCAGCTTCCTGTACGTCTTCCAAGATTCTTCAGGTTGTACCATACAGGGACTTGCTAGATTAACGTAAAATGTATCGGAGGCTGAAACTTAAAAAGAGTCAAAACTATAAGAAATAGAGGAAAAAGACCAATAAGATACAGAACTTTATTTTATCAGGCTTTTAATCCTGTTTTCCAGAAATAAAGCTGTTCAGTTGAGCAGAAATGCAATATTATTCTTCCTACTCCAAGAATAAATAAATCAGTAGAAATTAGGAATTTTCCATAAATACAAGGAGTATTTTGTGAAACTAGTGAATGAAAGCTTTAGTGTATATCGCATGTTGCACAGAAGGAAATAACATCTGGCCAATACTGTAAGTTTGAGCATTCCTAGATTTGGTTTAACTATAATTAATTTGGTATATTTTGCAATATGGAGACAGATATAATGGAAGGGAAAACAAAATGAGATCTAAGGAATTGTTTTCACTTACAGAAACTTTCTTCCCTATTTATATTCTTAAAAATTACAAGCTGATCAAATAAAATCCCCTGAATAGCATCTGAGCTACATGTTAATAAACTGGGTTTGCAGCATTGCATGATTTTCACTATGGCTACCTTCTATTCTGTAACTGTTATATAACTTTTTCTATGATCCCCACGGAGATCAACAAGCCAACAGAACTGCATTTACTGGATGACCCCATAAAAAAAACAAATGGACAAGATTTCACTTTTTGTAACTTTTACTTTAACAATCAAACCAAAATCAACATAAATTAAACATAACTTAACAGACTAATCATGGTCTATATATATATATTTCAAATTACACATTAACTATCAGATACAACAAATATAGATCTCACGGATTTACTGGTCATCGCACTCAGCATACATGGCACCAATTACAGCCACAAAATTCTTCAAAGCTCTGAACTTCCTCGGGTAGATCTTCAGCTCCTTTCTTCCAAGATGCAGCCACTGATTCTCATCCAACACACACCCTTCAACCTGAATTCCATAAGTATGGTCTTCACTAAAATGGCACCCATCTCCGGAACCTTCTCAGCTCTGCCCACAACAGTCCTGATAGTGTAGATCCACCAATATTACTTAAGTACCAGAAACAGCAGCAACTCCTGGATCCAGTCTTCACTTTCTTTAGCTTGTCTGCACTCCACCCTTGTATGATCTGAGCTTGGATGGCTCTGTCTTTTTTTTTCTTGTTCCAACTAGTTTTATTTCCCCAGAGACCTGAAGTTTTAGTTTCAGTTTCAGTTATGGTCTGTTTCAAAAGAAAAGCTGTTAAACCAGGGTCAGTGCACCAAACAGAACATTTGACAAGTCATCCGTTCAGACAACAGCTCACACATGCTCCTCCACTGGGCCTACAAAACCATGGATTCCATCATAATTGAAACAAAATTTGGGTACTGAAAGGAGGCAGGCAGTAATTCTAAATTTAAGAAGTTAATTATGATATTGACAAAAGGTGAGCGGGTACAGTTCTGTAAACAAAACCTTCAGGTGCTGGAAATACTTGGGTCGGGAAGCACCTTTGGAGAGAACAGGCAAGTTTATGTTTCAGGTGTAGACCCTTTATTAGAATGTTATCATATCCACAATGTACTTTAAGGTTGATTAGTCCTTTTTTCCCAAACCCTGCACCCACCATCACAGAAACATAGGAACAGGAGGTAGCCATTTAGCCCCTCAAATCTGTCTGATCATTCAGTGAGAACATGGCTGATCTGCAACCTAACTCTATATACGGGCCTTTGTCCTATGTCCCTTGATCCCATTGGTTAACAAAAATCCACCAATCAATTTTGTTTAAAAATCTATCAATTTACAATTTACAATTGATCTAGCATCAATTGCTGTCTGTGAAAGAGAGTTGTAAGCTTCTACTACCCTTTGTATCAAGAAATGTTTCCTAATTTCACTCCTGAAAGGTCTGGCTCTAATTTTTAGACTATCCCCTGTGTCCTAGACTTCCCAACCAGCAAAAATAGTTTCTCTGCATCTACCCTATCTGTTCCACTTCATATCTTGAATACTTCGATCAATCACCCCTTAACCTTTTAAATTCCAGGGAATACAACCCTAGTTTGTGTAATCTCTCCTTATAATTTAACCCTCGGAGTCCAGGTACCATTCAATTCAAGTCATAAATTAAATAATACTGACCTGTAATGAAGAATTTGCATTTATACAACATTTTTTGTCCTCAGGACATCCCAAAGCACTTTCCAGACAATTAAGTATTTTTGAAGTGCAGTCGTTGTTGCAATGTCGGCAAAGGCATTGCACAGCAGGGCCTCACAAACAGCACTAATATAAATGATATTGATTAATGTGTAAATGGTGGTCAGGACACCAGGAAAGCTTCTCTGCTCTTTGAATAATGGACCTCAAAGGGCAGATTGGCTTGAGTTTGAAGTCTCATCTAAAGGACAGTGGCCACAAAATTCGGTACCTTAGTGCCACGAGTTTCAGTGCTACAGGAGTCAAATGATGACAAAAAATGACATAGGTCTGCTCCCACCCACCTTTGGCACAGCCTGCCATGCTTTGAAGGGCAATAGTGTGGGCATACCGCGCATGCGCAGGAAACAGATCGTGACGTCAGTCAGTGTCTAATGCTCATTTGGTGCCCAATCTGCCACGTCAGACCTCACTGGTCCTGTTAACACCCTCTCTTAAATATGCAGAGCTGAGCATGTGCTCGGCTGCATGGGAGACCCCTCTGGTGCTAATGAAAGGCATTACTATTCACCTTTCAAATAAGGTGCTTTTGACTTTCTTTTTGCTGCTGCAGAGTGAGTGCCAGTGCTGTGTGTTGGAGTAGTTGACAGAAGTACTTACAGCCTGAAGGGAGTGGTGCTGGACCTTTGGAAGGAGCAGTGTAGATTTGATAGGCCTCTGAGTGCAACACTTGCAGCCAGTCATGGAAACTATGGTTGCAGTTCCTCTTGGTCTGCAGCATCACAGGGAAATGGAACAGAGAGAAGAGAAGCTGTTTGTAGAGGAAGGAAGAGAAGGATTCTCAGCAGGAGGCCATACACATCTAGGGTATTCAGAGAGTACTTCTCCTACCTGCAAGAAGCAGTAACTGCAGCAGCTGCACTTCGCCAAGGAGAGGCACAGAACTGTTCTGCCTCCTCGAACCAGACCTGCAGCCACAGAGCAGGGAACAGACAGTGTTGCCAGTGGCTGCTGGAAGGCTACATGACTTCCAATGGGGAAGACTGCAGATGGCCTTGCATGAGGGGGAATCTCATAGAAACCTATAAATTTCTAACATGACTTGACAGGGTAGATGCAGGAAGGACGTTCCCGATGGTGGGGGAGTCCAGAACCAGGGCTAATCGTCTAAGGATACAGGGTAAACCTTTCAGGACTGAGATGAGGAGAAATTTCTTCACCCAGAGAGTAGTGAGGCTGTGGAATTCGCTACCACAGAAAGCAGTTGAGGCCAAAATATTGTATGTTTTCAAGAAGGAGTTAGATAAAGCTCTTGGGTCTAAAGGGATCAAAGGGTATAGGGAGAAAGCGGGAACAGGTTACTGAGTTGGATGATCAGCCAAGATCATAATGAATGGGGGAGCAGGCTCGAAGGGCCGAATGGCCTACTCCTGCTCCTATTTTCTATGTTTCTATGATGCCCTCGAACAGCTCTGGGCCTTGAGGGCCCTGCACCAGACAGCAACACCTTGGCATGGGTGGCAGCAGTCTGGGGTGACTGGCTGAGAGACAATAGCAGGAACACTGGTGGAATGACAGTGGTGGGAGCATGCATGCTGTCATTCTGAGAGGGGATAGCAGATTCCTACTCGACAAAGCTCTTCCCCTGGGGCAGCACCTCAATAATCATCGAATCATAAAATGGTTACAGCACAGAAGAGGCCATTCAGCCCATCGTGTCCGTGCCGAATCTTAGTAATCTTCTGGAGGACAGATTGCTAGACTGCTGTGAGACCCTTCAACCTCTATAGCACACTGGTATCCACAGCCATGGTGGCAGCAGTCAGTGCCTGTATGGCACAAAACATGGCAACAGCAGAGATCTCAGAAACTCAGTCTGAGCTTCCAGTGCAGTACTCAGTTGGTGGGGACTTCAGCCTGTGCTTCAATGGATGCTGAGCCATCAGACACTGCATCATAGCTGGGTCTGCAATTGTTCTTGTGGAGCTGACCACCAATTCCATGCTGGAAAAGATGGCCTCCAAGCTCTGCATGAAGCCCTGTGCAAAGTTGGTGCCCAAAGGCTCCATGCACCTTGATTGTGACAACAGGCTGTCTGGCAGGCTTGCCAATACACCAAGCATTTCTGTGTGCCTACCCATCAGCCTTTTCCTGCACACCGCATCTGAGTCCGCTGCACCAGAACTCAATCGGAGAGCCAGCAGCTCTTCAGTCTCAGCAGCATCACTGCTGGGACTGCAGCAGTCAAAAATGGGCGCCAACCTCCCCTCATGGTAAGTGGGGTTGGGGGTCACCAGAGCCAATCAGGCAGGCCCCAGAGAGAGGTAGGGGGATGGTTGGTGAGGGCCGAGGGTGAGTGTTTCTGTGGGGCAGCCTTGCCACTGTAGGGCCCCTCCGTGGGCCTGATCAGGAGGGTCCCTCCCCAGCCCAGCAGGTTTCACTGGCAGTCTCCCCACATGGTGGGGGGCCCACTAGCCACTGGTAAAATACCAGTGGTGGCCGGAGGTGGCCCTTAATTGGCCACTTAAGGACGTCAATTGACCTCTAGGCAGGGCGGCTGTCCTCTAACTTCCCTGTTGCTGATAAAATTCCATGGCATTGGGAAAGTGACAGTCATGCCACCCCCTACCTTCCCTCGCCATTTTACCGCCCCTCAAGCCACCTCCCAGCCTGTCCCTAGAGGGCTAGTAAAATTCCGCCCGCCATGTTCAGATCTCGCCTTCATACTACCCTCTATGGAATGCACAGAGCCAGTATCTGAACTGGAGGCTGCAAGTGTCAGATCAAGTGATGGTGCTTTTCATGAGAGGTCTGCTCTTCCTCTGGGCCTTCGTCCTCAGGCTGCACTGGCTGGCCAGGTGACAGTTCAGTTGGCATCTGAAAGAATAAATGCGCAAGAGATGAGAGAAGGTGTTTGGGTGGAAAGCAAGGGCTGCATGCTTACACTATCTGCAGCTTGTACATCATACCAGAATGCGGGATGAAGATGAAATGGGTTGTACAAGGTGCATAAGGCAGGAATATACTGCCATCCTGGGTGGTTTCAGTGACACTGGTTGCAACAGCCTCAGTGATGGCCACTCTAGTGATGGTGAGCATTGTCTCCTCCAAGAGGATGAGGATATGCAGCTGTGCCTGTTCCCTGCCGGTTCTTTGCTGCTGCTTCCTGTTATGTAAAAAACAAGAAAGGCTTGCATTTGTCCAGTGCTTTTCATGACCATCGGACGTCTCAAAGCGCTTTATAGCCCATGAAGTACTTTTTGAAGTGTAGTCACTGCTGTAATATAGGAATGTTCTGATGTTGTAATGTGCCAACTTCTCCTGCAAAATCAAGGGAAGAATGTCAGTGAGTGGGTTGCAATGTGTTGTGCCTGTCATAGCTAAATAACTAGAAACATGTGGAAGCCATGAGATATGGGTGTGAGGTTTGCGGCAGTGGTAAGTATGTGAGGTTGTGGTGGACCATATGAATATTAGGCATGAGTCCTGAAGCTAGAGATTGTTGATGGATGAGTAATGGGGTGGGGCGCACTGAATGACATGTGAGGTTGCTGGTGCGATGGGTCGGTGATGACATTTGAATATGCATTCTGACCTTGACTTATGAGATCACTGAACTTTTTGTGGCACTGTATCCAGGTCCTTGGGGCCAGATACCTGACATTGATCGTCATGGCTATCTACTCCCATTTCCTTCTAGGTGCTTGTCTGGAGGGTGTCCTGGTTCCCTGCAGAAAGATGACCTCTCCCCTTCTTTCCACCTCCTGAACTAAGGCCTCCAGCGCTGCATCTGAGAAGTTAGGAGCCCTCTCTCTGGCCTGCTGCTCCATTGCTCTGGTTTCTTCCTGCTCAGAAACTCTTCGCCAACCACTTCCAGCATCTAGGGGCAGGCAGAATGCACCTTTTCTTTAAGAGGTGCAGACTGGCTCTTGGAAGAGCAGGCCAATTTTAATTGGTGTTAGCCTCACACAAATCTGGGATCCCTGCTAACTATGCAGCCACTCAGCATCATAATTGGCACTGGGTTGCATATCATACTCATGAAGATGAACAGATAGCACAAAGTTTGCATGCTGCCTGCATCACTTTGAAAAGGTGCGGGTTAATCGTGCATCACGATCATGGGTCTTATCAAATTGTTTCACCCTGTACCTGTGTATCTGTGACAGTGCAGCACTCCCTTAGTATTACTTTTTTATTATTCATTCACGGGATGTGAGGGTCGCTGGCTAGGCCAGCATTTATTGCACATCCCTAATTGCCCTTGAGAAGGTGATGGTGAGCTGCCTTCTTGAACTGCTGCAGTCCATGTGGGGTAGGTACACCCACAGCGCTGTTAGGAAGGGACTTCCAGGATTTTGGCCCAGCGACAGTGAAGGAATGGTGATATAGTTCCAAGTCAGGATGGTGTGTGACTTGGAGGGGAACTTGCAGGTGGTGGTGTTCCAATGCATCTGCTGCCCTTGTCTTTCTAGGTGGTAGAGGTCACAGGTTTGGAAGGTGCTGTCGAAGGAGTCTTGGTGCGTTGCTGCATTGCATCTTGTAGATGGTACACACTGCTGCCACTTTGCGATGGTGGTAAAGGGAGTGTATGTTGAAGGTGTTGGAAGGGGTGCAAATCAAGCGAGCTGCTTTGTCCTGGATGGTGCCAAGCTTCTTGAGTGTTGTTGGAGCTGCAACCATCCAAACTCCTGACTTGTGCCTTATGGGCTTTGGGGAGACAGCAAGTGAGTTACTCACCACAGAATTCCTAGCCTCTGACCTGCTCTTGTAACTACAGCATTTATAACTGAAATTTCTAATGCCCAAATTGGTTTAAACCAAATTGAAAAAATATATAAATAATGATAATTAAATTTATCCATGACATTAATTTCCCAGGTATCAGTAGTAGCATTTAGTTAGCTGAATGACTGTCTGGAATATTGTTTCTGCTTCTATTCATTTTTTTAATGAAGAAAAGCTAGAGGAAAAATTTCAAAAGCTTTATTCTGCTGAATATTTTATATTGAGTATTTTGGTACAATACTGTGGTTGTTTGTGAGAGGAATAAACTGACAAGAATGTACTGATTACACACCTATTTTCTCAATGTCAGAAAGTTTGTGAAGCTTAGAGACAGTGGCCTGGAAATTCCTGAGGCCCTACAGTAGCAGCATAAGTGCAGCAGAGCAGAATCCTCATCAAAGGCTGGAGATCATCCCAAATATCAGATCAATTGCACAGATGGGGTGGGTTTCACCACCTGCAGGAATGCATCATTGGTGTTGCCCCAGCTCAAGCCATTTCACCCTTGCCCTTTTCAATGTATCAAAAGCACAGGAATTTTTTCATACAGCAAATTGATCAATAACTAATTTCATCTTTAGAATGCTTCCCCTGAGTTTCCTCATGCTTTGTGAAGTCTTCATACTGCTGTGCCTCAACAGATGGCTAAGGGGAGGTGGTGGTGTAGTGGTAATGTCACTAGATTAGTAATCCAGAGCCCAACCTAATGCTCTGGGGTCATGGGTTCAAGTTCCCCCATGGCTGATGATGAAATTCAATTAATAAATCTGGAAATAAAAGCTTGTCTGATGGGGATCATGAAGCCATTGTCAATTGTTGTAAAAGCCCATCTGGTTCACCCATATGGTTAACTCTTACATGCTCTCTGAAATAGCCGAGCAAGCCACTCAGTTGTATCCAACTGCTACGAAATCAATAACAAAAAAAATAAAACCAGACAGATCAACTCAAACACCTACAATGGCAAACCCTGCAAAGTCCTCGTTGTTAACATCTGGGGGCTTGTGCCAAAGTTGGGAGAGGTGTCCCACAGACTAGTCAAGCAACAACCGGACATAGTCATACTCACGGAATCATACCTTAGAGACAATGTCCCAAACACTGCCATCACCATCCCCAGGTATGTCCTGTCCCACCAGCAGGACAGACCCAGCAGAGGTGGTGGCACAGTGGTATACAGTTGCCCTGGGAGTTCTCAACATTGACTCTGGACCCCATGAAGTCTCTTGGCATCAGATCAAACATGGACAAGGAAACCTCTTGCTGATTACCACCTACTGCTCTCCCTCAGATGATGAGTCTGTACTCCTCCACATTGAGATGCACTGAGGGTGACAAGAGTGCAGAATGTACTCTGGATGGGGGACTTCAATCTCTATCAGACCGAGTCCTAAAGGACATAGCTGCTAGACTGGGTATGCGGCAGGTGGTGAGGAAAAAACATACTTGACCTGGTCCTCACCATTCTGTCTGCAACAGGTGCATCGGTCCATGACAGTATTGCTAGGAGTGACCACCACACAGTCCTTGTGGAGACGAAGTCCTGCGCTCACATTGAGGATACCCTCCATCATGTTGTGTGACACTACCACTGTGCTAAATGGGAGAGATATCGAACATATCTAGCAACTCAAAACTGGGCATCCATGAGGCACTGTGGGGCAGCAGCAGAATTATACTCAACCACAATCTGTAACCTCATGGTCTGGCATATCCCCCACTCTGCCATTACCATCAAACCAGGAGACCAACCCTGGTTCAATGAAGAGTGCAGGAGGGCATGCCAGGATCAGCAGCAGGCATACCACAAAATGATGTGTCAACCTGGTGAAGCTACAACACGGGGCTACTTGCATGCCAAATTGCATAAGCAGCATGCGATAGACAGAAATAAGCGATGCCATAACCAACAGATCAGATCTAAGCTCCGCAGTCCTGCCACATCCAGTCATGTATGGTGGTCGACAATTAAACAACTAACTGGAGGAGGTGGCTCCACAAATATCCCCATCCTCAATGATGGGGGAGCCCAGTACATCAGTGCGAAAGATGAGGCTGAAACATTTGCAACAATCTTCAGCCAGAAGTGCCGAGTTGATGATCCATCTTGGCCTCCTCCTGAAGTCCTCAGTGTAACAGATGTCAGTCTTCAGCCAATTCGATTCACTCCACGTGATATCAAGAAATGAGTGAAGGCACTGGATACTGCAAAGGCTATGGGCCCCGGCAACAAGACTGAAGACTCGTGCTCCAGAACTTGCCACGCCCCGAGCCAAGTTGTTCCAGTCCTGCTACAACAATGGCATCTACCCAGCAATGTGGAAAATTGCCCAGGTATGTCCTGTACACAAAAAGCAGGACAAGTCCAACCCGGCCAATTACCGCTCCATCAGTCAACTCTCAATCATCAGTAAAGTGATGGAAGATGTCATCAACAGTGCCATCAAGCGGCACTTGCTAAGCAAGAACCTGCTCAGTTTGGGTTCTGCCAGGACCACTCAACTCATGACCTCCTTACATCCTTGGTTCAAACATGGACAAAAGAGCTGAACTCAAGAAGTGAGGTGAGAGTGATTGCCCTTGACATCAAGGCAGCATTTGACCGAGTATGGCATCAAGGAGCCCTAGCAAAACTGAGATCAATGGGAATCAGGGGGAAAACCCTCTGCTGGCTGGAGTCATACCTAGCACAAAGGAAGATGGTTGTGGTTGTTGGAGATCAATCATCTGAGCTTCAGGACATCACTGCAGGAGTTCCTCAGGGTAGTGTCCTCGGCCCAACCATCTTCAGCTGCTTCATCAATGACCTTCCTCAATCGTAAGGTCAGAAGTGATCATCACTGATGATTGCACAATGCTCATCATCATTCGTGACTCCTCAGATACTGAAGCAGTCTGTGTAGAAATGCAGCAAGACCTGGACAATATCCAGGCTTGGGCTGATAAGTGGCAAGGAACATTAGTGTCACACAAGTGCCATGCAACAAGAGAGAATCTAACCATCTCCCCTTGACATTCAATGGCATTACCATCGCTGAATCCCCCACTATCAACATCCTAGGGGCTACCAGAAATTGAACTGGAGTAGCCATATAAATACCGTGGCTACAAGAGCAGGTCAGAGGCTAGGAGTCCTGAGGCGAGTAACTCACCTCCTGACTCCCCAAAGCCTGTCCACCATCTACAAGTCACAAGTCAGGAGTGTGATGGAATACTCTCCACTTGCCTGGATGGGTGCAGCTCCAGCAACACTCAAGAAGCTCGACACCATCTATGACAAAGCAGCCCGCTTGATTGGCACCCCATCCACAAACATTCACTCCCTCCACCACCATCGCAAAGTGGCAGCAGTGTGTACCATCTACAAGATGCACTGCAGCAACGCACCAAGGCTCCTTAGACAGCACCTTCCAAACACTCTACCAGCTAGAAAGACAGAGGCAGCAAATGCATGGGAACACCACCACCTGCAAGTTCCCCTCCAAATCACACACCATCCTGACTTGGAACTATATCACCGTTCCTTCACTGTTGCTGGGTCAAAATCCTGGAACTCCCTTCCAAACAGCACTGTTGGTGTATCTACCTCACATGGACTGCAGCGGTTCAAGAAGGCAGCTCACCACCACCATCTCAAGGGCAATTAGGTCGTGGGCAATAAATGCTGGCCTAGCCAGCGACGCCCACATCCCATGAATGAATTTTTTTTTAAATGTCTTTACGGATGGAAATCTGCTTTCCTACCTGGTCTAGCCGACATGTGACTCCAGACTCACAACAATGGGGTTGACTCTTCAACATTCTTTTCGTTGTGCAGCTTTTCCAGGAGCACAGGCATTGCGAGCGAGGAGTGAACAGCTGGGAAGTCAATTTCATCGGGAGTTTCGGTGGAGCAGGGACTGCTGGGTAAGTAGAAACCTATATATTTGGGCTCTTTCTGAACCCGAGACACTACTCTTGTAGTGTCTCCCACCCGCCCTCCTCCTCTTACCAAAAAAAAGGACTCGGTTGTGTGTAGGTAAGGTAAGGCTTTTTCTATTTCTCTTCTTGTTTTATCGTGTGATTGGTTAAAAACTTGGGAATTTAGAATAGTGGGAATGGAGGTTAAGGCAGTTGAATGTTCCTCCTGCAGAATGTGGGAGGTAAGGGTCGCCAAGGGTGTCCCTGCTGACTGCATCTGCGGGAAGTGCACCCAGCTCCAGCTCCTCGAGGACCGCGTTAGGGAACTGGAGCTGGAGCTGGAGGAACTTCGGATCATTCGGGAGGCGGAGGGGATTATTGAGAGCAGTTATCGGGAGGCAGTCACACCTCAGGTAAAAGAAGAAGTAGATGGGTTACCGTCAGGGGAAGGAGAGGGAACCTTCAGGCAGTGCAGGGATCCCCTGTGGCCGTTTCCCTCAACAACAGGTATACCGTTTTGGAGACTGTTGGGGGAGACGACTTACCAGGGGTAGGCAATGGGATACAGGTCTCTGGCGCAGAGTCTGTACCTGTTGCTCAGAAGGGAAGGGGTAAGAGGAGCAGAGCATTAGTCATTGGGGACTCCATAGTTAGGGGAACAGATAGGAGGTTTTGTGGGAACAAGAGAGACTCACGGTTGGTGTGTTGCCTCCCAGGTGCCAGGGTACGTGATGTCTCGGATCGTGTTTTTGGGATCCTCAAGGGGGAGGGGGAGCAGCCCCAAGTCGTGGTACACATAGGCACCAACGACATAGGTAGGAAGACAGATGGGGATTTAAGGCAGAAATTCAGGGAGCGAGGGTGGCAGCTTAGAGCGAGAACAAACAGAGTTGTTATCTCTGGGTTGTTGCCCGTGCCACGTGCTAGCGAAGTGAGGAATAGGGAGAGAGAGGAGTTGAACACGTGGCTGCAGGGATGGTGTAGGAGAGAGGGTTTTGGTTTCCTGGATAATTGGGGCTCTTTCTGGGGTAGGTGGGACCTCTACAAACTGGGTAATGAACCTGGCCAGGTGTTAGATTTAGAAGTTGGTGAGCACTTTGGTGATAGTGATCACAATTCGGTTAGGTTTACCTGAGCGATGATCAGGGACAGGCATATACAGCAGGGCAAGAATTATAGCTGGGGGAAAGGAAATTATGATGCGATTAGGCAAGATTTAGGATGCGTAGGATGGGGAAGGAAACTGCAGGGGATGGACACAATCGAAATGTGGAGCTTATTCAAGGAGCAGCTAATGCGTGTCCTTGATAAGTATGTACCTGTCAGGCAGGGAGGAAGTTGTCGAGCGAGGGAGCCGTGGTTTACTAAAGAAGTTGAAGAGCTTGTCAAGAGGAAGAAGAAGGCTTATGTTAGGATGAGACGTGAAGGCTCAGTTAGGGCGCTTGAGAGTTACAAGCTAGCCAGGAAGGATCTAAAGGGAGAGATAAGAAGAGCAAGGAGAGGACACGAGAAGTCATTGGCGGATAGGATCAAAGAAAACACTAAGGCTTTCTATAGGTATATCAGGAATAAAAGAATGACTAGAGATAGGTTAGGGCCAATCAAGGATAGTAGTGGGAAGTTGTGTGTGGAATCGGAGGAGATAGGGGAAGTGTTAAATGAATATTTTTCGTCAGTATTTACAGTGGAGAAAGAAAATGTTGTCGAGGAGAATACTGAGATACAGACTACTAGGCTAGATGGGATTGAGGTTCACAAGGAGGAGGTGTTAGCAATTTTGGAAAGTGTGAAAATAGATAAGTCCCCTGGGCCAGATGGGATTTATCCTAGGATTCTCTGGGAAGCCAGGGAGGAGATTGCAGAGCCTTTGTCCTTGATTTTTATGTCGTCATTGTCGACAGGAATAGTGCCGGAAGACTGGAGGATAGCAAACGTTGTCCCCTTGTTCAAGAAGGGGAGTAGAGACAGCCCTGGTAATTATAGACCTGTGAGCCTTACTTCGGTTGTGGGTAAAATGTTGGAAAAGGTTATAAGAGATAGGATTTATAATCATCTTGAAAAGAATAAGTTCATTAGAGATAGTCAGCACGGTTTTGTGAAGGGTAGGTCGTGCCTCACAAACCTTATTGAGTTTTTTGACAAGGTGACCAAACAGGTGGATGAGGGTAAAGCCGTGGATGTGGTCTATATGGATTTCAGTAAGGCGTTTGATAAAGTTCCCCACGGTAGGCTATTGCAGAAAATACAGAAGTATGGGATTGAAGGTGAATTAGTGCTTTGGATCAGAAATTGGCTAGCTGAAAGAAGACAGAGGATGGTGGTTGATGGTAAATGTTCATCCTGGAGTATAGTTTCTAGTGGTGTACCGCAAGGATCTGTTTTGGGGCCACTGCTGTTTGTCATTTTTATAAATGACCTGGATGAGGGTGCAGAAGGGTGGGTTAGTAAATTTGCGGATGACACGAAGGTCGGTGGAGTTGTGGATAGTGCCGAAGGATGTTGTAGGTTACAGAGGGACATAGATAGGCTGCAGAGTTGGGCTGAGAGATGGCAAATGGAGTTTAATGCGGAAAAGTGTGAGGTGATTCACTTCGGAAGGAGTAACAGGATTGCAGAATACTGGGCTAATGGGAAGATTCTTGGTAGTGTAGATGAGCAGAGAGATCTTGGTGTCCAGGTACATAAATCCCTGAAAGTTGCTACCCAGGTTAATAGAGCTGTTAAGAAGGCATATGGTGTGTTAGCTTTTATTAGTAGGGGGATCGAGTTTAGGAGCCACGAGGTCATGCTGCAGCTGTACAGAACTCTGGTGCGGCCGCACCTGGAGTATTGCGTGCAGTTCTGGTCACCGCATTATAGGAAGGATGTGGAAGCTTTGGAAAAGGTGCAGAGGAGATTTACTAGGATGTTGCCTGGTATGGAGGGAAGGTCTTACGAGGAAAGGCTGAGGGACTTGAGGTTGTTTTCGTTAGAGAGAAGGAGGAGAAGAGGTGACTTAATAGAGACATATAAGATAATCAGAGGGTTGGACAGGGTGGATAGTGAGAGCCTTTTTCCTCGGATGGTGATGGCAAACACGAGGGGACATAGCTTTAAGTTGAGGGGTGATAGATATAGGACAGATGTCAGAGGTAATTTCTTTACACAGAGAGTAGTAGGGGTGTGGAACGCCCTGCCTGCAACAGTAGTAGACTCGCCAACTTTAAGGGCATTTAAGTGGTCATTGAATAGACATATGGATGAAAATGGAATAGTGTAGGTCAGATGGTTTCACAGGTCGGCGCAACATCGAGGGCTGAAGGGCCTGTACTGCGCTGTAATGTTCTATGTTCTATGTTCTGTGCCCTCTGAAATGGCCTAGCAAGCCATTAGGGATGGGCAATAAATCCTGGCCATGCCAGCGATGCCCACACTCCCCACACATTAAAAAAAAATCATGGAGGAAATGGCCTATGAGATTACAGTGGCTGTACATGTCGGTATATGGAAAACCTAAGCCAGCATAAGACAGCAGTTTGACTGGCTAAAACTTTACAAAGGTGTGGTGGAGTACTGTAGGAGTTGCCACATATGCCAGGTTGAGGGAAAACCCAACCTACAGTGAAATCTGCACCTCTAAGTCCTGTATCGGTGTTTGGAGGACACTCCAGCAGAGGGCTGGTGAACTGTAAGGGACCCCTGCCCAGAACTAAAGGGGACAGGCAGGCACAAGGCTGGCAAAAGGTTCGAAAGGAAAGGGGAAAAATGGACCAAGTGGACGGGTTAAAGGAAGGCCGGGAGGAATCCCAAATGAAAAACCCTACTGTCCGATCAGCCAACCCCGAAATATTTGAAATGTTACACCCCACATCCTCCTATGTAAATGTAGGCACTAGAAGCTCCCCACCAGAGTGGCTAGCAGCATTTACAGGAACCTGTAGAGACAAAGAAAGTCCTCAAGAGGGCAGAGAAATCATGAGGGTGATGCCTCACCTAGTCGCATTGCCAAGGGGAGGGCAGTAGAATCTGGGCAAATACCTGCAAGCAGGAGTGTCCCAGAGGACAAAGGGAAGATTAGCAAAGAATTTTCCCTACAGTCAGGAAAAAAGGTAACTAGCCATCCCCTAAGGTGAAAAGCTCTTGCATGACTCATCAAAGCACTGACAAAGAGTTCAGAGTAGAACCACCCACTGCCACCACCCCTGAGCAGAACTCCAACCTAGGACTAATTAAATCTAACCCACCCACTGCAGACCTCAACTAGAACAAAGACACCCTAGGCAGTCATGGAAATGTGCAAACTGAAAAAACTTCCCCCCAAAAATACCATGTTTATTGGGATGCCAAAAAGGGCAGTTCTTTTGAAATGTTCTTTTGAAAAATCGCATTTCATTCCTTTGGGTGTGGAGGTGTCACGCAGGCCCCCACCTGCCAAGAATGAGGCATATTAATTTCGTCATATGAACATTAATTTTAATCTGTTGCTGGAGTGAAGAAATGACTTGTTAAAGAGATCACCAGATCTTTGACTGGAGGACTAAGAGACGGTGTTTGTGGAGACAAAGAACTCCTCCCGGTCCAATTAACCCAAATGGATGTTGATCACCAGACATTGAAGGTGTAAGGAAGCTTGCATTCCAGTGTCTGCTAGCTGATACAATCCACAAAGACAGAACTGGTTAAACCAGCTGGTCACATGACTGACTGGCTGATGCAGGCTTTTGAACTAGACACAGGACAGTTTGAACTCAGACTGCAGAGTTTGCAACCGAAGCTGGAACAAGAAAGCCCCTCTCTTGCCTGGCTCTCTCTCACTTTCTCCCAAACCTCCGGACCCAATGAAGACACGTAAACCTCAAGAGAGAAAAGATTCCTACATTGAAACAAGTTAAAGCGTGCACTGGACCCAAACGACCAGCAAGACTTACCGGGAACCAGACTCAACATCAAACTCAAAGGACTGCAACTACCAGATATTGCCTAAAACCTTTCCCCTTTATTCCTTCTACTTTTTCTGTCTCTATCTTCTTTGGTCTTCTTTGACCTCCTTATCTCGAGAGACAATGGGTAAATGCCTGGAGGTGGTCAGTGGTGTGTGGAGCAGCGTCTGGAGTAGCTATAAAGGCCAATTCTAGAGTGACAGGCTCTTCCACAGGTGCTGCAGAAAAATTTGATTTTCGGGGCTGTTACACAGTTGGCTCTTTCCTTGCGCTCCTGTCTTTTTTCCTGCCAACTGCTAAGTCTCTTTGACTCGCCACACTTTAGCCCCGCCTTTATGGCTGTCCGCCAGCTCTGGCGAACGCTGGCAACTGACTCCCACGACTTGTGATCAATGTCACAGGATTTCATGTTGCGTTTGCAGACGTCTTTAAAGCAGAGACATGGACGGCCGATGGGTCTGATACCAGTGGCGAGCTCGCTGCACAATGTGTCTTTGGGGATCCTGCCATCTTCCATGCGGCTCACATGGCCAAGCCATCTCAAGCGCCGCTGACTCAGTAGTGTGTATCAGCTGGGGATGTTGGCCGCCTCGAGGACTTCTGTGTTGGAGATACGGTCCTGCCACCTGATGCCAAGTATTCTCCGGATGCAGCGAAGATGGAATGAATTGAGACGTCGCTCTCGGCTGACGTACGTTGTCCAGGCCTCGCTGCCATGGAGCAAGGTACTGAGGACACAGGCTTGATACACTCGGACTTTTGTGTTCCGTGTCAGTGCGCCATTTTCCCACACTCTCTTGACCAGTCTGGACATAGCAATGGAAGCCTTTCCCTTGCGCTTGTTGATTTCTGCATCCAGAGACAGGTTACTGATGATAGTTGAGCCTAGGTAGGTGAACTCTTGAACCACTTCCAGAGTGTGGTCGCCAATATTGATGGATGGAGCATTTCTGACGTCCTGCCCCATGATGTACGTTTTCTTGAGGCTGATGGTTAGGCCAAATTCATTGCAGGCAGCCACAAACTCTTCAGTGTGAGATGTTAAAGCAGCATCGTCTGCAAAGAGGAGTTCCCTGATGAGGACTTTCCGTACTTTGGACTTCACTCTTAAACGGGCAAGGTTGAACAACCTGCCCCCTGATCTTGTGTGGAGGAAAATTCCTTCTTCCGAGGACTTGAACGCATGTGAAAGCAGTAGGGAGAAGAAAATCCCAAACAGTGTGGGTGCGAGAACACAGCCCTGTTTCACGCCACTCAGGATGGGAAAGGGCTCTGATGAGGAGCCACCATGTTGAATTGTGCCTTTCGTATTGTCATGGAATGAGGTGATGATACTTAGTAGCTTTGGTGGGCATCCAATCTTTTCTAGTAGTCTGAAGAGACCACGTCTGCTGACGAGGTCAGCACGTGTGTTTATCACGTATGCATACTAGCGTGGTCGAGTCGCATCTTCGTAGTTATTAACCGAATTAGGGTTTAAGATTAATAAACTTCCACCTTTCTTGCTTAAATCTAAGAAAATCTGTCCTGATTGATTTCTTTGCCTTACAATTTTAAAGCGGTAAACAAGGATTCACTGAGAGGAAGTTAAAAACATGGTGTTTTAAAATTAAACCCTGTTACGGTTCAACCAGGCAAAGGCTGAGAGGGAACTCCTAGATTCATTCTCACCTGGTCGTAACAACAGGCATAACTAGGACCCTTGCGGGTACCCATCGCAACACTTTTTATTTGAATGAAGTGAGTGGAGTGGAAGGAGAAGTTGTTCCTTATGAGAAAAAGTTCAGCCAGGCAGACGAGGGTGGTGGTGGGTGGGGACTGGTTGGACCTCTATTCAAGAAAGAGGCGGCGAGCCCTCGGACCGTCCTGTTGGGGAATGGAGGTGTAGAGAGACTGGACATCCATAGTGAAGAGGAGGTGGTTACGGCCAGGTAACTGGAAAGTGCCGAAATGACGTAGGCCATCAGAAGAGTCACGGATATAGGCAGCAAGTGACTGGACCAGCGAGAAAAGATAGAGTCAAGATAGTTTCACGGACTTGTATTATTTTTTCCCCTCAGATTAAAAACTCTGTGTCTGCCCCTAAGACTGTTAAATAAACAGTGCACATTTAAGGGAGAGAAGATTCTAGAAATTCATTGTCATTTTTGAATGTATGTGCGTGAATGCGGAGTTAGATTAAATTGAGACGCTATAAGGTTTTTAGACATAGGTTTACCTCAATAGTGTTTAAGATTTAGTTTTTTTTAATGAATAGTTAAATTCTTGTTGTCTACAGATACTTAGTTTGGTCTGCTTCATTCTGGGGATACTAGAGTGTTTAATTTGCTTGTTTTTTTCTGATTTAGTGAAAGCTTGTGACCTGTGGAGTGACAGGACTGAATTAACAGTGCGTTGCTCCCGCCATGGTCATAACATATTTAATTGGGGGATCGTCTGGGATCAGGATCATATTTAATTAGGTGGCTCGCGTCTAGGATCACAATCAGACTAATTGGAAGGCTTGTGTTTGGAATCATATTAGTCACTTGTCTCTGGGATAACACATAAATTGGGGTCTTGCGTCTGGCATCATATTAATTGGAAACTCAATTGTTGGGATCCAAATCTAACACCAATTACATAAAATAAAAGGAACCTTCAGGAGCAGAGAGCAGTTGGACCTCTTCCAGCGCGCTGAAGTTTTGAAAAAAAAGACAACAGTGACGTCACCGGAGAGTTGCAAGGTGATTTCATTTCTAACTGTATTCTAGCCAATTCTACGGCATCGCTCTCTGACTTACTACCTTCTTGTTCCTTGTCTTCTTCTAATTCCAGATGTTGGGCTATTAGGTGGTGAGTCACTGCTATTAGGGAATAGCTCTAAATAGCTGGGTAAGTATCTCAGGTAAGAAAAGTTTAAAAGTTTAAAGGTTATTTCAAATATAGTAAGTAGTTTTTTTTAGGGAGTTCTGGAGTAACGAGGACCAGGGAAGAAGGGCCCTAGAGTAACTGATATTATTGGACATTAAGATCTTCCAGAAGGTTCAATTTAATTTAAAGGGTTAAGTCATGGCAGGAGAACTCAAAGCCGTGGTGTGCTCCTCGTGCTCCATGTCGGAAGGCGGGAACATTTCCAGTGCCCAGGACCAGCATGTGTGCAGGAAATGTATCCAGTGCAGCTCCTGGAAGCCCAGGTTTCGGAGCTGGAATGGCAGCTGGGGACACTGTGGAGCATCCACGAGGTGGAGAATATCGTGGAGAGCACAAATAGAGAGGTGGTCACAATGCAGGCTCAGACCCCACAGGCAGGAGGGGAATGGGTGACCACCAGGCAGTGCAAGAGGACTAGGCAGGCAGTGCAGGAATCTCCTGTGGTTATTCCCCTGCAAAACAGGTATACTATTTTGGATACTGTTGGGGGGAATGGCCTCTCAGGGGAAAGCAGCAACAGCCCAATTCGTTGCACCACGATTGGCTCTGCTGCACAGGGGAGGAGTGAAAAGTGTGGGAATGCAATAGTTTTAGGGGATTCAATTGTAAGGGGAATAGATAGGCGGGTTTCTGTGGCCGCAAAAGAGACTCCAGGCGGGTATGTTGCCTCCCTGGTGCTAGGGTCAAGGATGTCTCAGAGCGGTTACAGGACATTCTGAAGGGAGAGGGTGAACAGCCAGTGGTCATGGTGCATGTTGATACAAACGACATAGGTGAAAAAAAGGATGAGGTCCCAAAAGCAGAATACAGGGAGCTAGGAAGTAAGTTGAAAAGTAGGACCTCAAAGGTAGTGATCTCAGGATTACTACCAGTGAAACGTGCTAGTCAGAGTAGAAATAGCAAGATATACTTGATGAATACATGGCTGAAGAGATGGTGTGAGGGGAAGGGTTTTAGATTCCTGGGACATTGGGACTGGTTCTGGGGGAGGTGGGACCAGTACAAATTGGACGGGTTACACCTGAGCAGGACGGGGACTGATGTCCTCGGGGAGTATTTGCTAGAGTGGTTGGGGAGGGTTTAAACTAAAATGGCAGGGGGATGGGAACCTTTGCAAGGAGTCAGAGGAGGGGGGATCAAAGACAAGAACAAAAGACAGTAAGGGGAATAGGAAAAGTGATAGGCAGAGAAATCAAGGGCCAGAATCAAACAGGACTACAGTGAAAAATTGTGGGAAGGGGACAAGTAATGTTAAAAAGACAAGCCTTAAGGCTTTGTGCCTTAACGCGCGGAGCATTCACAATAAAGTGGATGAATTAATCACGCAAATAGATGTAAACGGGTATGATATAGTCGGGATTATGGAGACATGGCTGCAAGGTGACCAGGGATGGGAAATTAACATCCAGGGGTATTCAGTATTTAGGAAGGACAGACAAAAAGCAAATGGCGGTGGAGTTGCATTACTGGCTAAAGAGGAAATTACCGCAACAGTGAGGAAAGCTATTAGCTTTGACGATGTGGAATCTATATGGGTAAAGCTGAGAAACACGAAGGGGCAAAAAACATTAGTGGGAGTTGAATTTAGACTCCCAGACTGTAGTGGTGATGTTGGGAATGGCATTAAACAAGAAATTAGGGATGCATGCGATAAAGGAACATCTGTAATTATGGGTGACTTTAATCTGCATATAGATTGGGCAAATCAAATTAGTCACAATACCGTAGAGGAGGAATTCTTGGAGTGTATACGGGATGGTTTTCTGGACCAATACGTTGAGGAACCAACTAGAGAACAGGCCATCCTAGACTGGGTATTGTGTAATGAGAGTGGAATAATTGACAATCTAGTGGTGCGAGACCCCTTGGGGAAGAGCGACCATAATATGATAGAATTCTTCATCAAGATGGAGAGTGATGTAGTTGATTCTGAGACTAGGGTCCTGAATCTTAGTAAAGGAAACTACAAAGGTATGAGGCGCGAGTTGGCCATGACGGATTGGGAAACGTTACTTAAAGAGATGATGGTGGATAGGCAATGGCAACCATTTAAAGAGCGCATGGATGAACTGCAACAATTGTTTATCCCTGTCTGGCACAAAAGTAAAATGGGAAAGGTAGCCAAACCATGGATTACAAGGGAAATTAGAGATAGCAGTGGATCCAAGGAAGAGGCACATAAATTTGCCAGGAAAAACAGCAGACCTGAGGATTGGGAGCAGTTTAGAATTCAAAGGAGGACCAAGGGATTGATTAAGAAGGGGAAATTAGAGTACGAGAGCAAGTTTGCGGGGAACATCAAAACTGACTGTAAAAGTTTCTATAGGTATGTAAAGAGAAAAAGATTGGTGAAGATAAATGTAGGTCCCTTACAGTCAGAAACAGGGGAATTTATTATGGGGAATAAAGAAATGGCTGACCAACTAAATGCATACTTTGGTTCTGTCTTCACAAAGGAGGACACAAATATCATACCAAAAATGTTGGGGAACGCAGGGTTCAGTGAGAGAGAGGAACTGAAGGAAATCAGTATTAATAGAGAAATGGTGTTGGGGAAATTGATGGGATTGAAGGCCGATAAATCCCCAGGGCCTGATGGTACGCATCCCAGAGTACTTAAGGAAGTGGCCTTAGAAATAGTGGATGCCTTGGTGGTCATCTTCCAAGATTCTATAGACTCTGGAACAGTTCCTACAGATTGAAGGGTAGCTCATGTAACCCCACTATTTAAAAAGGGAGGTAGAGAGAAAGCAGGGAATTATAGACCAGTCAGCCTGACGTCGGTAGTGGGGAAAATTCTAGAGTCCATTATCAAAGATTTTATAGCAGAGCACTTAGAGTACAATAGTAAAATCGGGCAGAGTCAGCATGGATTTACAAAAGGGAAATCATGCTTGACAAATCTACTAGAATTCTTCGAGGATGCAACTAGTAGAGTTGATGAGGGGGAGCCAGTGGATGTGATTTATTTGGACTTTCAGAAGGCTTTCGACAAAGTCCCACATAAGAGATTAGCATGTAAAATTAAAGCGCATGGGATTGGGGGTAGTGTATTGCGACGCATAGAAAATTGGTTGGCGGACAGGAAACAAAGCGTAGGGATAAATGGGTCTTTTTCCGAATGGCAGGCAGTGGCTAGCAGGGATTTGTGCTAGGACCCCTGCTATTCACAATATATATTAATGATTTAGATGAGGGAACTACATGTAATATCTCCAAATTTGCAGATGACACAAAACTGGGTGGGAGGGTGAGTTGTGAGGAGGATGCAGGGAGGCTTCAGGGTGATTTGGACAAGTTGAGTGAGTGGGCTAATGCATGGCAGATGCAGTATAATGTGGATAAATGTGAGGTTATCCACTTTGATAGCAAAAACAGGAAGGCAGATTATTATCTGAACGTCTATAAACTGAGAGAGAGGAATATGCAGCAAGACCTGGGTGTTCTCGTACACTAGTCACGGAAGGTAAGCATGCAGGTGCAACAGGCGGTAAAAAAGGCAAATGGTATGTTGGCTTTCATAACGAGAGGATTCGAGTAAAGAAGCAGGGATGGCTTGCTGCAATTATACAAGGCCTTGGTGAGGCCACACCTGGAATATTGTGCGCAGTTTTGGTCTCCTTATCTGAGGAAGGATCTTGTTGCTACAGAGGGAGTGCAGCGAAGGTTTACCAGACTGATTCCTGGGATGGCGGGACTGACGTATGAGGAAAGATTGAGTCAGTTAGGATGATATTCGCTGGAGTTCAGAAGAGTGAGGGGGATCTCATAGAAACCTATAAAATTCTAACAGGACTTGACAGGGTAGATGCAGGAACGATGTTCCTGATGGTGGGGGAGTCCAGAACCAGGGGTCATAGTCTAAGGAGAAGGGGTAAACCTTTCAGGACTGAGATGAGGAGAAATTTCTTCACCCAGAGAGTGGTGAGCCTGTGGAATTTGCTACACAGAAAGCAGTTGAGGCCAAAACATTGTATGTTTTCAAGAAGGAGTTAGATATAGCTCTTGGGTCTAAAGGGATCAAAGTGTATGGGGACAAAGCAGGAACAGGTTACTGAGCTGGATGATCAGCCATGATCATAATGAATGGCGGAGCAGGCTTGAAGGGTCGAATGGCCTACTCCTGCTCCTATTTTCGATGTTTCTGTGTTAAAACTTGATTTAGAAAATGACGAAAGGGAGAAAGAGATAGGATTTCAGAGAGGAAGTGAGACAGAAGTAAGGGAATTCAAATTAAAAGAAATGGAACTAAGACAAAAAGGTAGTCTTGACTCCAGAAAAATTCGGGTCAGGAAGAATCTGAATTCAACTCTGGACCCAGAGAAAAGCTGTTTCAATTTATACAAGCACTTCCTATGTCTGTGAAAAGGGACATAGGGGCATTTTTATATCTTTTGAAAAATGTCAAACAGGTGAAATTGCCGAAGGAAAGCTGGACACTGCTTATGCAAAGCAGGTTGGTAGGCAGAGCTCATGAAATTTCTGTCATGCTTCCTGAAGAGGCTTCTGCAGATTATGAGATGGCAAAAAGGTTATTCTCCCTGCATATGAGTTAGTCCCTGAAGCTTACCGTCAGAAGTTTTGGAACTTAAGGAGATTGGCTGGGAGGACGTATGTAGAATTTGAGAGGGTGAAGCAAATAAATTTTGACCGTTGCATATGGGCATTAAAGGTGGAAACCACATATGAGAAACTTCACGAGTTGATTCTCTTGGAGGAATTTAAAAACTCCATTCCTTCAGAAGTGAGAACTCATGTAGATAACCTGAAAATTATGAAAGCTAGGTAAGCAGCGGAAATTGCTGATGATTTTGAGTTTCTGAATAAGCCAAAACCTTTTGTCCGTCACCCCCATAAACCCGAGAAGGATAGAAAGTGGGAGAGTAGAAAGAAAGGAAGGCAGGTAGCTGGGGACAAGAAGGAACAGCTGGGAATGCCCCGGGATGACCTCCTCAGGTCAGAAAGGAAAGTGCTCAGGGTAGAAGTGACCAGGCTATAGCTTTAATGGCAGCTGCAAAACCAGATCCAAAAACTAAAGAGAGTGTAGTGGTTAAGAATAAAATACCCAAACGTAATAATGAATTTCTGTCATTGGGGAAAGTACCTCCATATCCTGTAAGTGAGGCAGGGAAACCTATCATTATACTCAGGGATACAGGAGCAACCCAAACTCTTGCTGGGGAAAGATATAATGTTTTCACCAGAGAGTGCCTTGAACGCTAAAGTGTTTGTTAATGGAATTGGCGGGGAATATATACCCACCCGTACCTTGATATAAAGTATGCCTAGAGAGTGACTTAATATCTAGGATAGTAACTGTAGGTGTTGTCCACAGTTTGCCAGTAGAGGGAATTGATCGACTCCTAGGAAATGATTTGGCTGGATCAAAAGTATCAGTTTCTCCTACAATTACAGAGGAAGCAAGTGAAGTTTGGGAAACGGAGCAATTATAGGAACAAGTTCCAGGAATATTTCCTGCCTGTGTAGTCACCCGAGCAATGGGCTAAACATGATCCATTGTCGGAGATTAAAATGGCACCACAAGCAGATAGCCAAGTATCTGAAAACTTATTTGGGGATTTAGATAATCCAAATGAGATGTTCAACAGATCTTCTATCATTGCAGCACAGCAAGCTGGTCCAGAGATATACTGAATGGCACAGATGGCTCTGACAGAAGCTGAGGCAAAAGAAGTTCCAGAAGGCTACTATATGGCAAACGGGGTTTTGAGGAGGAAATGGAGACCACCTCATAGACCTGCAGATGAAGACTGGACAGTTGTTGAACAGATAGTGGTACCACCTAAATATTGCCAGGGATTATTAAGGTGAGCACATGACATTCCTTTTGCAGGACATAGGGGAATCTGGAAGACCAAATCATGCATAAGCCAACATTATTACTGGCCCAGTTTTACAAAGGATGTGAGACTATTTTGAAGGACATGCCATACATGTCAAATGGTGGGAAAACCACAACCTACCATAATACTGGCACCACTAATTCCCATACCAGTGATTGATGTACCATTTAGCAGGGTATTAGTAGACTGTGTAGGACCTTTGCCAAAAACAAAAATGGGACATTAATACATACTTTCAATCATGGATATGGCTACTCGATTTCCAGAGGCCATTCCTTTGAGGACAATTACTGCTCGAATAGTAGTAGAAAAATTAACCCAATTCTTTACCACTTGAAGTTCAATTAGATCAAGGTTCTGATTTCATGCCTAAAATATTTCAAGAAGTCATGGGCAATCTGGGGATTAGATAGTTGAAATCTTCAACATATCACCCACAGTCACAGGAAGCTTTAGAGAGATGTCACCAAACTCTCAAAACAATGATCAGAACATACTGTCACAAATTTTCACATGACTGAGATAAAAGACTAGACTTCGTTTTATTTGCCACCAGAGACTCACTGAATGAGTCTACAGGCTTCAATCCTTTCGAATTCGTTTACAGACATGAAGTAAGAGGTCCTCTAAAACTCATAAAAGACAGATTCTTGGAACAAAAGTATGAATCCTTGATACTGGACTATGTATCTGTTTTTTGGGAAAGGCTCACGAGAGCTTGCGTTGTGGCTCAGGAATACCTTAAAGCATCTGAAGCCAATATGAAAATATGGGCAGGCAAGAATGCAAAAACCCACTATTTTCAACCAGGGGATGAAGTATTGGTGTTGTTACCGTTACAGGGAGAACCATTAAAAGCACAGTTCAGTGGCCCATATAGAGTGATCAAAAGAATGGGTAAGGTAGATTACTTGATTGACACCCCTGATCGCTGGAAGAAGAACTGGTTGTGTCACATTAATATGTTAAAACAATATTATCGCAGGGAGGAGGATAAACCAATACAGGTATATCAGGTAATCAGGACTGTTGAGAAGGAAAAAGATAGTGAGGATGAGGCAGAAGCAGGCCTAGAAAATTCTCAGATTGAACCTCCAACTATCAGATTAGCGAACACAGAATGGCTAGGAAAATTGAACAACATGCTTTTGCACTCAGAGGCAAAACAATGTGAAGACCTAACCAGGCTTTTCACAACATTTAAAAGAGTTTGAAGGGATAAGTCGGGATGTATAACCTTAGCCACACATGATGTGGATATAGGGGGAACTGGTCCTTTAAAACAACATCCTTACCACTTGAGTCCAGACAAACAGACCTAAGTGAAAGCTGAGATCCAGTACATGCTGGAAAACAATTTGATCAAACCTAGTCAAAGTAACTGGAGTTCACCGATAGTTCTAGTACCTAAACCTGACGGGTCAACCCGGTTTTGTATAGATTATTTATTTAGAGATATAGCACTGAAACAGGCCCTTTAGCCCACCGAGTCTGTGCCAACCAACAACCACTCATTTATACTAACCCTACAGCAATCCCATATTCCCTACCACCTACTTACACTAGGGGCAATTTACAATGGCCAATTTACCTATCAACCTGCAAGTCTTTGGCTGTGGGAGGAAACTGGAGCACCCGGCGAAAACCCACGTGGTCATAGGGAGAACTTGCAAACTCCGCACAGGCAGTACCCAGAATCGAACCCAGGTCCCTGGAGCTGTGAAGCTGCGGTGCTAACCACTGTGCCACTGTGCCGCCCCAAAGAAGAAAAGTCAATGCGGTAACGAAGGCAGAAGTCTACCCAATTCTGCATTTAGAAGACTGTATCGACAGAGTGGGCAGCGTTAAGTTTCTTACCAAGATCGACTTGTTAAAGGGATACTGGCAAGTTCCTTTGACTCCTCGAGCCAAAGAGGTATCAGTTTTTGTAACACCTGACAGTCTTCATTGGTGACAGGTGATGCCATTTGGGCTAAAAAATGCCCTAGCCACTTTTTAAAGATTAATGAATCAGGTGGTAGCCAGTGTTCCCTACTGTGCAGTGTATCTCAATGATGTACTAATCTTCAGTAACATTTGACAAGAACACTTAAACCAGCTAAAAAAATGTTTTTAAATGTTACAAGCCGTGAACTTAGTAATAAATCTGGCAAAAAGAAAATTTGGAAAAGCAGGAGTAACTTACCTCGGACACATAGTAGGGCAAGGACAGGTACAAGCCTTAGTAGAGTTCCCGATCCCTAAATCTAAATGGTAAATAATGAGGTTTTTAGGGATTTTACAGAAAACTTTGACAGAACTTTAGTACTATGGCTGCTCCGTTAACCGATGTGCTACAAATAAAGAAAAACAAAGTAGTATGGTCAGATGAATGCCAGGCAGCCTTTGAAAAGCTAAAGGCAATCTGAACTAATGAACCAGTGTTGGCTGTTCCAAATTTTGCTAAACCCTTTAAAATAGCGATCGATGCTAATGACCTGGGGGTTGGTGCATTCCTATTGCAGGATGACAAATTGGGCATAGAGAAGCCAGTAGGGTATTTTTCAAGAAAACTAAATTGCCATCAAAAAAAGTATTCCACTGTCGAAAAAGAAACATTAGGACTTTTGCTGGCTCTCAAACATTTTGAGGTATATGTCCATCAGGACTATAAAGTAATACTAATATACACTGACCATAACCTATTAACGTTTGTGGAAAAGTTTAAAAACCAAAATGCTAGAATCTTTAGATGGAATTTGTTGTTACTGCCTTATCATCTAAAAGTTGTACATATCTTGGAAGAAATAATGTTATCGCCGGCGCTTTGTCACAAATTTAGTTATGGTGATGGTATCAAGAAAATGCTGTAAATTATTAGCAGAGTGAAGGGTGTGTGAATGTTAAAAAATATTAGTGCTTTTCCAATTTCTATTTTTCTTTGCACCATAATGAAATGCATTTCGAGAATGGCGTTTCATTTTGCCAAGGGCGGAGGTGTCATGGACTTGTATTATTTTCGGATCCTCGGATTAAAAACTGTCTGCCCCTAAGGCTGTTAAAAAAAGTGCACCTTTAAGGGAAAGATGATTCTAGAAATTTGGAGACACAGTGTAACACAGCTGCATTTTTGGTTACCCTGAGCAACATCAGGTCACATGGTATGATGTGTCTATTTTGACTGTGTGTGGAACCAGCATAAACTGGCTGGAAGCAGTTAGTTCTGAGAGACTTTCCAGTGAGGAACTGAAGAGAACAGGAGCTGTTTTATTCTCTCTCAAGAAAAAATCCTACAAAGCTACAAGCCAAGTTCATTCCCTGAGCAAAGAAAAGCTTTTTTTTTTCAACAAATTATTTGTATTGCTGTGTTCATCAGTTGAAAGAACTGTTTAATGCTAATGCAACTGAACTGTTTGCCTATCAAGAACAGAGTATTTTCATCAAATCCGGATAAAGACTTTGAGTAAACGTTGATTATCTTCACATCAGAAGACCTCAATCACCGGGAATGCAAAACACAAAAAACGTACTTATTTATTTTATTCTTAACAGACAGCTAAACTTAAAAACCACACTTTAAAAAACCAATTAATTGTTATATTTGAATGTATGTGCGTGAATGCGGGAGTTAGATTAAATTGAGAAGTTATAAGGTCTTTAGACATAGGTTTATCTTAATAGTGTTTAAGATTTAGTTTTTTTGAAATGAATAGTTAATTTGTTGTTGTCCAAAGATACCTGGTTTTGTCTGCTTCATTCTGGGGATACTAGAGTGTTTAATTTATCTGTTTTTCCAAATTTGGTGAAAGCTTAATAATATACTGCGACCTGTGGAGTGACGGGACTGAATTAACAGTATGTTGCTCCCTCTGCAGTTGTAACAATAGGAAGAAATAAGTTCAGTTGGGCAGGAACAGACTGAAATGATGGGTCTACCAGGACAGACCTGTTTGTGGATTTTGGGAAGAAGGTAGAAGCGGGCTGTCTGTGGTTGCAGGTCTATGAGGTTGGAAGCTGTAGAGGGCAGATCTCTGGAGGAGATGAGGTCAGTGACAGTCCTGGAGATGTGGCTTGATGCTCAATGGTGGGGTCATGGTTCAGGGGGAGGTATGAAGAAATGTCTGAGAGTTGGCACACAGCCTCTGCAAGATAGAGGTCTTTACGCCAGACAACAACAGCACTACCCTTGCATTTAACAGACATTTGGTACTCAGTAAAATGTTATGCTGAAGAAATATGAACAACATGACTCTGCAGAACAAGAACAATTTCAATAGTTACTGTTGCTACTTCATATTTCCAGTGAATAGATTTCAGTCTGTATGACCAAATAAATATGTTTCTGCTGAGTAATACAGGTGAAATTGTTTGCCTTTTTTATCACTTTATGTAATGCTGCATTTTTAAAAATTAATCCATTCTCTAACATCTGTAGTGATACTTCAAAAATTTAAGGTGACAAACCTGGAGGTTCAAACTCAATTTTTCAAATACGTACCACCCCTCATGCATAATTCTGTACTTGTTCCTCTGGAATCTCATTTAACAATCAATTTTTTTGTGTGTGTGCTTTTTGCTAATTTCATGATGGGAATATAACCATCTATCATGCTTCAGTTCATAATCTACATTGTGCCACAAGATTTTGTAGCTTACCAATATTGCGCTCATTTTAAATAATCACCACTCGCTGGAAAGTATTTTGCTGCAGTGTTTATGAAGGGGAAGGGTGGGGATGAGGGTTGACAAGGATAGTCGATGGTGAGAAAAGGGAAATACATAAGTTGTCTTTAGCTCTCCCCAAAAAAATAATTTGCTCTTATTGCATTGATTACTTGTAGCCAGACCCTGCCAAAACAAAATAATTTGTTAACCAGACATGTATCTCATAGAATTGAGCTTGGCTATTTTGTCTAATAAATAGCAGGGTCATCCAGGTTTCAGACCACTAACTATGTTGCAATTCTCCTGGGTCAGGGGAAAGATCCTCACCCACTGTGGCTATATTGCTTTGTTCTAGAAATCTGAAAATGATTCAAGAAACCTGACAGTTTTGTGCCTTTGAACTCTTCTTTTGACAGTTTTCATTCATTGTGAACGGAATTTTTTTGTTCTTATCCAGCCTCAATCAGCAGGATAGTGAGAGATAATGGAAACTAAAGTCTTTGTCAGAAGTTCCTTTCTCATTGTACTGCTACAACAGGGAATAGGTTTTCTGAGAAGAGTCTTTCTCACATTAAACTTTTTTCAGCACATGGTACCAAGTTTTAAAAGTTACTGGAGAGTACAGTAAGCACTTCAGAAACGTTATGATTCTGGAACTGTTTTAAAATACTGGTGAGAAATAATAGCCCAGATCTGGCAGTATAAAGTATAAATTGGACAGCAACTTCAAGCAACTGCACATGTGCTGTTAAATGCTTTTTGTACATGATTTGGCATTGAATTAACTATTCTAACTTACACTTCTTGGTTCAGACTCTGCATACCTCGGTAAGTGTTCTTCAGCCTGATTGAAAAAGGAGATACAGGAATAAAAATTTGTTTGTCCCATTTTTTGGGTGTGGGGGTGGCAATTTGTGACCTACCTGGGCCAGTTCTGTTAGAGGTGGGCAGCACGCAAACTTGGTGCTCCCACCTCATTACCATGATTGTAGCATGGGGACGAGTAAATTCCTTGCTGCTAACTGTCTCTTTGTGCTGCCAGCTGTCTCTGCAATCAGCAGGGGGCTGATCAGCATTTTGCTGAGAGTACACGGTGCAGCCAGCACACTTATTAAAAGCAGGCTGTCCCTCAAAAAGCGAAGCTGCACTGGATAATATTGTTGGAATTTAAAAGTTGGAAAATGGAACACCAGGGCAGTGAAAGGGTGACAAATGTGGTACTGGCGGCATTAGTGGTGAAGGTGGGCAGGAGAAGAGAAGCCATGGCTCCCTGGGGGACCAGGAGGCCCTTAAGGACCACACTGAGAAGGGAGTGGGGGTGGCCAGTGAAGTCAACTCACAGTATCTGGACCTGAGGACCTGGCAGCAGTGTCTCAAGAAGTCTAATGATCTCACACAGGTGGTCACGGGTCAGTGAATGCATCTTCACATGACATCTCCTACCCACTACACCACCAACGTCTCACACTGCTCAATGAACCCCAATCACTCATCCAGCAGCACTCCCTGGAACTCAGGACTCACACCTATCATCCAGATACTCCATCTCACCCTCACACATACTAATGCTACCAACCTCACACCCACTTCCCACTACGTCCACATACATCCAACTATTTGTTGTTGAGCTACATCTATTCAGTTATAGCTCGCACCCAAACAAAGTGCTGCACAATCACTGACATTATGCCATCTCTAGAAAATCAGCTATGATTGTATTGAGTGTCTGCTCCTGCTCCATTCTGAAGAAAGGTCACCGATCTGAAACTTTCACTCTGCTTCTCTCTCCACAGATGCTGCCTGACTTGCTGAGTATTTCCAGCACTTCCAGTTTTTATTTCAGATTTCCAGCATCCTCAGTATTTTGCTTTTATTTTCCTCCTGCTCCTATTTCTTATGTTCCTATGTTCTCTTGCAGGACAAGGTGGCACAAAATAGAAGGAAGCAGAGCAGAATTGACAGGGGCCAAGGATGCCTGCATCTCCTGAGCCATAAGGAGGAGATGGCTCTCAGTATCCTGGGGCTGGCTGCGATGGAGCTCTTGGCATACTGCATCACTGAGAACATTGAGGATGATGGTATGTTCCTTCCTTATGTACCTTCTCAACTCCCAGCAAACCCTCATCTTGATATTTGGAGTTTCTCACCCACACAGTTGTTTGCCCTATTCCCACAGGCCCCAGAAACCCTCCAGAGGGCACCACACCAAAATGGCTTTCTAATTACCACAGCTTCCAGTGCAAAAACTCATAGAAAGTCTGTGGAAAAGTGCAAGTGCAATGACTGGCTCATACTGTTTGTTCTTTGCAAAATCCAGGTCAATATTCTCTTTCGCTTTAGTGCTAGTTAGCTCCTTAAAGTTAGTTTCCAACATAAATAATATGGCAATTTGTGTTGTTTTCTAAAGATTTGAAAGTTCATGCTACTTGGGTAATCTTTCCCATTTCCAATGTACATATCAATGGCAAAAGAGTTCATTGTTCAACCCCAGCACTCTAATTCATAGCTAGATTGCAGTATTTGATCAAAGGAGTTGCCTATAGTAGCTGAGTCTTGTGTAGGCATGGGTAGAAATTATTGGGAGAGAGCTTTAATGGCAATTGCGAGCAATACTCAAGTATTAGTACAAATGCCCAGAACTGTACACAGTACTCCAGCTCTGGCCTCACTAGCGTTTTATACAGCTCCATCATAACCTCCCTGCTCTTATATTCTATGCCTCGGCTAATAAAGGCAAATATCCCATATGCCTCCCTAACCACCTTATCTACCTGTGCTGCTACCTTCATTGATCTATGGACAAGTACACCAAGATCCCTCTGACCTTCTGTACTTCCTAGGGTCCTACCATCCATTGTATATTCCCTTGCCTTGTTAGTCCCCCCAAAATGCATCACCTCACACTTCACAGGATTAAATTCCATTTGCCACTGCTCCGCCCATCTTACCAGCCCATCTATATCATCCTGTAATCTACGACACCACCAATTTTTGTGTCATCTATGAACTTACTTATCATACCTCCTATATTCACGTCTAAATCATTAATGTACACTACAAACAGCAAGGGTCCCAGCACCGATCCCTGTGGTACACCACTGGTCACAGGCTTCCACTTGCAAAAACAACCCTTGACCGTTACCCTCTGTTTCCTGCCACTAAGTCAATTTTGGATCCAATTTGCCAAATTGCCCTGGATCCCATGGGCTCTTACCTTCTTAACCAATCTCCCATGCAGGACCTTATCAAAAGCCTTACTGAAGTCCATGTAGACTACATCAACTGCTTTACCCTCATCTACACATTTAGTCGCCTCCTCAAAAAATTCAATCAATTTAGTTAGACACGATCTCCCCCTGACAAAGCTATGCTGACTATCCCTGCCTCTCCAAGTGGAGATTAATCCTGCCCCTCAGAAATTTTTCCAATAGTTTCCCAACCGCTGATGTTAGACTCACCGACATGTAATTACCTGGTTTATCCCTGCTACCCTTCTATGTGCCAAAGTAATCTCCCTGACACATATTGAACTAGTATATACTCGAGCAAATGATAAGCTACTAAACCAAGCCCTAAATGTTAACAAAATCAAAGTGATTTCAAAACTAGTGGTAAAGCAATTAAACAGGATGTGGAGTAAAACTTGATGTACTCAAGTGGTAGAAGGAAGCAGCTAATAATAAAAATAATAAATGAAGATTTATGCAGGATGCAATGTGACCTTAATAAAAAGCTCAAAAATGAAAGATCTCCTTGTTTCTGCTGGGTTGACAACATGGTCTAACTTAAAAAGATTGAAGTGAATGAAAGAATTAAGCCATTTACTGAAGGATTTGCAGTACAAATTGTAGAGTACTGAGTCCTGCTTGTTATTTGTCTTTGAATGTTCCCACTGCTAATTATACCTTTTAAAAAATCTGCCTATGTATATACTTACTTTTATGGCAGTTGCCACCATGTCCAGAAAGGTTATAGAATCCAGGCTATGGATTTCTCACAGTTATTGGTAATTTTACTGCATGTTTGGTCAACAACCAATGAATTTTGGTGGGCAAGATAGGCCCTATCAATTGTTCCTGCACAGAGAAAATAGGCCTTTTTTTTAAACTCTTGGATGGTTTTTGAGCAGGTGAGTAGCAGAACAAGTTAGAAACTCACCTCCAGAAATTAAAGCCTGGATTATTTTGGGCTAGAAATTTGGCACTGCAGTGTCTTGGTTTTTGGCACTATTTGTGCCGTTTTGTGTCCAAAATGGCATCTGCATTGTGCACGCACAATTGAGGTATAGGCCGTCTCAGTCACCATTTTGATAAAGGCCAAACAAGAGACTCCTTTACCCATGACAAAAGCTGGTGTTTGACGGCTAACACATACAAATAAGGAGCCTAATGCCTGCTTCTCCTCTCTCTTGGAACTTTGGTTTACTGCTGAGGCAGCCAGCACCATAGCTGATTGCCTCCAGGAAAACCAACACCACGCAGAACAGAATTTTAAAAAAGGTGACCACTTACCTTAATCACTGCCACTCCCGGTCCCGAGATTTCTGACCTCACGCCCGACTCTGACCTCCTAGGTCCCGCCAACATGCTTCCAATTCCCTGACAGCATCTCGGGGCTCAGCCATTCCTCCTCCAGAACCCGCGATCTTACCCAATCACATTGGTGCAAGAACCTGTATGGGCTCCTACTGCTGCCCCTTCCACATAATAATGACATCTGAGGCCCAAAACCCAGGGCTCCTCAAACCTCCCCATTTGAGTGTGGGCTGTTAGCCCTCTGCAGGTGAGGTGCCCAGAAATGGACACTGCTGAAGTTCTAGGCTGTTAACTCCTGGACCTCATTTAAATCCCCCCACTTGACTTCCTACCTGATCTGGGCAGGAAAGTGCTGTAAAATCATGGGGTCTGGAGGCCACTCACTGGCTGCAAGATTGGCAACTGGGATGTCCCCTGGGTCTTGCAATTGGGAAGGGAGGCAGGCGAGTCCATGGCAGGGAAGGCATAAGCTTTAATTGTGGAGTATAAGGGTGCATTCCCGATCCTCCTAGTGCCATAACAATTTTTTTTTAAGTTAAAATACATTTCTTGTTTGGGTCTATTCCAGATCTTTCCTGTTGCATTTACTTGGCTGGAAAGCCACTGTGGATTCCGGCTCAGGCTGCTGAGTTATAATTGCTGTCGCATACTGATTAGTGTCATCGGGACCCGCCAAATGTACGTTAAAAAGGATGCCACCAGCTTTTGAGTGGGTTTCCTTGCCACATATAAAATCAGAATTGTTGTTTCCAGGGCAAGTAAATAACCTCTGGTTTCCACTGGACAGGTAGGGTTATTTTACTTGCATCAGTCTAGTAATTGGTACCAGTTCTCCCTCAACCAATGTAGATCATTAAATCTCTGACTGAAACTTAGGCCCAAGAATGGCTGTCCAGGAACCTACCAGTCCATCAATTACTCTTTAATTAGTTTTGTTAGATTTCCATAAAGCCACCTATGTTGACACATACTTCAATTGTGTAGTACAACATGCGTGTATCATTTTTTATACTTAGAACAAACATTGAACAAAGCAGAATGCATAATTTCTCCTAAATCAATACAAGAGGTAGAGGATTATTATATATGCAAGCAATATGTAGTTAAAGTATTTCCTTTGAGACATGTTTAAATCATTTTATCACAACTATGTCTGTATATGTGTTATAAATCCATTCCAATCTCAGCTTTAGAAGATTGCAGGCCTCTGACATGAGTGAGAACATCAAAGCCATGCTGATTGAATTGAAAATTCCCCATTTTATTGCGCACTTCCTAAAACTCTGGTGCCGAAGGCTAACGAGCACTTTGTATGCTGTTTAAGCTTAAAGGTCAAGAATGACCTATAAACCCAACGTCCCTGAATGATACTTCTGTGTAATTAGGGATTCACACTAAAACTAACATGACTCTTTCACACCATAGACAAAATTGCAGTTAAAAATAAACAAAAATTGCAAAACAAAATAATATATTTTATGGAATGGATGGTACCCTTTTCTAAAATGTCAAACAATTAGAAATTTCTTGACCATCTATTTCATATTAACAAACAACTTTGTGATTACAGTTTCATGCAGCCGTTAAAATAGTTGTAGAAATTAATGCTATGTCATTTTCAAAATTTTAAATTGCTAATATGACAAAGACAATAAACGCCTGATGATAAATTGATTTATGTTTAACTAGATTGTTGATACAGCCTCTCTGCATAGTTTGAGATTTAACACAGCTCTGCCAGCTGTCTGTGCATCTTTGATCATTCCATCAGACAGTTTTTATCTCCATTCTTATCCAGCTGTGTGTTTCAGAATTGCAGCAGCAATTGACGACATTTGTTGATTAAATGAATATGCAATAGTTTCTCTGATTCTTCACTAACTGCTGTAAAACCTAAATGTGAATGGTGAGGTGCTACTCAATTGTGTAACAGGTTTCCATTCAGTTAGCTTTGTGCAGATAAATTGATGGCATTTTGGGGAATAAAATAACTGGGGCAGAAATAATATTTGATTTTTTTTCACTCAATCTACCATTCCCTGAACTCTTAGATGTTTTCAGTACTCATTAGTTGATGAGTTGATGCACTGTAATCACGCATCCTGGTGAGATCATCTTTACCAGTTGGAATAGTTTGTCATATGAAGGTTAAAAAATACTTCTATTCAACCAGAAGCTATACAGTTTGAACTGAGAACTTATTTGTGCCATCACGAACACTGCCTATTTCCACCTCCATAACATTGCTCGACTTCGCCCCACCTCAGCTCATCTGCTGCTGAAACCCTCATTCATGCCTTTGCTACCTTGAGACTTGACTGTTCCAATGCACTCCTGGTTGGTCTCCCACATTCTACTCTCCATAAACTTGAGGTCATCCAAAACTCTGCTGTCCATGTCTTAACTCGCAACAAGTCCCGTTCGCCTATCACCCCTGAACTCACTGGCCTACATTGACTCCCGGTCAAGCAACGTCTTGATTTTTAAATTCTCATCCTTGTTTTTCAAATCCCTCCATGGCCTCACCACTCCCTATCTCTGTAATCTCCTCCAGCCCCACAACCCTCCAAGATATCTGCACTCCTCTCATTCTGGCCTCTTGTGCATCCCATCCCATCTTGTGCTGCACCTTCAGTTTATTTATTTATTTAGAGATACAGCACTGAAACAGGCCCTTCAGCCCACCGAGTCTGTGCCGACCAACAACCACCCATTTATACTAACCCTACAGTAATTCACTACCACTTCCCTACACTAGGGGCAATTTATAATGGCCAATTTACCTATCACCTGCAAGTCTTTGGCTGTGGGAGGAAACCAGAGCACCCGGCGAAAACCCACACAGTCACAGGGAGAACTTGCAAACTCCGCACAGACAGTACCCAGAATTGAACCCGGGTGCCTGTAGCTGTGAGGCTGCGGTGCTAACCACTGTGCCACTGTGCCGCCCCAATGTAGGAGGCCCAAAGCTTTGGAATACTCTCTCTACATCTACGCCTCATTTTCACCTTTAAAACACTCCTTAAAACCTACCTCTTTGACCAAGCTTTTGTTCGTCTCACCTAATATCTCCTTTTGTGGCTCAGTGTCATACTTAGTTACATAATGCTTGTGTAAAGCACCTTGGGTTGTTTTATTACATTAGAGGTGCTATATAAACATAAGTAGTTGTTGCTGAGAGCTTATTCCTGATACTGCAGCAACACTATGAAATTCAGTTTCAATGAGGGACACACAAATGTTCGATCCTAATCTTGATGACTGGTATCAGCCTGCAAAAACCTGCAATTTTTCACTATTAAAGTAACATAACAGAAATCTATGGGCTGGCAAGCTCTGCAGTAAAAAACAAGTGGCCTTTTTTTCAAGGCTGACAACCATTTCTCAGGTGAAAGGTTTTGATTTGGGTCAGCTTATTTCTGGAGTTATTTACTTTTTGGGGGACAATAGTGAATATTTTACTCATTAAAATGATGGAATTCTGTGTAATAAAGGAACAATGTTGCACTTTCTAAAAATATTTTGTGGCACAACAGGCGCAGTTAGAGACAAATGGAAAAGGAATTGGGAAAGTTAGTAAAAGAAAAGGATGCAAAATTAAGCAGTAAGTTTACTGCCATATTCCTGCTCTTCCGGTTAAACTTTTCTCTTTCCATCGCTGGCAAGACCACTGTTGGTCACCCCTTCCCCACCTACCACATTTCGCCAGCAACCCATCCCCTGCCCCCGCCCCCATCTTCGGTCTGCCCTCAATACCACTGCTTCCTGGGGCACCCTGCTGGAAAGTGGTGGTGGTCTGGGATAGGCTGTACCCTAAAAGTGCATCTCTGGAGAGCTGCCTATTGCTCCAATTTGACCCCCAACCACATACTTTTGTTGGTTTCAGTGTTTGCCAAGGCTTAGAAAGCTGCAGTTCCCCATGACATCAGGGCACTTTTGCCACTTTGAGATACCTCGCCACCTCGTCTGGTGCTGCAGCAATGCCCAATAGTCCATGCTTGTACCTATAGGTTCCCTGTTAATGGGAATCCCACTGCGAGCCCACCACACAGGGGTGATGAACCCCAACCCTGAAAAATGTACCAGGTTTGCAGAGATGTCAGGAATGGCCTGTAGTCCTGCCCACCACAACACATCCAAAGAAGAGAATTCAGTCCAATGTCCGAAACTGATTACAGCTGATTAATAACCTTGTATTGAAACCTCTGCATATAAAGTACTGATTAGTCTATTATCCAAATAACTTCTGCTGGTATGCTAAGCGATGAAAATTTATTGCAGATTTTCTGTGAGAATCTTTTGAATAAAGGATGTTGAGTAACTGGTCTTGTGCTCATAGTGTAATCTTAAATGTTTGGTTTAAGTACCTGTAATTCTAGTGCTGCTGTGACCATAATCTAACTGATGGTAAATTATGACATGGGATGCTCCATACTCCAGTCCACTGGAATGCATGATGCTGGACTTTTTTCTATTTATTCATTTATGGGATGTGGACATCACCGATGAGCCCAGAATTTATTGCCCATCCCTAACTGCCCTTGAGAAGTTGGTGGTGAGCAGCATTCTTGAATCGTTGCATTCCATCTGGTGTAGGTACACCCATAATGCTGTTAGGGAGGGAGTTCCAGGATTTTGACCCAGCAACAATGAAGGAATGGCGATATAGTTCCAAGTCAGATTGGTGTGTTGCTTGGAGCGGAACTTACAGGTAGTGGTGTGCTCATGCATCTGCTGCCCTTGGCCTTCTAGGTAGTAGAGGTTGTGGATTTGGAAGGTGCTGTTGAAGAAGCCATGTGTCAGTGCATCTTTTGATGGTACACATTGTAGCCACACTGCAACAATGTTTAAGGTGGTGGATGGGATGCTGATCAAGTGGGCTGCTTTGTCCTGGATGGCATTCAGTTTTTTGAGTGTTGTTGGAGCTGCACTCATCCAGGCAAGTGGAGAGTATTCCATCACACTCCTAACTTGTGTCTTGTAGATGGAGAGTCAGGAGATGAATCACTTGCTGCAGAATTCCCAGCCTCTGACCTGCTCTTGTAGCCACAGTATTTATATGGCTGGTCCAGTTAAGTTTCTGTTCAATGGTGACACTCCCAGGATGTTGATGGTGGCTGATTCAGTGATGGTAATCCCATTGAATGTGATGGGGAGATGTTTAGATTCTCTGTTGTTGGAGATGGTCATTGCCTGGCATTTGTGTTGTGCAACTGTTACTTATCAGCCCAAGCCTGAATGTTTGTCTAGGCCCTGCTGTATGCAGGCACAGACTGCTTCAGTATCTGAAGAGTTGTGATCGGTACTGAGCACTGTGTAAACATTAGCAGGCATCCTCAGTTCTGACTTTATGATGGAGGGAAGGACATTGATGGAGCAGCTGAAGATGGTTGAGCCTAGGACACTATCCTGAGGAACCCATACAATGATGTATTAGGGCTGAAATAATTGACCTCCAACAACCACAACCATCTTCCTTTGTGTTAGGTGTTACTCCAACCAATGGAGAGCTTTCCTCCTAATCCCCATTGACTTCAGTTTTACTAGGGCTTCTTGATGCCACCCTCAGTCAAATGCTGCCTTGAAGACCAGGGCAGTCATCTTACGTCACCTCTGGAATTCGGCTCTTTTGTCCATATTTGGATCACAGCTGTAATGAGGTCTGGAGCAAAGTTGTCCTGTCAAAACCCAAACTGAGCATCCATGGGCTACATTAAATCTAGGCATAAGCGACATTTTTTATCGTCAGCTTTGCCATGAATATTCTGGCCCTAGCCTGCTCTAATCTGGCATCAAATACACCCAGGTTAAAAATAGTATAGATGAGGAATAGGGCAAAGCATCAACTGATCTGCTGTAGCCTCATAAAATCATCAGTTCCATCAACGTGACAACCTCTCTTAAGTGGGATAATCAATTTAGTGGCAATTAGTCACAAATAATGGGCCTCTTTTATTGTATATTGACGCCCACTAGGAGGCTTGAAACTGTTTAAATTAATTTCACATGGGACTTCTTACTGTAATCAGGCACAGCAATTATTTCATTTTTTAAAATTGAACTTGAGCCCAAATTTGAGAAGTATTCTAAATGCTTGCACCAGCCAAACCTTCCTCTTACAAATTATATGATACACCTTTTTTGAACTGACTTTTCATAGAATGGTTACAGTACAGAAAGAGGCCATTCTGTCCAATGAGTCCATGTCAGCCGTCTGCAAGTGCAATCTAGCTGGTCCCTCCCCCCACACTTTCTCCGCAGCCCTGCACATTTTTTCCATTACTTATCTAATTCCTTTTTGAAAGCCAGGACTGAATCTTCCTCCACTGCACTCTCAGGCAGTGCATTCCAGATCCTAAACATTTGCTGTGTAAAAATGTTATTCCTCATTTCGCCCTTGGGTCTTTTGCCAATCACCTTAAATTTGTATCCTTTGGTTCCCGACCTGCCAATGGGAAAAGTTACTCTCTATCAACCCACTCTCAACCTCTCATGATTTTGAATACCTCTTCTCTCTATCTACTCAGTCTAGACCTCTCATGATTTTGAATACCTCTTCTCTCTATCTACTCAGTCTAGACCTCTCATGATTTTGAATACCTCTTCTCTCTATCTACTCAGTCTAGACCTCTCATGATTTTGAATACCTCTTCTCTCTATCTACTCAGTCTAGACCTCTCATGATTTTGAATACCTCTATCAAATCTCCTCTCAACCTTCTCTTCATTAACGCGAACAACCTCAGCTTCTCCACATAACTGAATTCCCACATCCCTGGAACCATTCTAGTAAATCTTCTCTGCATCCTCTCTAAGCCTTCATAACCTTTCTAAAGTATGGTGCCTAGAATTGGACACACTACTCAAGTTGAGACTGAACCAGTATTTTATAAAGGTTCTCCATAACCTCCTTGTACTCTTTGCCTCTATTTATATAGCCCAGGATCCATATGCTTTTTTAACTGTTTTCTCAACCTACCCTGCCAGCTTCAACTATTTGTGCACATATACCCCCAGATCTCCCTGTTTTTGCATCCCCTTGTGAATTGTACCCTTTAGTTAATATTGTCTTTCCTCTTTCTTCCAACCAAAATGCATGACTTCGCACTTGTTTGCATTAAAATTCATTTGCCACGTGTCCACCCAGTCCAGCACTCAGTCTATATCCTCTTGAATCTATCACCATCTTCCTCACAGTTCTCTACACTTCCAAGTTTTTGTGTCATCTGCAAATTTTGAAATAATGCCTTGTGCATGCAAGTCCAAGTCATTAATATATATCACGAAAAGCAGTGATCCTAGTATGGACCCCTGAGAAACCCCACAGTATAACATCCTCAAAAAATAAATGTTCACCGACACTCTGTTTCCTGTCCTTGAGTCAACTCTGCATGTATGTTGCCACTGCCTTTTTTATTCCATGGGTTTTCCTTTACAAATATTTGACTGGCCAGATAGTAAAATAGCAAAGTTTTCAATTTAAACATCAATGCAGCCAAGCAATAAAAACAAGAAATGCTATTAATACACAGCCGGTCTGGCAGCAGGGGAGGTGGTGGCATAGTGGTATTGTCACTGGACTAGTAACCCAGAAACCAAGGGTATTGCTCTGGGGACATGGGTTCAAATCCCACCACAGCAAAAGGTGGAATTTGAATTCGATTAATAAATCTGGAATTAAAAAGCTAGTCTAATGATGGCCATGAAACCATTGTCGATTGTTGTAAAAACCCATCTGGTTCACGAATATCCTTTAGGGAAGGAAATCTGCTGTCCTTACCTGGTCCAGATTCACAGCAATGTGGTTGACTCTTAGATGCCCTCTGAAATGGCCGAGCAAGCCACTCAGTTGTATCTAACCGCTACGAAGTCAATAACAAGGAATGAAACCGGACGGACCACCCCGCATCGACCTAGGCATCAGAAACGACAACGGCAAACCCAGCCCTGTCGACCATGCAAAGTCCTCCTTACTAACATCTGGGGGCTTGCGCCAAAGTTGGGAGAGCTGTCCCACAGACTAGTCAAGCAACAGCCTGACATAGTCATATTCACGGAATCATACCCGACAGACAATGTCCCAGACACTGCCATCACCATCCTTGGGTATGTCCTTTCCCACCGGCAGGACAGACCCAGCAGAGGTGGCGGCACAGTGGTATACAGTAGGGAGGGAGTTGCCTTGGAAGTCCTCAACTTCGACTCTGGACCCCATGAAATCTCATGGACAAGGAAACCTCCTGCTGATTACCAACTACCGCCCTCCCTCAGCTGATGAGTCAGTACTCTTTCATGATGAACAGTACTTGGAGGAAGCACTTAGGGTGACGAGGGCACAGAATGTACTCTGGGTTGGAGGGGACTTCAATGTCAATCACCAAGAGTGGCTCGGTAGCAACATTACTGACCGAGCTGGCCGAATCCTAAAGGACATAGCTGCTAGACTGGGTCTGTGGCAGGTGGTGAGGGAACCAACAAGAGGGGAAAACATATTTGACTTTGTCCTCACCAATCTGCCTGCCACAGATGCATCTGTCCATTACAGTATTGTCAGGAGTGACCACCGCACAGTCCTTGTGGAGATGAAGTCCCGCCTTCACATTGAGGATACCCTCCATTGTGTTGTGTGGCACTACCACTGTGCTAAATGGGATAGATTTCGAACAGATCGAGCAATGCAAAACTGGGCATCCATGAGTCGCTGTGGGCCATCAGCAGCAGCAGAATTGTACTCAACCACAATCTGTAACCTCATGGCCCGGCATATCCCCCACTCTACCATTACCATCAAGCCAGGAGACCAACCTTGGTTCAATGAAGAGTGCAGGAGGGCATGCCAGGAGCAGCACCAGGCATACCTCAAAATGAGGTGTCAACCTGGTGAAGCTATAACACAGGACTATCTGCTTGCCAAACTGCGTAAGCAGCATGCGATAGACAGAGCTAAGCGATCCATAACCAATGGATCAGATCTAAGCTCTGCAGTCCTGCCACATCCAACCATGAATGGTGGTGGACAGTGAACAACTAACGGAGGAGGTGGCTCCACAAATATCCCCTTCCTCAATGATGGGGTGCTCAGCACATCAGAGTGAAAGATAAGGCTGAAGCATTTGCAACAATCTTCAGCCAGAAGTGCCAAGTTAATGATCAATCTCGGCCTCCTCCTGAAGTCCCCAGCATCACAGATGCCAGACTTCAGCCAATTCGATTCACTCCACGTGACATCAAGAAACGACTGAAGGCACTGGATACTGCAAAGGCTATGGGCCCTGACAATATTCCAGCAATAGTACTGAAGACCTGTGCTCCAGAACTTGCTGCACCCCTAGCCAAGCTGTTCCAGTACAGCTACAACACTGGCATCTACCCTGCAATGTGGAAAATTGCCCAGGTATGTCCTGTATACAAAAAGCAGGTCAAGTCCAACCCGGCCAATTACCACCCCATCAGCTTACTCTCAATCATCAGTAAAGTGATGGAAGGTGTCATCAACAGTGCCATCAAGTGGCACTTGCTTAGCAATAACCTACTCATTGACGCTCAGTTTGGGTTCCACCAGGGCCACTCAGCTCCTGACCTCATTACAGCCTTGGTTCAAACATGGACAAAAGAGCTGAACTCAAGAGGTGAGGTGAAAGTGACTGCGCTTGACATCAAGGCAGCATTTGACCGAGTATGGCATCAAGGAGCCCGTGCAAAACTGGAGTCAATGGGAATCAGGGGGAAAACCCTCCGCTGGTTGGAGTCATACCTCGCGCAAAGGAAGATGGTTGTAGTTGTTGGAGGTCAATCATCTGAGCTCCAGGACATCACTACAGGAGTTCCTCAGGATAGTGTCCTAGGCCCAAACATCTTTAGCTGCTTCATCAATGACCTTCCTTCAATCATAAGGTCAGAAGTGGGGATGTTTGCTGATGATTGCACAATGTTCAGCACCATTCGTGACTCCTCAGATACTGAAGCAGTCCGTGTAGAAATGCAGAAAAACCTGGGCAATATCCAGGCTTGGGCTGATAAATAGAAAGTAAAATTCATGCCACATAAGTGCCAGGCTATGACCATCTCCAACAAGAAAGAATCTAACCATCTCCCCTTGACATTCGATGGCATTACCATCACTGAATCCCCCACTATCAACATCCTAGGGGCTACTGTTGACCAGAAACTGAACTGGAGTAGCCATATAAATACCGTGGCTACAAAAGCAGGTCAGAGGCTAGGAATCCTGAGGTGAGTAACTCACCTCCTGACTCCCCAAAGCCTGTCCACCATCTACAAGGCACAAGTCAGGAGTGTGATGGAATACTCTCCACTTGCCTGGATGGATGCAGCTCCAACAACACTCAAGAAGCTCGACACCATTCAGGACAAAACAGCCCGCTTGATTGGCACCCCATCTACAAACATTCACTCCCTCCACCACCGATGCACAGTGGCAGCAGTGTGTACCATCTACAAGATGCACTGCAGCAACGCACCAAGGCTCCTTAGACAGCACCTTCCAAACCCGCGGCCTCTACCAACTAGAAGGACAAGGGCAGAAAATGCATGGGAACACCACCACCTGCAAGTTCCCCTCCAAGTCATGCACCATCCTGACTTGGAACTATATCGCTGTTCCTTCACTGTCGCCGGGTTAAAATCCTGGAACTCTATTCCTAACAGCACTGTGGGTGTACCTACCCCAAATGGACTGCAGCGGTTCAAGAAGGCAGCTCACCACCACCTTCTCAAGGGCAATTTGGGATGGGCAATAATTGCTGGCCTGGCCAGCGTTGCCCACATCCCATGAATGAATGAAAAAAAAGCATCTGTGGAGGGAGAAGCAGAGTTAACCATAGCATCTCCACAAATGTTGCCAGATCTGCTGAGTATGTCCAGCATTTCTTGTTTTTATTTCAGATTTCCAGCATCTGCAGTATTTTGCTTTTATTTTAGTGCAGCAAGCAATTTAGGTGGTACAACCTTGGTGCAACAGTATTTTGTTTTTAAATAGTTGGAGAAAGTACAGATCAGTCAGTTGTCATACATGCTAACTGTGGACATCTGTGGTCTGCTCTTTGCAATATTTTTTACTGTATTGTACTAAGTCATTCTGAAAGTTGGTACCATGTCAAATGTAACAGTTTCATCCCGAGTGGTTACCTTCAGATGGAATCTATTGGAATCAACTCTGAATAACATTCACCTTTAAGTGGTCTGAATGTGAGTCCCTACAATGATCTGCCAGTTGAACACATTAAATTTAACTTTAAAGCTTGAATTGGCACCACGTTGGAGAGGGTGTGGGAATTCAATTCCTCGCACTAATTATTTGGAGTCATTGCTGCTGGTTTAATTGAGGAAAACATATTAATTTGACAGAGTCATAGAGTCATTTACAGCACAGAAGGAAGCCATTCAGCCCATCAAGTCTATGCTGGCACTCCCTGGAGTTATACAGTCAGTCCCACTCCCCCACTCGATCTCCGTCGCCCTGCAAATTTATTTCCTTCAAGCGGCCATCCAATTTCCTTTTGAAGTCATTGATTGACTCCACTTCCACCACCCTTATGGGAAGCAAGTTCCAGGTCATTACCACCCGCTGCATAAAAAAGTTCTTCCTCATATTGCCTCTTACCAAAGCCTTCAATCCGAGTCTCCTAGTCCTTGTACCGTTAGTTAATGGTTAGTAACAGTTTTTCCTTCTCTCAATTATCTAAGCCTGCCGTAATCTTGTACACCTCTATTAATTCTCCCCTCAATCTCCTTTGCTCTAAGGAGAACAAACCCAGCTTTTCCATCTTAACCTTGTAACTAAAATTCTCCATCCCTGGAATCATTCTGGTAAATCTCCTCTACACCCTCTCAAGGACCCTCACATCCTTCCTAAAGTGTGTGACCAGAACTGGACACAACATTTCAATTGGAGCCTAACGAGAGCTTTATAAAGACTCAGCATAACTTCCCTGCTTTTGTACTCAATGCATCTACTTATGAAGCCCAAGATCTAATATGCTTTACTAAACACACTCTCAATATGTCCTGCCACCTTTAAAGATCGATGCATTTGCACCCCCAAGTCCCTCTGTTCCTGCACATTCTTTCGAACTGTGCCATTAAGTACATATTGCCTGTCCCTATTCCTTCTGCCCAAATGCATCACCTCACACTTGTCAGTATTAATTTCCATCTGCCACCTGTCTGTCCACTTCGCTAGCCTATCCATGTTCTGTTGCAGGCTGTTCATATGATCCTCACTGTTTGCCACAACTCCAAGTTTGGTGTCATCAGCAAATGTCAAAATTCTACTCTGTATTCCAAGATCCAAAACATTTATATATGGCACAAAAACAGTGGTCCCAGCACTGACCCTTGAGGAACACCACTGCCTACCATCCTCCAGTCTGAAAAACAACCATTTACTCTGACTCGCTGTTTTCTGTCCTTAAGCCAATTTTGTTATCCATTGATCCTCGTATTCCATGAGCCTCAATTTTGTTAATCAGCCTTTTATGTGGTACCTTTTTAAATGCTTTCTGAAAATCCACATAAACAATATCCACAGCATTCCTTTCATCAACCTTCTCTGTTACCTCATCAAAAAATTTAATTAGATTAGTCAAGCATGATCTTCCGTTTACAAATCCGTGCTGGCTATCCTTAATTAACTCAAACCTCTCCAAGTGCCTGTTGATTTTTTCCCCTGATTATTGTTTCTAAAACCTTACCCACCACTGATGTTAAACTAACTGGCCTGTAATTGCTAGGACTGTCTTTACACCCTTTCTTGAATAAGGGTGTCACATTTGCCTCTCTCCAATCCTCTGGCACCTCTCTCATATCCAGGGAAGATTGGAAGATTATGGCAAGTCCTTCTGCTCTCTCCACCCCCACTGCCTTTAGCAAGCTGAGATGTAAGCCATTTGGATTAGTGACTTATCTACTTCAAGCATAGCCAGTGTTTCCAGTACATCCCCCTTCTCAATTTTTACGCTATCCACTGCCTCGACCCTGTCGGCTTCTACTGATATTGTGTCCAATTCTATTTCCTTAGTGAACACTGATACAAAGAGCTCATTAAGTATATTAATCTTGCCCTGTGCCTCTAAGCATATATTACCCTTTCTGTCCCTAATTGGTCCCACTCCACCTTTTACTACACTTTTGCTATTTTGGTAGGAGACTTTTGGGTTCCCTTTTAAGTTGACTGCAATTCTGGTGTATGGCAACTGTCCATTTTCTTTGGTAGTCTAATGTGTATAGACATGTTATCAGGCTGATTGTATAAAGTGCGCATTTGCATTTTTTGCCAATTGGCAAGCTGATCAGCTTAACGATTAAAGGGTTTGGATCTAATTCTGGGGAATGTAGGGATGTTGCAGTAATCTCTTGAGGACTCAGGAGATTTGCACACAAGCCTGGGATATAGGGTAGGGAGTAAATACACAAATTTGTACACTCTTGAAGTGTGTTGCAGCTGAACTCCGGAGGAAAATAAAAACTTCCAACTATACATTATCACATATATAACAACTGGAGTTATGTGCAATTTGACCTATGACCTGTTACCATTCAGTCAGTAGATTACATGATGGAACATAAATAAAAAGCTAACTTGAGCATAGTTCACAACTAGCTGTTACTCCAGAGGGGAGGAGTCTGGATGATCTTAGAATAGCTGATTAACTCATCACCTTGGTATCTAATGGTCCAACACAGAATTCCAATAATTTCTCTGTTTGTTCATAGACTGAGTCACAACCTCTCATAACCTTAGACCTTCCATTAATAACAGTAGGGTTCAAAAGAACATTAATTTTTTGGAAGTTTGGCCTTGACTGTATTCATGACATTTACTGGTATGCTTTGTTGGCAGAGTAATTACATTAAAACACTACTGAAAATGCAAGTGCCCATTCTCTTGGTCAGTGAGGTCTGTAAAAGAATTTGTAAGAAACTTGGACAGTTCTATGTCTTCACATTAGTGGCACATACAAGAAGCATGTTTAACTTCACTTGAGCAGTCTTTATTCATTGAACAAAATGTGACTTATATTTTATTACTGTTCACAAATTGGCAGTTTCATACATAAGCAGATCCTGTGCACTCTCCATAGTTTCCTCACAGCTCAGCATCTCGTCCCCATAATTTTTCACTAACATTGTTCTCCGCTCAAAGAGACTCTGGGCCGGATTTTCAAAGAGCCGGGGTGGGGGGGATTGGGAACCGGAGTGGATGCAATTTGAAGATAACGGTCCTGGAGGTCATCTCCGGAACTCGACAACTCAACAGTTCATGATTTTCAATGTCAGGGTGGGGAGGAGGGAAAGAGGAAGCTGCTTGCCTCCAATTAAGGGACCATTAAGCTCCTTTAGGAGCTTGTTCATGGGCTGGGGAGGTCAGCACTGCAATTTTGGAAGGGGATTCTGGTGAACCCAAAAGGTCTGGCACCAGGCAGGTAGCTCCTGCCTCCTGGAGGCACTCAGTGCCTCTAATTGGGCATCCAAACTCACCTCCTGCCCAATCAGGCCATTAGCATTTAGCATTGTGTGAGTGACGCAGTGGAGGTGTGGCGTCGGGACCCAGAAATTATCCAGGTGTCGGGTTCCCGACCCTGGATTAAAAATCAAGCCTTCACAGTCCAACATAGCCATTCATATTTTTTGCAAGATAAGTGAGCATCATACCATTTAGTGTCTTCATCGGGCAAATGGCCTATTCCTTTACTATATCCCTGTAAATACCAAATAAGATTGCATAGACAAAGTGGCACTGTACATTTGTGAGTTTTGAAAATGATTGCAGCAGCACATTCAACCATGGGGGTTATTCATGTTCTTACCTAATGCCCAACTGTGCACAAAAGCAAAATACTATGGATGCTGGAAATCTGAAATAAAAACAAAAAATATTGGAAACACTTAGCTGTTCTGATGGCATCTGTGAAGAGAGAGAAAAGCAGAGTTAATGGGCAGAACCTTATCACTTGCCTGCTGGAATGGAGGGACCATTTTTGAATCTGGAACCTGACTCTGAATTATGGGAGCCACACAATAGCTTTTTTGAGGGGAGTGAAGACCATCTTCTAGTAAGTACATAGTGCCATGTGTTCAATGGGTTTGGGCTGCCTGACTCACTAGGAACAGATGGGGTGATGGATCATGTGGTGGAAGGATATGCTATAGGTTGTGACTCAGAAATAATCTAAGCAAGACGAATAGAAAAGACCTGTGAATCCAACTGTGAATAATGCATCATGCTTAACTAAATATCCAGTTTAAAAGGAATACTTCAGCAATAATGACTTCAGAAATGCCCAACCATTACAAAATATTGTCATATGTAGAGCAGCAGAACCTTGCCATAATGATATGGTAATCTAAGCAGAAAAATATTATTTTCCGCACAGGATCAAGAATTTTGTAGTGGATATTTTCACATTAAAATCTTGTACAGAATTATGATTACCATAGTGTACTAGCATTCCTCCATCATTAACTTATTCATGCAATGATTTAAGTTTGCTATTGTGGGCACATGTGCTGTCCTCCAGATCTTTACTCACTTTGGAATCTATTACTGACATTTAAACTGGGAACATATGGTAGACTTATGTAGCTATAAGCGTATAAATTTGGGTTACATAATCATCTGTAATCACAAATGTTTGATAAATTACATCAATTGTTTTTGGAAGCATGAATAATTTCATATTTTGGAGAACATTAGAATGTGCGTATGCCAATTGAATTTGATTTTTACTAGGCATTTCCAATGATCTCACCTTAGACCCTTAACTTCTGTCTGTAACAGGAGATAACTACTCCAAATATTTGGTGGAAAAAATCAACAGATGATTATGAAATATTTTTTCAATCTTCCTCCTTTTGCTAATTGCTGCTATTCAATGGCATGGTGGTCAAGTCCTTTTTTCTTCATATATTGTAGTGTCAAAATGCAGTCTCTCTCAAACATTGGACATGACACATTTAAGACAAAAATGTTTTGTTCTCTGTTTTCCAGTTTGCAAGCCCAAATGTTCTTTCTTGTTTTCAAAGCAGTTCTTCACCATATTGGCATTTTATCAGTCGTACCCTTAGTGATGAACAATTAATAACTGGAAAAAGAATCTGCAATCATACAGCATCTTAAAAGGTTTCTTGGAAATGTCTCAAATCATTTCATGTGCAGTTATTATGAAATGTAGGCAAATGCCTTACAGGTATATTGCACACATTGTTCCACAAACAGCATTGAACAGTTGGTGAATGTTTGGCAGGACACTGGAAGAACTTCCTGCTCTTCATGTAGTGCCATGGAATCTGCAGGTTGTTTGTACTGTACACAATGTGTAGATAATTCGAATGTTTACAATTTCATTGTACCACGCATACAAAGCAAATCTTCCCACTAGATCAGGCTGACCAGCATCTGTTTAATATCTCATCCAAAGAACAACACTTTTAATAATGCAGTTCTCCTTTAGTTTGCACTATAATCTCAGGATAGATTATACGCCTTAAGTCTAGGGTTGGATCTTGAACATAGAGCTTTGTAACTCAGAGGTAAGTATACTTCCAACTGACACCAACTGCAACCATTTTTATTAGGGTAAATGCATAGATTCACGCTCAATCGGACCACTGTTTGGAGAAACAAGTGTAGCATTGATTCTCTGACTTGTACTTCCTACAAGTGGGACTCTTTACTGGGAGCATATGATTGATGAATTTATCCTGAAATGTGCATCGATTATAAAAATGTGATAATAAGATAGACATGTTAAAAGAAAAGTTCAACGTTTACTCATTATCACTGTTTCACTTTTCAGGATTTTTAATTTTCTTTTTATTCTTCTTGGAGATTCTATGATTCTGTGATTCATTTGCGTATATAACTTTTATTTTAAAACTGAATTTGTACAGATTTAAAATAAAAGGCTGCAAAATGCAGGCATTGAAGAAATGTATAAAAGTTAGAAAAGATATCTTGCAGAATGCTGCTAACCCCCATCTATTTTAAACTAATAAGAATCAATTGTCTTATCCCAAGCCTATCGCCAAGATCACTAGGGATATTAACCTTGGCCAGAATTTTTCAAAATGATAAGTAGTCCCGCCACTGGGCGGCACAGTGGTGCAGTGGTTAGCACCGCAGCTTCACAGCTCCAGCGACCCGGGTTCAATTCTGGGTACTGCCTGTGTGGAGTTTGCAAGTTCTCCCTGTGTCTGCGTGGGTTTCCTCCCACAGCCAAAAGACTTGCAGGTTGATAGGTAAATTGGCCATTATAAATTTCCCCTAGTATAGGTAGGTGGTAGGGAAATATGGGGACAGGTGGGATGTGGTAGGAATATGGGATTAGTGTAGGATTAGTATAAATGGGTGGTTGATGGTCGTCACAGACTCAGTGGGCCGAAGGACCTGTTTCAGTGCTGTATCTCTAAAACTAAAAAAAAAACTAAAACACTGGGACTGAAAGCAGGGTCCAAACTTGTACAAATTAAGAGGCTGCCATTGGGACTGCTGTCCAATTGAGGACGATGGCCTGCCTTCCAGAGCTGCTGGCCAATCAGAGGTCTGGCAGCTCGGCAGCATCACTGATAGAGGTGGCTGCTGCTAAGGCTGCAGGAAGAAGAAGAGGGCGCCTCCATGATAAGGTGGCCTCGAAGGCAAGACAGTGGTGCCATACCCACGGGGGCAACCATTACTGTCAGGGGCCCCTCCATGAGTCACGGTCTGGCCATAATGTAGGTACCCCTCCCCCCATCCCTGGGAACCTTGTGGGAGGCCGTCAGGATTTACCTGGCGATCTTCCCACGTGGCGGCGCCTTTCACGATGCTGGTAAAATGCTGGTGCCGGTGGGAAGTGTCTGATAATTGGCCAATTAATTGGCTACCTGCCTCCTGTTGGCAGGTGGCTGCGCCACTGAGGTTCCCGCTGCTGGTAATATCCCATGGCAACAGGAGGACATTGGGCTCCCCTCCCAATGCCTTCCACTGCCAATTTTCAAGGTCTCCCACCTCCAGCTGATCTCCAGGGGGCTGATAAAACCCAGCCCCTTGTCTCAGATGGTGAACGTCCATTGTGATCAGCATGACTCTATTCATGAGGACACTGCCCATGTGTTTCTGGCGTCAGGATTAATGAAGACAAGGTAAAAGCCCAAGTTTGGTAGCAGTCAGGCTTTAAACACAAACCTGCAAGGAATAATCCTTAGCCCAGTACTGGAACCTAAATTACAGGACAGTTTTGGCAGTTAGAAGCTGTCTAGAAATAATTAATATATTACCCCACAAATGGGCAGGTACAGGGTTCATTATTTTCCCATGTTTTTGACGAGCGAATTGAGATTGAGTTAGGTGGAATTCTATTTGATGGTTAATCTGTATGTTCACTTGCCTGTAAAATAAAGCCACTTAGTGATCTGTTCTTCCATTTGCCTCTAAAATGATTAGAGAAAAATGTAGGGGTAAATGGGCGATTGACATGATATCCCATTCAAATCACAAGGGGATCCTGTCATTGTATCATTAGGTTATGTTATTGCTTCATTAGATTTTGGACGTATAGGCATACTCCTAAACACACGATGTTCAGACTGATTATGGGAGCATACTACACCCAAGATAATATGTATGGCAGACATAAAACTTGTAAAATACTGAACCAACAACTTATTTCTAAAAATCAACAAAGGTAATGTTGCTGTCCTTGGGTCAAATGTAATTAATCCAAGTAGTAATAATTAATTATGAACGTTAAACATCAGATAAACATAAAATACATTCACCCTCAGATCATGTAGCTTGACAGTCAGAGAACACAGTGGTACCTTACTAACCTCGAGCTATTGACCTATTATTTGAGCTATTATTATTTATTTACACTGAGAACAGTGAGAATGTAAAGTAACTACCACATTGAGCGGTTGAGGTGAATTACGTTGATATATTTAAGGGGAAGTTCAATAAGTTAATAAGGGAGAAAGGAATACAATGATATGTTAATAGGGTGAGATCAAGCAAGCTGAGATGAGGAACGTAAACATTGGCATAGATCTGTTGGACCAAATGGTCTGTTTCTGTGCTGTAAAATTCTGTGTAATACTATGTAATATCTTGTGATGGAAGCAAGCTTCATTGTGCCTCAAACAGAAACACACCTCCATTATATAACAGCCATATGGTTTTGGAGCAATCAGTTTCAAAATTCAATACTATCTGTGGCTGAAATAGAATTCTCTTATTTTAAGAAGAAAACATAGAATTAACAATGGGACTTAACCAGCTTCATGCAGTGATGTCACTCCCCATACTTTTTATTATTTTGAAATAGTTTATATATTGAGTAAACTAAATACTGTATAGCTAGTCTCTTAGTGTGTTTCTGCATATCTCATTTGTAAATAAGTTTGACTATTAGTTACAGCCTGAATGATACATTCTGACAACGGGCACTGCATGGGCTGAATCTTGTGCTTGTCTGAAAGGCGGGTTTCATGGTAAGGGGGGCCGGAGAATTGGAGCGGAACTGCCTGCCACGGATCCTGATGCTGGGATTCCTGTTTCCATTCTTCCCAGGGCAGGATAGGCCAATGGTGACCTTCCTGCCCAGAGGTCAATTGAGTCCCTTAAATGGCCTATTAACGGCCAATTAAGAGCCTCTTCCCACCGCCGCTGAGATCTTACCAGCAACTGGGGATGGGGTGGGGTTCCTCCGCCACGTGAGGAGGATGTCTTGCACAATGAGGCTCCGTCCCTGTAGGCTTTGAGGGTGGTGGGGAGACCCTCCTTCATGGGCAATTTGTGGCCCATGGAGGAGTCCCCTGCCCCGGGATCAACTGTTCACCCCAGGATGCCCCTTCCCTGGACTGAACAACCAGCCCCCAACCCCCTTGCCAACCCCCTTGCCCCCAACACCCCTTCCGGAGAGGCCCCGGTGACCCCGCCTCACCGACCTGTGTTCCAGGGTTCCACTGCTGAGCCTGGGTCGAGCTCTCTGCAGTACCAGCAGTGGCCACCGTTTTCAGTGGTGCTGCCAATATTGCTGAGCTGCCAACCAGCACTTGGAGTGCCTATAAAGGCTTTAAAGGGACGGGGATCCCACCACCCCAAAGACCGGAGGATCATTTTGGGGCCGTAAAAATGCAGAGGCGGGGTTCTCCCTGCCTTTTTGGCCTGATGCTGGGAGCTCTGCCTCCTGCATAAAATCCAACCCCATATAATCCCTGCAACATACCAGCCTGGATTTTGTGCTGGTAGTGGGGCTCCCGGCGCTGGGCCAAAAAAGTGGGTGGAGCCCCCCGTCTCAGATTCCCTGTCCGCCCCAGTCCCCGGAGTGATCCTCCGGTCTTTATTTGTGAAAAGTTTTAGGAGGTGGGATCTCCATCCTTATAAAGACTTTAAAGGGTCGGGGATCCTGCCTCCAAGAGCTGCCGGCCAATCACAGGGCTGGCAGCTCAGCGGTATCAGCAACACCACTGGGACCGGTGGCCATTCCCGGTACTGCAGAGGCCTCGGACCCAGGCCCAGCAGTGGAACTCCGGAAAAGAGGTCGATGAGGCAGGGTCACCGGGGCCAGTCTGGAAGGCCCCGGCAAGGGGTGGTGGGGGTTGGTCTTATGGTCCAAGGGAGGGGTGTCCCGGGGTGGGGGGGGGAATTGATCCTGGTGTGCGGTTCTCTATGGGCCACAAATTGCCCACAAAGGAGGGACCCACCCCCCCAAACCCATGTGGCAGAGGTGCATGCCCCCCAGCTCCTGGTCAGATCCCAGTGGCATCAGGAAGAGGCCTTTAATTGGTCCTTAATAGACAACTTAAGGGCCTCAATTTACCTCTGGTCGGGAAGCTCATCGTCAGTCTATCCCAGCCCTGGTAAGATCACTGTGTGATGGGGAGGCAATGGGTTCTTCTGCCCCGCCAACCCCCCGCCAGCCATCGCGATTCTCCATGCCCCCCTCGCCTCCAATCCTGCCTCTGGGGGAGCACGTAAAATCCCGGACACCATGTGAATCCTGTCACCTGAGTATCTCATTCATAAAATGCAAAGAAGTGCCAATTTCAATTCATAGCGGATATGGGTCTGGCTTTGGAAACTGCCTTTTTGCTGTGAACTGGAGTTACGTGTTTGGAGAAAGCCCAAATTGTAACAAAATACTGTACAAGAAATTGAAAATCTCTTAACAGATGTTACGGGTCACAGAGAGAGCTTTAGTAATCTCAGAACAGTTAACAAAGAGCTTCTCATTTAGGTTTGCTCAGTATTAGCAAATGCTGAGACTTTCAGAAAGAAAGTTCAGTTTCTGATATAAATGAGCATAAACTTAAACTCAAAATAAGATAATGTGTTGGACTTAATGGATAACAAGATAAAAAGTCTGATATCACAGTAATTAACTGGATAGAATGAACTTGATGACCTAATTGGTCTTTTCTCATTCTCTTGTATTAATTTGGTTATCTTGCATTGGGAGAGCAATAGAATATATATTTTTGCAGGTAACATGTTGATGAATTTGTCTGGCGATTTTGTATGTTCCTCCCCTGATTACTGAACCAATTTCCCCACCCAATTTTCCTCTATGCATTTTTCCCAGGCAATGGTTTACATCTATATTTTACAACTAAATACCAAAGTAAATCAATACTGGTTAGCTGCTTGAATGTTGTGAGGCCTGTTCCTTCAATCGTTGTTTACTCTGTCTGTGCTCCTTTGCAATTTCCACTGCCCATCTACACAACTTACTGTTGTGTGTCAGCTGTGACTCAGTGGTAACACTCTTGGCGATGAGTTAGAAGGTTGTGGGAGCAAGTCCCACTGCAGAGAGTTGAGTGCATAATCTAGGCTGACACTACTGTGCAGTACCCAGTGAGTGCCACACTGTCAGAGGTGCTGTGTCTTTCATTAGAGATGTTAAACCACCTCTCAGATGGATGTAAGAGATCTGATGGCACTAATTTAATTGTCAAATTTTAACCCTCAACCAACACCACTGAAATAAATAATCTGATCATTACCACATTGCTGTTTGTGGAAACTTACTGTACACAAATTGGTCCTATGTTTCCTACATTACAACATTGACAATACTTCAAACATACTTTGTTGGCTGTAAGGAGCTTTAGGACATCCTGAGTTCATGAAAGTGCTATATAAATACAAGTCTTACTTTACTGAGACTCCAAACCTAATGTCATCTGCAAACTTGGATATACAACTCTATTCCTTCTTCCAAGTCATTAATATATATGGTGAAAAGTTGAGGCCCTCCTGGGGATGACTATTTGTCATATCCCTCCAATCAGATAACAAACCATGTAACCCTACTCACTGTGCCCTACCTCACAACCAATCACTAGCCCATTGCATAGAATGTACAGCACAGAAATAGGTCAATCAGCCTAACTTTCCATATTGCCAACATCAGTGGAGATTTCCCGAGTCACCATGCTAGTGACCTTTTCAAAAAAATTCAACTTGATTTCTCTGACATGACCTAGCCCATACAAATCCATATTAAATCTCTTAGATCAACTGATACATGTTCAAGTGTTTAGTTGCTCTGTCTTTGATAGATTCTAGTAACTTCCGCACAATTGATGTTAACAGGCATGTAGTTTTCTGGTTTCTCTTTTCTTCTCTCTTTATATAATGGAGTGACTTTTGCAATTATCTAATCCAAAGGCTCAATTTCTGAATCTGAAGAACGTTGGAAAATTAAGCCTAATTCCTTTGCAATTTTCTCACTTATTTCTTTTACTGCCCCGGGGTGGAAACCATCAGCTCCTTGTGATGTGTCTGAATTCACATTATTTTCTCCATTACTATTGTTAAAAAACTTATAGTAAACCCACTAAGTTCTTCCCCTTGACGTATTTTAGCTTCCCCGTCATTGCTCTGAGATTTTCCTCTTCCTCTACTGTGAAAATGGATACAAAACACTCATTTAACAGTCTGAATTTCCTTACTTTCCATTATAGTTTCATCTACATGCAACTTTAATGGACTCACATTCCCCTTTACGATTCTCTCTTTATATATATAATATATATATATATTTCCAAAAACCTTTGGTCTTAGTTTTGATATCTCAAACAAGCTTTTATCATATTCCCTTTTTGCACCTCATTACTCTCTTTGTGTACTTTTGTTACAGTTTGGAGTAGTACAATGTACTATGTGTAGTTTATTCATGGGAGAACTGCCAATTTGAAGCTGGCTATTTAGAAAAGCAGGAAAGCAGTGGCATTATGAAATGACTTCTGCTGTAAATTTGGTTCTTGGTACTTTTGTTATTCTGGTTTGATATTTAACAGTGGGTTTACAATCCTAGCATTTTATGTGTTTTTAAAAGATATGATATAACATGCATTAATAAATCTAAAATATAAAACTTTATTTACATGCATACAATACAGTAGAAACAGTTGGAATTTAAATAACCAAATATATTCAAGAGGATCCCTTATCATGTTTGTATTAATGAATAAATGTTATTGCAGTTCTTAAAAGGTATTTTTTACTTCTGCTCATTTTTTTTTTTAGAAAAGTGGCTAATTCATTATAGTTATTAAGGGTAACCTTTCTGTATATATAAGAGACATCTCAGGCATGTAGCTTCTCAAAACGCAAGGTGATGTTGCTCCATCAGCTTTGCCATTATTCAAAAGACTCCTTTTAGGGAGCTGGAAGGACTCATGCTGGCTCATGGTGCAAGTTATAACAAAATGCTTTTGGCATAGCCTTATATGAGCACATTGCATTTACAATTACAAAGCTGGAAGAGAAACTGAATAACCCTGAAGTTCCTTCCTAAACATGGCTGTAGAAGGGAAGTTTAGCTGGCTACTTCAGTTAACCCCTTCCCTTTTATGTAACTAATTTTCTCTGCTGTTTTTTCCATTAGATTTTCCATTACCTCTCAGCACCTGGAACCAATGAATTGTGCATCAGCAGCCTTCTGCTTTTATTTTAATTCAAAGAGTTTGTGCACAGCATGTTAGGATAGAGATTTAGTGGGTTATCCCCCCATGAAGATCATCAGAGCTGTCTTCATCCAGTATGTATGTATTCAGTTGGCTGTTGGAAAGAAGGATTTTTAAATTACATTCTATCCTAGCTCTGGGACACTGAGGCTACTTTTAGCACCACAGCAACAACCCCACCCAAGATCAACTAACTCAGCAGTGCACTGCCTCTACCACTGAGAAAGAAGGAATTGAATTTTTTAGCACCCTATATGTCTTCTCAAACATCCTACAGTAGTCAAGAATATGGGAGTGAAAGTAAGGTTTTTGTTATACCAATTGTGCTCTCCATGTTTCTATGAAGGGAAATCATGTTTGACAACTTTATTAGAGCTATTTGAGGATTTAACTAGTAGGGTAGAATAAGGGGCACCAGTAGATGTAGTATACTTGGATTTCCAAAAGGGATTTGATAAGGTGCCACAAAAAAGGCTGCAAAGAGATATAGACAGGGTAAGTGAATGGACAGCAAGGTGGAAGATGGAGTAGAATGTGGCGAAGTGTGAGGTTATTCACTTTGATTGCAATAACAGAAAAGCAGAATATTTTTTAAAAGGTGTGAAACTTGTAAAGTTGATGTTCAGAGGGACTTGGGTGTACTTGTACAAAGAACACAGAAAGTTAGCATGCAGGTACAGCAAGTAATTAGGAAGCCAAATTACACATTGACCTTTATTGCAAGGCAATTGGAATACAAGAATAAAGAAGTCTTGCTATAATTGTACATGGTTTTGGTGAGACCACACCTGGAGTACTGTGTGCAGTTTTGGTCTCAATTTTTAAGGAAGGATAGACGTCATTGGAGGTAGTATCATGAAGGTTCACTAGATAGCTCCCTTGGATGAGAGGGTTGTCTTATGATGAGAGTCTGAGTAAATTAGGTCCATATTCTCTGGAGTTTAGAAGAATGAGAGGTGATATCATTGAAGCATACAAGATTCTGAAGTGGTTTGACAGGGTAGACACTGAGAGGTTGTTTCCCCTGGCTATAGAATCTAGATCTAGAGCACTGGGCCATGGTCTCGGAATAAGTGATCAATCATTTAGGACTGAGATGAGGAGAAATTTCTTCACTCAAAAGGGTTGTGAATCTTTGGAATTCTCTACCCCAAAGGGTTGTGGATGCTTCATCATTGAATATATTTAAGGCTGAGATAGACAGATTTTTGGTCTCTCAGGGAATTAAGGGGTATGGGGAGCAGGCAGAAAAGTGGAGTTGAAGCCAGAAATCAACCATGACTGTATTGAATGGCAGAGCAGGCTCGACGGGCCATATGGTCTATTCCTGCTCTTATGTTCTCCACTTCTAAACTTTATGTGCTCCTGTAGTTGTCTGCAGAATTCACATCCTTTCTTGTGTCTAACCCATTACACAAGACAAATCCTAAACCACAATATGAATGTCTAATAGCACTTTGCAAGTATAAGATTGCACCTAATACTGAGACAAATACTGCACTTCTTGTGAAGTGTAGGCAGCTGCTGTAAATTAAATTTTTTAACAATGCAACAATGATTTAGAAACATCAATTACAATATGTAAAGAGAACATATAGAAATCCCAATTAAAAGTATTCTGTGGCTCACCCAATAGTACAGTGAGATTATCCAATAAGCAGCTAACTAATATAGACCTAATGCTCCCTGCATTGATCTCCAGTCATTGCCCTCACAGGTGCCATAGCAGTGGTAAGGATGTTATAGTTGGCTTCAGTGTTTTTGGTTCAGGGATAGAAAAACATCAGGATTCCAGCTTCTGATTTCTATCTATCTAGGTGAGCCAGAATTGAGCTGGGTTCTGTTATGCACTTGAATTGAGTAGCCTGCCAATATGCATTGCTAATGTTCTCATATGAATAATACCACTTGGATAAGCTTCTGGATGCTGGCTTGGATAACACCCTGTGAAGGAGTCAAGGACTTTGCTATGGCCAGGTTGGTAATGGCATGTGGGAGAGAATTCATTGAGGTGGGGGTGTAAGGGGATAAAACTAACTCCTTTGCTGAGTACAGAACGTTCATGCCATGTAATGGCATGGCTTGTTCCCACTGGTCATTTCCCAATTGACCACAGCAAGTGTTTTTGCTACTAGTGTTTTAACCCCTTGAGTTTTATTTGCCAAATAAACAGACAGATGGCAGGTTTTCTCGTAGGTAAAAAAAAGGTAATTATTTATTGTAAAACAAATCCTGAAATGGTCACAACACTATTCATGAACGCATTGACTCTCACACAAACTCTCAAGAGAAGATAGACAGAAAAATACAGGGTAAGAGTTCAGGTTGTAAAAGTCTGTTATTTCAGGAATAACCTGTGAGATCCCCTTGGAAGGTGAATATTTAAAGTTGCAGGCCTGTTTGCTGGCTGTCTGGTATTCGTTGTGCTGTTGCAGTCTCCTGGTGGTTCACTTTGGGTTGACGACGGTGCTGATGTCTTAGATCAATTCTCAACAGTGAAAAGTTGTTTTTGCAAAGGCACTCTCTCGTCTCTGCTATAACTAGCTCCCAGCTTGTCTCAGTAGGGTTCAACTGTATTGGCTGGAATTGATTTCCCACTCTCTTTTTCTCAGCCTTGCTGGAATTCAAAATGGCTTTTTTGTTGTTGTACTGTCAGAACTGAGGACAGACCAGACAGATGATGATGTCCCTAGTCCTGTCCTGAAAAGACTCCCCCTTTGTTCCTCAAAATGATTACCTTTTAAGGTGAATTTTACAAGGGTTGGCTTTGTCCATGTGACATCAGATTTCAGTCCTAGCTGGGCATTAATGGCCTTGATGATGGCCCCATTTTGAGATGAGGGTGGTTCACACTCCATTGTAATGGAGCTTATTCGGAGACGAAAAGTCTCAGCAAGGTCTTGTCTCATTGTTTTTGAGTATAGCTCACATCCAGGTGTGATTATCTGTTGCATTTCCATGCAGACAGGGCTTAATTAGTTTCCAGTCTTAGTAGACGCGGATGTGGATTTGAGTGCAAGAGATGCTGAGGCACATGTGTCTTATCTCCCATTTTGTTGATAGCACAGGTACTCTTTAAAACCGTTCCAATTTTTTATAATTGTTCAGTTTGGTTCTGTATTTTTACTGCTGCACTTCTTGTGAGTATGACAACTTCCTGAAATTCCTGCATCCCTATTCCATTGTGAAACAGTGGTCTAGCTGGTTTCTCAGTCACCTATGACCATCAGGCCGACCTTGAGATGCAGCACTTAAAAAAACAAACTAGAAATTTCAACAACTCTTTTGGAAAAAAAAAATCAGAGCCACAGGAATGTAGATACAAAAGGGGAAACAATGAAAACTTCCTCCTAGTCAAGTTGTTTCAATATTAATAAAGATAATGAACAACCAAGTTGTGAATTATATCATGCAATCAACACTTCCACCTAACTAATGATAACCACATGCTACACAGCTTGCACACACACAAAAAAATCTCTAAATATGTGATTTGTACAAGCTTTTCTTAACATCTTGAAAAAGATTATTGGCATCTCAGAAATCACAGTAATACTGTAGCAAATCACCCAGATGGCTGTGATGAATGCTGGAATTCCTAAGAGGGCTGGGTGGGAATCCTGGAGGAGGAGTACACTGACAACACAACTGCCAATTCCTGTTGGGGCCAAATTTGTTTCTTTTACTGTCTCTCAGCAAAACTTACATCTATTAGCACTCCCCACGGTCAGCCACTCTCAGATGACTAAGCCTTAAGATGACCTTAGATAGCTACAAGAATCTACTTGATGACTCAACCAGGCAATCCCCTGGCTGGATTTTAAATGGTCCCTCAATTCAGATTGCACAATCCAGTTAATATTTCTGGTAACCGATCTAATATAAATTTTAAAAATGTGCAATTCTCTCATGAACTCCAGAGGCTGGTGGCAGCTGCAGTCAAGAAAACCAGGCATTCAGGAATTAGTAAAGGGACCATTGCAGGCTCCCATCAAAAAAGGTAATTTTTTCCCGAAAAAAACTTCTTGAATATATAGGTACAATTCCAATTTATTGTGGCAGCCAATTGGATTTACTCCTCTTGTCAACCTTGGAGGTGTCATGAAGACCCCACCGGCCAAGAATGAGGCGGCACAGTGGCGCAGTGGTTAGCACCGCAGTCTCACAGCTCCAGCGACCCGGGTTCAATTCTGGGTACTGCCTGTGTGGAGTTTGCAAGTTCTCCCTGTGTCTGCGTGGGTTTCCTCCGGGTGCTCTGGTTTCCTCCCACATGCCAAAAGACTTGTAGGTTGATAGGTTAATTGGCTGTTATAAATTGCCCCTAGTATAGGTAGGTGGTAGGGAAAAATAGGGACAGGTGGGGATGTGGTAGGAATATGGAATTAGTGTAGGATTAGTATAAATGGGTGGTTGATGGTCGGCACAGACTTGGTGGGCTGAAGGGCCTGTTTCAGTGCTGTATCTCTAAACTAAACATATTAATTTCAGCATATGAATATTAATTTTAAACTGTTGCTGGAATGAAGAAGTTACTTGTTTAAAGAGCTCAGTCATGGCTGGAAGATATTTGCATACTAAGAGACATTGCCTGGAGACAAGAGAATTGCTCCCTGATCCAGTTAACCTAAATGGATTTGATCACCGGAGTTTGACTATATAAGAAAGCCAGCATTCCAGGGTGTCTGCTAAGATGTAGAATCCACAAATTTGTTAAAACAGTTAGTCATATGACTAATCTGCTGGCCCAGGTTTTTTTTTTAACTTCTCACAGCAAGGTTTGGGTCAGATTGCACTGAACTTGGAAGAAGAGAGCCTATCTCCTGGCTAGCTCTCTCTCTCATGAATCTCCAGATCCACTGAAGTTATTTGAACCTCAAGAGAGAAAAGTATCCGACATCAAAACAAGTTTTAAAGTGTACACTGGGCCCCAACGAAATGACAAGACTTACCGGCAATCAAAGACTCTATATCTAACTCAAAGGTCCATAAATAAATCCCAGCTATTGCTTCAAACTTTTCCCCTTTATTTTTTCTACTTTTCTGTCTCTATCTGTGTGTGGGTTTATTGCGTATGCATGCTAGCGTGGTCACATCATGTATTCATAGTCGTTAACCAAAATAGAGTTTAAGGTTAATAAACTTCCACCTTTCTTGTTTAAATCTAAAAACCTGCCTGGTTAGTTTGCCTTACAATTGGAGAGCAGTGAACAAGGATTCACTGAGGGAGAGCTAAAAACACAGTTGTAAAAGTTAAAGCCTGTTACGGTTAAACCAGGCAAAGGCTGAGAGGGAACCCCTAGACCCCTTTCTCACCTGGTCGTAACAGAGGGTATATAATCCATTCATGGGATAGACTGATATCCCCCAGAAACAAATGCATATTAATTACGATGCACAATTAACTCGAGCCCATTGATTGCAATGCAGACAGCATGCCAACTTCATGCTGTCAGCTCCCTTGAATGATCTCTGCATCCACCCAAGCAATAACTGTGCTGTTCTTTGACTATATGGATCAGCAGGGGGCCAATAGCATGAGTGGCTAGCACCAGTTAAAACTAGCCTACACTGCTTAAAGGGGAGGTGCATTGTGGCTGGAGGAGGGGCTGGCAGTTGTGCAGGAAGTGAATCTGACCTGAGAAAAAGCAAAGAATGGCACAACAGGGGAGAAAGTGGGCTCCAAAGTTTTCAGATACGGCACTGGAGGTCTTGGTGGAGGAGGTGGAAAGGAGGAAAGGTGTCCTGTGTCTGTAGGGGGCCATGAGGCCCACTAGACACATGGTGAAAAGGCAGTAGGAGCAGATAGCTGCGGAGATCAATGCCAGGAGTCAAGCCCTGAGGACCTAGATGCAGTGCCACAAGAAGTTCAATGATCTCACATTAATGGTGAGATTCAGCGAATACATTGTCAAATTTCATATACTTATAAATGAACCACTAGCCTCAGCCACTGCTCAAATCACTATATTCCATCACTCACCTACCAACAATCTCTTTCAATTAGGACTCATACTTAACATTCATATACTTCACCTCACCATTACACACTTAGCACTGTTGAATGACACAAGCTGACACACTTCCCTCTGTCTTGCAGGACAAGATGGTGCATAATCGGAGGCAACAGGAGCTAACCAGAGGGGACAGGCATATCTACATGTCCTATCTCTATGGAAGAGACAGTGCTGGCCATTATTGGGATAGGCATTGAAACCATCGAGGATGGCGATATCCTTATTCCTAATCGTGTTCTTCACATCTCACTTCCCCCTCATCACACAATCTCTTCTGATTTCCAAGCTGCAGATGGTGTAAGCATGCGCCTCTCACTTTCCCCCATTGTCCACATCACAACCTTACCCTTGTGCATTTTTTCTTTCAGAAATCCAAGAAATTCAAAACCTGGCCAGGAAGAAGAGGAATGCTAAGAAGAGAGTAATGATAAAGATGCAGCAGTCACTTGATTTCACACTTGCAGCCATAAGCTCAGATACCAATGCTGTGCATATCTGATTGGATAGATTAGAGACAGGATCTGCCTGTGGTGAGACACTGGGCACAATTGGGCTGTAGCCAGTGCAAAGGGCAAGGATAGCACAGGTGCCAGCTCACCAGACTGTGAGGTCATGCACAGATTCTGCTATAGACTCAGATTGGTATCTCAATGGGGCAGCCTGCAGATGAAGGCTGATAGGTAGGGTTGGTGCATTGGGAAACCTATGGTCACTGTCAAGGAACATGGAGGAGTCGAGCACCAACTATGCACAGGGCTGTGCGCAGATCTCAGAGCCTCTCCTTTCCAGTATGGAAGTGGTGGAACTTCTGTTCCCACACTTATGGATACAAGCATGATGCAGCAGTGTCAGATGGCCAATGATGGCTGCTGTCAGAGATTCCGTTGCAGCACAAGCAGAAACCACCCAACATCTGAGTGCTGCAGTAGAAGCTCAGACTGCCATCATGCAAGGTCAGCTAGCTTCCATGCAAGCTCAGACTGCTGTTATCATGGTTGCAGTTTAAAGTGTGCAACGGTGCTTGCAGGGTCTCAAAGCAGTCCAGCCACTTGTCCAACACCCTGGGGAGTGGCAGTGTCTGCATGGAACAGGAACCTGCTGTCCTCTGTCAGAAAGATAGCATTCATCCTCTCACCACTGCCACTCCTCCAGTGCCCTTGTTGTTGCCTGTCAGCCAGCCAGCCCCTGCTAGGGCCAAAGGCCAGATGATGCAGTCTGAAGTCAGGCCTTCTAGGCCCAGAGCTGCTCGCGATGATCCTTCAAGGCCCTCTGCAGTCTCGTCTAATGAAAGTCAACAGCTCTGATCAGCCTTGCTGCAGCGACTGGGGTAGCACGATGAAGGAGCATTAGGAAAGGCAAAGACACATGGAAGACAGGCACTAAAGGTAATTAGTTGATCTTTATGTATTTCATGATTGTATTTATAAATTTGGTTTGGAATGTTTATTTTCTGATGGTTTATATTTTTGCACTGTGGGCAAGCAGACGTTGTGATTGTCAGTGACAGTGGGAAGGTCAGGTGCAGAACTGTTAGTGAATGGGGAATTGGGGTTGCAGTTACTAATCTTGAAGGTTCCTCATGGACAACTGAGGCAGAAAGGGGATATTTAGATTGCTTCCCCCCTTCCTTTTCCTCCTCAGCTGCTTACTGTATAACTGGTGGCAATGGTTGTCCCCTCATGTTGACGAAGTGTGCAGTATGCAGAAGACTATGATGAATATTGACAACTGCTCTGCGAAGTCTTGTAGGACTCCTCGTGGCAGCGGAAGCATTCTTTCAGCATGTTAATGGTCCACGCTATCACATTTTATCGCTTTCGTTGAATACATGCTGTGTACGGATGTTGTTTTCTTTTTATTCGTTCCTGGATGTGGGTATCGCTGGCTAGGTCAGCATTTATTGCCCATCCCTAATTGCCCTTGAGAAGATGGTGGTGAGCTGCCTTCTTGAACCACGGCAATCCATGTGGGGTAGGTACACCCACAGTGCTGTTAGGAAGGGAATTCCAGGATCTTGAACTAGCGACAGTGAAGGAACAGCGATATAGTTCCAAGTCAGGATGGTGTGTGACTTGCAGGGGAACTTTCAGGTGGTGGTGGTCCCATGCATCTGCTGCCCATGTCCTTCTAGGTGGTAGAGGTCACGGGTTTGGAAGGTGCTGTCAAAGGAGCTTTGGTACCTTGCTGCAGTGCAACTTGTAGATGGTACATACTGCTACCACTGTGCGTCAGTGGTGGAGGGAGTGAATGTTATGATTAGTGTGCCAATCAAGTGGGCTGCTTTGTCCTGGATAATCATAGAGTCATACAGCACTGAAACAGGCCCTTCAGCCCACCGAGTCTGTGCCCACCAACAACCACCCATTTATACTAATCCTACATTAATCCCATATTTCTTACCACATCCCCACCATTCTCCTACCACCTACCTACACTAGGGGCAATTTACAATGGCCAATTTACCTATCAACCAGCAAGTCTTTGGCTGTGGGAGGAAACCGGCACACCTGAAGGAAACCCACACGGTCACAGGGAGAACTTGCAAACTCTGCACAGGCAGTACCCAGAACCGAACCCTGGGTCACTGGAGCTGTGAGGCTGCGGTGCTAGCCACTGTGCCGCATGGTGTTGAGCTTCTTGAGTGTTGTTGGAGCTGCATCCATCCAGGCAAGTGGAGAGTATTCCATCACACTCCTGACTTGTGCCTTATATATGGTGGATAGGCTTTCGGGAGTCAGGAGGAGAGTTACTCGCCGCAGGAGTAGGTAGCTCCACAAATATCCGCATCCTCAATGATGGGGGAGCCCAGCACATCAGCGTGAAAGTTAAGGCTGAAGCATTTGCAACAATCTTCAGCCAGAAGTGCCGAGTTGGTGATCCATCTTGGCCTCCTCCTGAAGTTCCCAGCATCACAGATGCCAGACTTCAGCCAATTTTCACTCCACATGATATCAAGAAACAACTGAAGGCAGTGGATACTGCAAAGGCTATGGGCCCTGGCAATAGTACTGAAGACCTGTGCTCCAGAACTTGCTGCACCCCTAGCCAAGACGTTCCAGTATAGCTAGAGCAATGGCATCTACCCAGCAATGTGGAAAATTGCCCAGGTATGTCCTGTACACAAAAAGTAGGACAAGTCCAACCCTGCCAATTACTGCCCCATCAGTCTACTCTCAATCATCGGTAAAGTGATGGAAGGTGTTATCAACAGTGCCATCAAGCGGCACTTGCTTAGCAATAACCTGCTCAATGACGCTCAGTTTGGGTTCCGCCAGGGCCACTCAGCTCCTGACCTCATTACAGCCTTGGTTCAAACATGGACAAAAGAGCTGAACTTAAGAGAGAAGGTGAGACTGACTGCCCTTGACATCAAGACAGCATTTGACCGAGTATGGCATCAAGGAGCCCGTGCAAAACTGAATGGGAATTAGGGGGAAAACTCTCTGCTCGTTGGAGTCATACCTAGCACAAAGGAAGATGGTTGTAGTTGTTGGAGGTCAATCATCACAGCTCCAGGACATCACTGCAGGAGATCCTCAGGGTAGTGTCCTAGGCCCAACCATCTTCAGCTGCTTCATCAATGACATTCCTTTAATCATAAGGTCAGAAGTGGGGATGTTCACTGATGATTGCACAATGTTCATCACCATTCGCAACTCCTCAGATACTGAAGCAGTCCATGTAGAAATGCAGCAAGTCCTGGACAATATCCAGGCTTGGCTGATAAGTGGCAAATAACATTCGCACCACAGAAGTACCAGACAATGACTATCTCCAACAAGAGAGAATCTAAACATCTCCCCTTGGCATTCACTGGCATTACGATCACTGAATCCCCCACTATCAACATCCTAGGGATTACCATTGACCAGAAAATGAACTGGAGTAGCCATATAAATACCGTGGCTACAAGAGCAGGTCGGAGGCTAGGAATGCTGGGGCAAGTAACTCACCTTCTGACTCCCCAAAGCCTGTCTACCATCTACAAGGCACAAATCAGGAGTGTGATGGAATACTCTCCATTTGCCTGGATGGGTGAGCTCCAACAACAAGAAGCTCGACACCATCCAGAACAAAGCAGCCCACTTGATTGGCACCCCATCGACAAACTTTCACTCCCTCCACCACCGATGCACAGTGGCAGCAGTGTGTACCATCTACAAGATGCACTGCAGCAACGCACCAAAGCTCCGTCGACAGCATCTTCCAAACCCGCGACCTCTACCAAATAGAAGGGAAAGGGCAGCAAATGCATGGGAACACCACCAAGTTCCCCTCCAAGTCACACTCCATCCTGACTTGGAACTATATCACTGTTCCTTCACTGTTGCTCGGTCAAAATCCTGGAACTCCCTTCCTAACAGCACTGTGGGTGTACCTACCCCAAATGGACTGCAGCGGTTCAGGAAGTCAACTCACCATCTGCTTCTCAAGGGCAATTAGGGATGGGCAATACATGCTGGACTTGCCAGCGACGCTCACATCCCTTGAATGAATGAAAAAAAGGATTCCTAGCCTCTGACCTGCTCTTGTAACCACGGTATTTATATGCTATTCCAGTTCAGTTTCCAGTCAATGGTGACCCCCAAGGTGTTGATAGGTCAGGATTCAGTGATCGCAATGTCATTGAATGTCAAGGGGAGATGGTTAGATTCTCTCTTGTTTGAGATGGTCATTGCCTGGCCCTTGTGTGGCGCGAATGTTATTTGCCACTTAGCAGCTCAAGCCGGGACATTGTTCCGGTCTTGTTGTATTTCTACACGGACTGCTTCAGTATCTGAGGAGTCGCGAATGGTGATGAACGTTGTGCAATCATCAATGAACATTCCCACTTCTGACCTTATGATTGAAGGAATGTCATTGATGAAGCAGCTGAAGATGGTTGGGCCTATGACACTACCCTGAGGAACTCCTGCAGTGATGTCCTGGAGCTGAGATGATTGACCTCCAACAACCACAACCATCTTCTTTTGTGCTAGGTATGTCTCTAACCAGCGGAGAGTTTTCCCCATGATTCCCATTGACTTCAGTTTTGCACGGGCTCCTTGATGCCATACTCGGTCAAATGCTGTCTTGATGTCAAGGGCAGTCAGTCTCACCTCACCACTTGAGTTCATCTCTTTTGTCCATGTTTGAAGCAAGTTGGTAATGAGGTCAGGAGCTGAGTGGCCCTGGCGGAACCCAAACTGAGCGCCAGTGAGCAGGTTATTGCTAAACAACTGCTGCTTGATAGCACTGTCGATGCCATCTTCCATCACTTTACTGATGATTGAGAGTAGACTGATGGGGCGGTAATTGGCCGGGTTGGACTTGTCCTGCTTTTTGTGTACAGGACATACCTGGGCAATTTTCCACATTGCCGGGGAGATGCCAGTGTTGTAGCTGTACTGGAACAGCTTGGCTAGGGGTGTAGCTAGTTCTGGAGCACAGGTCTTCAGTATTATTGCTGGAATGTTGTTAGGGTCCATAGCCTTTGCAGTATCCAGTGCCTTCAGTCATTTCTTGATAGCATGTGGAGTGAATCGAATTGGCTGAAGAATGGCATGCACCAGAATCACTAACTATGTGGTCAGCCGATACTGGCACAGTGGACTTCAGCAGAATGAACCTATCATTACTGTTGCAAGGATATGGGGCAGTAACCCGCAAGATTCACCTTGTATGGTTACACACCAGCAGAATGTTGAGGGAGTGGTATCCCCTTCAGTTGTGGTATAGGACAGAGTTTAAATGCAGCACCCACAAACCAATATGCATACAGTCGGTGGCATCTGGCAACATGGAGAAGACTGCAATCCTAGCAAAGACATGTGCTCACTCCACCTGGCAAAAAGGAATGAAATGCATTTAGCTCTGTTTGAATAGAAAGCCTCAGTGACCTCCATTACTCAACCGTGGATAGCAAAGTGAGATGCAGCAAGCATCTGCAGTTTCAGCCTGGAAACAGCCAGATGCATGAAATTTCATTGCCACAGTCACCTTCACAGCTACTGGCAATGCAGTCCTTGCCCTGCTCTGAGGTTGCAGTAGTTGCTGCAGTAGTTGGCAGATTTCAATGAGGATGTCCTTAGTAAAGCTGAGACGTCTGACACTAGTTCAAGTAGGAGAATTGCTTCCCGAACACCCTGGATGGTTATGGCCTCCTGCTGAGCCCTTCTCCCCCTCTTCCAAGCAACTTCGCAGAAGGTTGGTCTGCAGGTACAGCAAGTAATTAGGAAGGCAAATGGAATTTTGTCCTTCATTGCTAAAGGGATTGAGTTTAAAAGCAGAGAGGTTATGTTGCAGCTGTATAAGGTACTGGTGAGGCCGCACCTGGAGTACTGTGTGCAGTTGTGGTCTCCTTACTTGAGAAAGGATGTACTGGCACTGGAGAGGGTGCAGAGGAGGTTCACTAGGTTGATTCCGGAGTTGAGGGTTGGCTTATGAGGAGAGACTGAGTAGATTGGGATTATATTCATTGGAATTCAGAAGAATGAGGGGGGATCTTATAGAAACATATAAAATTATGAAGGGAATAGATAAGATACAAGTAGAGAGGATGTTTCCACTGGCAGGTGAAGCTAGGACAAGAGGGCATAGCCTCAAGATTAGAGGGAGCAGATTTAGGACTGAATTAAGAAGGAACTTCTTCACCCAGAGGGTTGTTAATCTATGGAATTCCTTGCCCAGTGAAGTAGTTGACACTTCTTCAGTAAATGTTTTTAAAGCTAAGGTAGATATCTTTTTGAACAATAAAGGAATTAAGGGATACGGTGAGAGCGCGGGTAAGTGGATCTGAGTCCACGAAAAGATCAGCCATGATCTTATTGAATGGCGGAGCAGGCTCGAGGGGCCGGACGGCCTACTCCTGCTCCTAGTTCTTATGATCTTATGATCTTATGAACTTGTCCTGTTCTTTATGCCTTCTGCTCATTCTACAAGTCATGCTCTATTCCAAGGAGAATGCCTACCAGTTCACTCATGTCTGGGAGCAACTGGTTTGTGCAGACCCCTTAAAGTCAGCAAAAAGTCCTTTAGCATCTGCCACACCACTCCCTGTATACTTCTGCAATTTTAGACAACTTTCAAGAGCACCAAACACTTGTAGAATCAGAACAACAGCCAGAAGAAATCAACCAGCACCTAACCTGTAAGTAGTTGATAATTCCTTTAAATAGTGCTGAATGAGTGTTCAGTTGTCCAAAGTTAAGGGAGGGCAGTAGCTGGAATGTTGAGCTCCAAAATGGTAGTGCTGGCATCAAATCATTCACAGCAAAAAAATGAGTGCTAACAAACACAATTTCAAGGATTCAAAGAACTCACTGTTGTAAATCTTAGATCACTGAGCAATAAAGGGGCTTAGGCTATTTTCATCAACAAAATGATAAGCAAATGAAGTAATTTTGTAGGATCATGACCAGAATCAAAGGATGAACGTGTACACCTATTGTGGTTGTGAACAGAACTCTAAAAAGTAACAAGAGGAACTAAGTATAAACTCTGCAGATCTTAAACTATGCATTAGTTAGGGCATGGCTGTTCAATCTTTCAGATCAGGGCCCAGGTCCATATGGTACAACCATCGAGTAGACCACATACGACTAAGTATTTAAACGCTTTCAGTCTCTTTAAACTTCATGGCGTGAAAACTACCTCCTGAATGCTGTAAAAACATTGCTCACTCATTCATCCAAATGCATAATCAGGAAACAGCTTTATTTAATCCTTAAGGCCTAGGAAGTTTGAACCACTCAGTGTATAAGCAGAAAGAAAGAATTGCACATTGGATTGGATTCACCCTGCACATTGGATTGGATTCACCCTGCACATTGGATTGGATTCACCCTGCAGTCTGCATCCTGTCACCGGCTGACCTGGAGGCAATTTTTTGATGTTTAGTTGCTGACTTGTGGAATAGGCTGCCATCTAGTGTATTGAATGCCATTGGGAAAAAGGAACAGTGTGGGATTTGCTAAAGGATCTAAACAGCAGTAAACTGAGGGCCTTTTTACAGTGGGTAATGTCGGCTTTTATATTCTCATTCATACTCATTTAATAAGCTTTAATGCAATAACCTGTTTAATTTCTATCAAGATAATGACTAAAGTTGATCATCAATACTACCATGCCTGCTGCACAAGGAAATCAAACGTATTTCTCTAAACTGATATCAATTACACATAGTGCAGCTGAACCACACCCAATACATATGTTTTACTTTACTTAATGAAGCACTGGCAGTCAATTTTTGTTTTTAATCTAATGCAGAGTTTATATACAGATTTCTGGTAGGAACTTGCACGAAGCCAGCATACTCAAGAACTTTACAGGCACGCCAGTGGGGTGGGGCCATGCAAAATTTATCCTTACATAGAATAGTGGCTCTTGTGCAGCTGGATATGTTCCTTTCCAAGTTTCATAATGAGATATATTCAACACAATCTCAGTGAATACGACAATGTCATGTCCCTTATTCTAATGAATAGCTAGAGTAATATATTTGAGCTGTTGTAAGCAGAAATTGTCCTGTGTCCTTTATTCATGACACTGTCAACGAGAACATTGAGCATACTAATAAACTGAGAAAATTGGCAAATACTAAAATAAGTGAAGCCAAGGAACTTGCTGCCAGGGGAGGTGGTGGAAGCAGATACGATAGTGACGTTTAAGAGACATCTTGACAAATATATGAATAGGTAGGGAATAGAGAGATATGGGCCCCGAAAGTGCAGAATGTGTTAGTTTCGGCAGGCATCAAGATCGGCGCAGGCTTGGAGGGCCGAATGGCCTGTTCCTGTGCTCTACTGTTCTGTGTTCTTTGTTCTTTGTTCTAAACACTCTAATGGATTCATCATATATGATTTACCCTACCCTAAATTTTGTCAGATGTAGAGGATTGTCAAATTGGGCGGCACAGTGGCGCAGTGGTTAGCACTGCAGCTTCACAGCTCTAGGGACCCAGGTTCAATTCTGGGTACTGCCTGTGCAGAGTTTGCAAGTCCTCCCTGTGACTGTGTGGGTTTTCGCCGGGTGCTCCAGTTTCCTCCCACAGCCAAAGACTTGCAGGTTGATAGGTAAATTGGCCATTGTAAATTGCCCCTAGTATAGGTAGGTGGTAGGGAATATGGGATTACTGCTGGGTTAGTATAAATGGGTGGTTGTTGGTCAGCACAGACTCGGTGGGCCAAAGGTACTGTTTCAGTGCTGTATCTCTAAATAAATAAAAACAATTGGGTGATATAAAATCCATGGTTAGACTTGAAGTTGGGTATAATTTTACAAAAAAAAAGGATTATCACTAGATAAATACATGATTAATACCCCAAAAATGCCTTATTGTGGATAAAAATCTATTCATTCATTAGATTAAGATCTAACAGATCCAGCAATTCTGGTGAGTGAAATATATATTTATATCACAGCAATGTTCTTACTGCATGATATGCATATTTAATAGACATGTTTATACTGTAGTATAAAGTAATATAAGGTTGTTACTGGCAGAACATGTAAGTCGTCTGTGAGTGTCATCACAGGAAGTGATGTAACAGAACTTGTACAGAACCTCGTGTAGAGTGTAAGTGGAAGTCATAGATGTCTGGCGTATGTAAATTAACTCTTGTTCCTGTACCCATCAGCCTCTTAGATATTCTGTTCTAAGCCTCAATAGTATCAGCATTGTATATGGTGGCAACAGTAAACTGAAGAAAAAAATGGAAAAATCACTGCTCTTACTGGAGAACTTCAGCACCAAGCAGAGGCGTGGCCAAAATGGGTCTGTAAGTTTGCTAGGAATCATTTTGCATTGGGTCTCATGCAGAAGCCAGACAAGGAACAGGTCAATTCGTTATTATATGCCATGGGGGAGTGTGTGGATGACATCCTCATAACACAGGGCACAGACGAAGAAAAAGTTATGTAAAAAGAAGTCATTAATGTTCTGGAGTCTTACTTTAATGTAAGGAAAAATGTAATTATCAAGTGCGCCAAATTCAATAAGCGTTCTCAGCAGAGAGGAGAAAGTATTGTTTCATTTATCAATGACTTATATAGACTCACTAAAGATTGCAAATATACCAGTTTACAGAAAGCGCTAATTAGAAACAGGATTGTGGTTGGAGTAGCAGATGACACTCTCGGATCACCTGCAGTCAAGGGATGATCTTACGCTAACCAAGGCAATTCAGTTAAGCAGGCAAGCAGAGGTTAGAAAATGAAAACGTGTTGTCGTTCAAGGGGACAGGGAGAGTCCGATCTAGAAAGTAGCAGTCCATTGAATACTTAAAGAAAACAAAAGTAAAAAATGGTGGTCAAAGACAGGAAAGGCAGGAAGAGCATCTAGAGGCAGCAACTGCTAATTGCAGTAGATGTGGCCAAGTGAGGCACCAGCAGGAAAATTGCTCAGCCAGAAAAGTGAAGTGTTTCTTATGTATGAAGAGGGGGCACTTCCAACTGGTATGCAGCAGAATGAAACCAGGCTGCAAAATATAAAAAGGAAATTCAAAGAAAATAAAAAAGTTAACAAAGTACAGGATGGATAATGTGTTGAATTACCATTTCTAGGAGAAATCCACAGAGCAAGTGATTATTCCTGGATGGCAGAAATTCTTGTAGGAGGCTATCAGACAAGATTCAAACTGGACACTGGAGCAGCAGTTTCAGTACTGGCAGACACGGAACTGGAAGATAAGCATTAAACCTACAGATAAAAAGCTATATGGGCCAGGAGGCATCGAGTTGAAAGTAATAGCAGAGTTGAAAACGATTCTGAGTTACCGTGGAAACGAAATTATCAAGAATCAGAATTGGTCACTCCTAAGCAGAAAAGCTTTCACAGATCTACAGTTAATATGCAGAGTTGAAGAGCTTAAAGGTATAGAGGAACAGCTAAGGAATTTTAAGGCTGAATTCCCAAATTATTCAAAGGATTGGGAAAACTAAAAACAGCATACCACATCACATTAAGAAAAGATGCAGAACCATTGTGTTTGTATACACCGAGAAAAGTTTTGCATCCACTCCAAGAGAAAGTTGAGAAAGAAATCGAGTTAATGACCAAAAATGTAGTCATTTCGCCAGTTACAAAGCCTACAGGATGGTGCTCAGGTTTGATTCCAGTGAAGAAATCATATCGGTCCACTTGAATTTGTGCAGACCTTACACAGATGAATAAGGCCGCGGAGAAAGAAATACATCTAATGTCATCAGTAGATTAGAGTTTGACAAAGCTAGTGAAAAGCACGATTTTCACTAAATTGGATGCTAATGGCGGATTTTGGCAAGTACCTTTGGATGGAGCATCAAAACGATTGACGATTTTCATCACACGATTTGGAAGATTCTGTTTTAACAGATTAGCATTCGGAACTACATTAGTAGCAGAAATTTTCCAAAGAACGATATCGACAATCCTGGAAGGATTAGATGGGATCATCTGCCAGACGGACGACATGCTGATGCACAGTGCCAATCAGTAGGAACATGATGCGAGAGTGCGAGCAATGTTGCAGAGATTGGAGGAAGCAGGTCTCACTTTGAATGAGAAATGTGTCTTTTTATCACAAATGGTGAGATTTATAAGTCATATTATTGATGGATCAGGCATCAGAGCAGATCCTCAAAAGACAAAAGCCATAAAAGACTTTCCTGAGCCTCAAAACATCACAGAGTTTCAAAGGTTTATGGGCATGGTCAGTCAGGTGGGGAAATTTCTATCGAATCTAGCTATGATAAATGAGCCATTAAGACAGTTAGATTAGATTAGATTAGAGATACAGCACTGAAACAGGCCCTTCGGCCCACCGAGTCTGTACTGAACATCAACCACCCATTTATACTAATCCTACACTAATCCCATATTCCGACCAAACATCCCCACCTGTCCCTATATTTCCCTACCACCTACCTATACTGGTGACAATTTATAATGGCCAATTTACCTATCAACCTGCAAGTCTTTTGGCTTGTGGGAGGAAACCGGAGCACCCGGAGAAAACCCACGCAGACACAGGGAGAACTTGCAAACTCCACACAGGCAGTACCCGGAATCGAACCCGGGTCCCTGGAGCTGTGAGGCTGCGGTGCTAACCACTGCGCCACTGTGCCGCCCTGTTGTTAAAGACTGACAAGGCCTGGTGTTGGAGAGAGGTCCAACAAGAATCTTTTGAAAAAATAATCAAGAAGATGCTACTTTCTTCAGAAGTATTAGCATATTATGAGCCAAAGTTACCAAACATCATAGCAGTGGGTCCATTAGCAACAGGGCTAGGTGCAGTCTTATTTCAGGTACAAGGCGATGGAAGATGTAGACCTGTATATTTTGCATCTCGTTCATTAACAGAAAAAGAGCAAAGATACACAGTCATAGAAAAGGAAGTATTGGCAGCAATTTGGGCATGTGAGAATTTTTCTATGTGTTAAGTCTTCAATTTAAGATTGAAACAGATCACAAACTGTTAGCTACTCTACCAAAATTGGTGGTATAGTGGACAGTGAAGAAGGTTGTCTAAGGTTACAACAGGATATAGGTCAACTGGGAAAGTGGGCAAGGGATTGGCAAATGGAATTTAACACAGACAAGTGCGAAGTGATTAAACCAGGGCAGGACATGTACAGTGAATGGCCGAGCCCTGGGGAGTGTTCTTGAGCAGAGAGACCTTGGGGTGCAAGTACATAGTTCCCTGAAAGTGGCAACACAGGTAGACAGGGTGGTGAAGAAGGCATATGGCATGCTTGCCTTCATCGGCCGAGGCATTGAGTACAAGAGTTGGGACATCATGTTACAATTGTACATAATGTTGGTTACGCCGCATTTGGAGTACTGTGTGCAGTTCTGGTGGCCGCACTACAGGAAAGATGTGATTAAGCTAGAGAGGTTGCAGAAAAGATTCACAAGGATGTTGCCTGTTTGGAGGGCTTGAGTTATAAAGAGAGATTGAATAGGCTTGGTCTGTTTTCCCTGGAGTGAAGGAGGCTGAGAGGGGACATGATAGAGGTATATAAAATTATGAGAGGCACAGTTATGGTATGTATCCCATGGTAGGGGTGACTAAAACTAGAGGGCATAGATTTAAGGTGAGAGGGAGGAGGTTTAAAGGGGATCAAAGGGGTAAATTTTTCATACAAAGAATAGTGGGTATCTGGAATGAGCTGCCTGAGGAGGTGGTGGAGGCAGGAACAGTAGCAATATTTAAGAGGCATCTGGACAGGTACTTGAATGAGCAAGGCATAGAGGGATATGGAATTAATGCAGGCAGGTGGGATTAGTATAGATAGGCATTATGGTCGACTTGGACGCGGTGGGCCGAAGGGCCTGTTTCTATGCTGTACGGCTCTATGACTCTGTGACTCTAAATACAAAATAACTAGCAAAGTTACCTCCAAGAGTACAGAGGTTTAGATTAAGACCAGTGAGATTCAACGCTTAAACCAAATATATTCCTGGAAAACAGTAAGTTACAGCAGATGCATTATCACATATTTAATCAGCAGGACCTGAAGAAGGCAACATTTTATTTCTTGATGAAGTAGAAGTGTTTAGTCTGACAACGACAGCCACTTTACCTGCTACAGCTCAGAAACTGAATGAAATCAGAAATGTTCGAAAAGAAGATGATGTTTGTGCAGCAATTAGAAAATATTGTTGCATGAATGGCCAGCATGCATGCCACACAGCCCAGTGTTAAGGCAATATTATGAGCATGTTGGTCATTTGAGCATTGCTGATGATTTATTGACATTCGATGAGAGATTATTTATGCATAGGATGCTCATATTAGAGATCTTACAACATTACACCAAGGACATTTGGAAATAACCAAGTGTAGAGGCAGGACAAGACAGTCAGTACAGTGGCCTGGTATATCGAAAGAAATTGAAGGGATGATATCAAGATGCAGCACACATGCTATCAATCGTCATGAGACGAAGTAACCACTCATGTCATCATTTTTTCTGTCTAGAGCATGTGAGCATCTAGTATGGATCTTTTCGAGCACAGGTATAGAATATTCTTAATTGTGTTGATTACTATTCAAGTTATTGAAGTGAAGCAACTACACGGTCAGAGTTTAGGAGCTGTAATCACATCCTTGAGAGAAATCTTTGCTATGCACAAAATCCCAGACATGGTGATATCTGACAATGGTCCACAATTTGCAAATTAATGCTTCAGAGAGGTCACAGAAGAATACTCACATCACTAGTTCGCTGAGGTATCCTCAGGCTAATGGCAAAGCAGAGAGAGATGTAAGGACTGTGAAATCTTTATTAAAAAAAGAATGAAAAGCTTCAATTAGCACTTCTAAGTTATTGATCAACATCACTTCAGAATGGCTTAGCCCCATGCGAATTGTTGATGGGAAAAAGGTTGACAACCCAACTGCCTACACTCCCAAGAATACTCAAGCTACAGGTGAATGCAGACGACTTGGAGAAACTGAGGGAGACAGAGGATAGAGAAAGATCCAATCAATCAGAATTATGACATATATCACAGAACTAAAAACTTGACAGACACACAACCTGCAGAATCAGTTTGGGTTAGAGATCAGAGAAGGTATGGAGAAGTGATAGAACAATCACCTTATCCACAATCGTACATTATCCAAACTGATCAAAGGATAAGAAGAAACAGAAGGTGATGCCAAAGAAGTAGCAAATACAACAAGAACAATCATCTCAAGAAATTGATGAACCAACAATGCTGCAATCAGCCATCAACCCAGAGGACAACACGAATGAAGAACTTGAGTCAACAAATAGCTCTACTGAAGTACAAAAAAATAAGACGGAACTAGAAGACTCAAAACCCCAAACACCTTCAAAAAAAAGAACGCGGTATGGCAGACATGTAAATATGTCACAGCGGTTAACAATCTGAGAAGAGAAATCAAGACATGGTGGAAGATGTAGTATAAGGTAATATAGGATTGTTACTGGGCAGAATATATAAATAGTCTGTGAGGGTCATAACAGGAAATGATGTAACCAAACTGATTTAGAAACGTGTGTAGTCTGGAATTGAATACAAAAGTAGGGAGGTTATTCTTCAGCTATACATGGCATTGGTGAGACCACATCTGGAGTACTGTATACTGTACTGGTCTCCTTATTTAAGGAAGGATGTAAATGCATTGAAGGCAGTACAGAGAAGGTTTACTAGACTAATACCTGGAATGGGCAGGCCGTCTTACGAGGAAAGATTGGACAGGCAAGGCTTGTATCCGCTGGAATTTAGAAGAGTAAGAGGTGACTTGATTGAAACATATAAGATCCTGAGGGGTCTTGACAGGGTGGATGTGTAAAAGATGTTTCCCCTAGTGGGAGAATCTAGAACGAGGGGTCACTGTTTACAAATAAGGGGTCGCCCATTTAAGACAGAGATGAGGAGAAATATTTTCTCTCAGAAGGTTGTGAGTCTTTGGAATTCTCTTTCTCAAAAGGTGGCAGAAGCAGAGTCTTTGAATATTTTTAAGGCAGAGGTAGATAAATTCTTGATAAGCAAGGGGGTGGAATATTGTTGGGGTAGGTGGAAAGGTAGAGTAATCAGTTCAGCCATGAACTTATTGAAGGGCGGAGCAGGCTCGAAGGGCCAAGTGGCCTACTCCTGCTCCTAATTCGTATGATCGTATGCATGTATGTAAGTGGAAGCCATAGATCTCAGACATATGCAAATAAACTCCTGCTCCGTCAATCTCTTCGATATTCTGTTCCAAGCCTTAATGGTATCAGAATATTACATATACAATGTGTACATTAATGAATTAGACATGAATGTAGGAGGTATGATCAGTTAGTTCACAGATGACACGAAAACTGGTGGTGTCGTAAATAGTGAGGAAGAAAGCCTTAGGTTACAGGACGATATAGATGGGCTCATAAGATGGGTAGTGCAGTGGCAAATGGAATTTAATCCTGAGAAGTGTGAGGTGATGCATTTTGGGAGGACTAACAAGGCAAGGGAATATACAATGGATGGTAGGACCGTAGGAAGTACAGAAGGTCAGAGGAACCTTGGTGTACTTGTCCATAGATCACTGAAGGCAGCAGCACAGGTAGATAAGATGGTTAGGAAGGCATTTGGGATATTTGCCTTTATTAGCCGAGGCATAGAATATAAGAGCAAGGAGGTTATGATGGAGCTGCATAAAACATTAGTTAGGCCACAGCTGGAGTACTGTGTACAGTCCTGGGCACCACACTATAGGAAGGATGTGATTGCACTGGAGAGGGTGCAGAGGAGATTCACCAGGATGTTGCCTGGGCTGGAGCGTTTCAGCTATGAAGAGAGACTGAAAAGGCTAGGATTGTTTTCCTTAGAGCAGAGAAAGCTGAGGGGGGACATGATTGAGGTATATAAAATTATGAGGGGCATTGATAGGATAGATAGGAAGAAACGTTTTCCCTTAGCGGAGGGGTCAATAACCAGGGGGTATAGATTTAAAGTAAGGGACAGGAGGTTTAGAGGAGATTTGAGGAAAAATTTTTCACCCAGAGGCCTGAAGAGGTGGTAGAAGCAGGAACATTTAAGAAGTATTTAGATGTGCACTTGAAATGCCATAGCATACAAAGCTACAAGCCAAGTACTGGAAAATGGGATTAGAATAGGTAGGTGCTTGATGGCCAGCACAGACACGATAGGCCGAATGGCCTGATTCTGTGCTGTATGACTCTATGACTCTATAACTTTATGGAGAATGTTCAGGTCATTAATCAGTTGCTAGCAACAAAAAAAGACCTTCTGTACTTCCTAGGGTCCTACCATCCATTGTATATTCCCTTGCCTTGTTTGTCCTCCCAAAATGCATCACCTCACGCTGCTCAGGATTAGATTCCATTTGCCACTGCTCTGCCCATCTTACCAGCCCATCTATATCATCCTGTAACCTAAGGCTTTCTTCCTCACTATTTACACCACCAATTTTCGTGTCATCTGTGAATTTATTGATCATACCTCCTATATTCACGTCTAAATCATTAATGTACTTTTTTTGTTCTCTGTCTTCTGGAAATACCTTACTATTAAAAATATCTTTCCTTCACAGACAGTCCAAAGTCATTTAATTTTTTTTGGACCTTCACAGATAATTTTTTGGCATTTATATTATTAGGGCTATAATTAAAATATGACTTTACCATCCCCTCATCCACTCTAAACTGTGTCTGGCATGACCCCGGATCATCAAATCTCTTAAGACCATGAAATGGCTGACTGAGTCAGCTGAAACCCTTTGTTTCACGTTAGGAATTTACTAAGGCAATCACAAAGACAGTGAGTAATATATCAGCCATAATACGCAGAGTGGAAGATGAGTGGGCAAAGTTCAAAGAGGGTGCCTACAAAATCTCAACTAAATCCAAAGGCTATACTAGTCACAATCACCACGGGCTGAATTTTGTAGTCCTGCTGCCATGGAAAATGGCTGCTGTCCCCTATGGAACTTGCACCGCTGGGATTCTGCGGTGTGTGGCCACTTTACATATTCACAGCTGCCGCCCCCAACCCCCCAATCATATGGTGGGGGCAGCATTGGCAGTGTTGTTCATGGCGTCACCGATGTGGATACAGCTGCAGGTGCATTTTTAAAAGGCTGCCAGCCCTGCAGACAGTTGAACAAAGTGCAGAGTTGCCCCCTTCCCCCATTTCCCTACGCACAAAGTGCAGAGCTCATCCTTTCCCGATACACAAAGTGCAGAGTTCACCTCTTCACCTCCCTCCCACCCCCCACCACCCATCATAGTGCATAGTTCACCCCTTTCCTGATCCTGGAGTCAGACTCCATGGCAGCTGCTGCAGCTGCAATTCCCCACCCCACCCCCCCCACCGCCACGGAGCCCAACGTTGGGCTGTAAACAAAATCCAGCCCATAGAGATTTGCACTCTTATTGATGAGAAACATGCTGTCAACTTCATAGTACAGAAACAACACTAAACATTTGTTAAAGGTAGGTTAAACTGAGTGAAATACAGACCTCCTAATGGGAAAAGAAAGTGGAGGAGATTGAATTATACACAAAACAGCATGATTAAAAAAACCTGCCAATGATGTACTAAAAGTTGTGTATGGACCAATCACCAATGGTGTAGGTGATCATACCCTGATCATTGAGAAGTTCAAACTATTGGAAAGTTGAACATTTCAATGTACTCCTCAATTAGCCTTCAGTGATAAATTGATGTTTCCTTAGCCGGGATTCCAGAGCAACCAATTCAACACTCTCCGAACCTAACACTCTTGACGAATTACCAAAGGCTATCAACCAAGCTTAGAAATCTACGTTACCGGGCTCAGTTGTCATTACAGCTGAAATATTTAATCATGATGGTCCAGGTATTGTGCAACATCTCTTTCCTAGAATGTTAAAAGATTCGAAAAAAAATTCCTCTCAAATTTGAACAATGTACCTGTTGTCACACTGTCCAAACGTAAGGCTGACTCCGGAAATGACTGTAACAGCTCTCTGTTGCTGGATGAATTCTTGACCTGATCCGATTGAATTGTTCAGATAAGACCAAGGGATGACCTTCTTCCTGAACCTCAGTGAAAATTTCAATCTAAGCAAAGCACTATAGGCATGGGTTACATGATCTGCTTTTTTTGGAATCCCAGCACACCTTTGGCCTGAAGGGACCTCATGCAACCCTGAGTGAGGCTGATTTTCTGATCCCATAGTTATTTACATTTCTCAGACATGTTCCCTCGCATCACATTTAGATAAGGGCAGTTAACATACAGGGAAATATGAAGAGTTGTTAATCCGTATGGAAGAAATAAAAGGATAGGCAAAAAATAGGAGTAAAGAACTTGAGAGTCATGGAATGAAGATGTTTGATCAGTATTTTGCTTGTTTTTACAGGGGAAAATGAAAAAGAAATTTAGAGGAATTTGAGAAGGAATGTGGAAAAGTCATTACTGGGGATAAATATTCAAATGCTATCATATTTGAAAAATTAATGGAAGTAAAAGTAGAACATTACCAGGGCAAGAAGTTGTGCACGTAAGAAGGAGATTGGGGCAGAGGCACTAACCACAATTGTTAAAAATCTTTGGAAATGGTAATTAGGCTAAAGGAGTGAGAGTGTGGCAAATGTTACATCTCTCTTCCAAGAAGGAAAGAAATAAGCAAGAAAATTACCGGCCAATTAAAAACCTACGAGCACAGAGACAAATGCAAATATATTTAGAAAATGCAAGCAAAAGAGAAAAACATAGCAAAGGAATAAAATATATGGATGTTTTAAAGAGTGATCTTTTGTTTTAACTACTCTGATGAAATCTATGCCTTGAATTTGCTCAGGTCACGATCCAGAGTTTGTGGTCCAATGACCTCATTACAAGGACAGGTGAGCTGTTTCCCTGATGGTTCCACCAGTGTCCCACCAGAGTTATGGCAATAGAGTGACAGAACACCTGAGGAATTTCAAACTCATATTTTCTAAGTGAAAGAAACAAAATGCAATTTCAGGTTTCTACTGACCAATCCATTTCATATCATCCTGTTTTGCAAATGGTTTTGAAATTGAACTGGTATGTATGTTCTACTGTGCCCACAGCCTGTGACAAATTCACCTTTGTCTTTTTTCTGACATGCATAACAATACTGTGTCGAACACAACTCTCAAATAAATGATTATGTTCTTTCGCTGAATTGTCTTTGTGACATGTACAATTAATCAAAGCTGCAGATCTATTTCAATGGGTTTCAACAGTCTCTGAGCTTTTAGTATCGATGCCATGGGCCAATTTTGACATGCAGACTAGATAGGTAAGTTTTTTTTATTGTTTTGTTTAAAACTCAGCAGCTGCTTTAGGAATTTTACTTTAAAACAGCAGTGATAGAAGAGTATAAGCAGGGAGTATTCAAGCCTTAATATTCATTCTTGAAAAAAAGTAACTAAATACTGTGTAGTCACTCCTACAGAGAGATATGGGCCAGTTTTGTCCTTGCTAAAGAAGCATGGGTTATGGGGATTGGAATAATATTGTATTCTGTGGTTTTAAAACCTAGATATTTAATTCAAACTCGATGCTGTTAATATCCACATTTTGGACTTTGAAGCAAAATGTTCAAGAAAAACAATGCCACTATTGAAATAAAAGTAATTGCTGGAAATCTAGAATAAAAAACCCAGAAAAGACTGGAAACACACAGCAGTCCATCAGATTCTGTTCCAGCAAAGAGATATCAGCCTATCTTCTCTTCTTACAGATTAATAGGCCCTTTCACCATCTAGTGGAATGTGATTTCTGTTGTCATCAATGAGGTACAGAAATTTCCCGATAAGAAACATTGTAGCCTAAAATGCTGTAGGACTTTCAGAAGTAGTGCTGCAATGTACTCTCAGATGACAAACTTGTACAACCACAATGTTAGATTCAGTTAATGTTCCTATCAACACACATTATTGATTAACATAGAAAGAAAGAGTTTGCATTTATATAGCACGTTTCATGACCTCAGCTTATCTCAAAGTGCTTTATAGCCAATAAAGTACCTTTGAAGTGTAGTCACTGTTGTATGTAGGAAACACAGCAGTCAATTGCACAAGCTCCCAAAAGCAGCAACGTGATAATGAATGGATAATTAGTTTTAGTGATGTTGGTTGAGGAATAAATATTGGCCAGGACATGGAGGAAGAACTCTCCTGCTCTTCTTCGAAATAGTGTCTTGAGATCTGTTGCTTCCACCTGATAGGCTAGATGGAGTCTTGCTTTAATATCTCATCTGAAAGATGGCACCTCTGGAAGTGCAGCGCTCCCTCAGTATTCAATGTCTGAAGTAGACTCTCAAGCAGATTAGTAGAAGCAAAAGCACTAGAATCTTATAAGGTACTGTATTGGAGGAATTGTAAAGGGGCAGAAAGGATCGTGTGGCTAAAATGCATGAAGATTAGAGGAACAATCATATGCCCATAATGGAGCCTTCCTGATATTCTGCTCATCAATTTCAAAACCTGCAAAAACTTAAGAATTGCGCAACAATGCTGGGTAAAGTTCTAATAATCTGAGAAGGATGACTTTCCCCTTTTCACATTGATACTATTGGATTCCCTCCATTGATCACTCACTTCTTAGATGAAATGGAAGTCTTCAGTCATCGTGCACCATGATTCAATGTATTCAAGCCTATCAGGTGGAAGCAACAGATCTCAAGACACTATTTCGAAGAAGAGCAGGAGAGTTCTTCCTCCATGTCCTGGCCAATATTTATTCCTCAACCAACATCACTAAAACTAATTATCCATTCATTATCACGTTGCTGCTTTTGGGAGCTTGTGCAATTGACTGCTGTGTTTCCTACATTCAACAGTGACTACGCTTCAAAGGTACTTTATTGGCTATAAAGCACTTTGAGATGAGCTGAGGTCATGAAACGTGCTATATAAATGCAATTTATTTCTTCTAATTAGAATCAGAGGAGAGCTGAAAATCCTCAGCCCTTCTGGCACAATTCTGGGACCAAGATATGCTGCTGTTTCTCAGATTAGCAGCACATGTCAGGCCTCCAGTCAAGTCCCCAAGAGATATATTTAGAGAGACAGGAGGCAGGGCCTGGCTGCGCAGATGATTGCACAAGTAATGCAGCCCACAGCACATCCTTCCCAGGACTCAGCTCTTATGAGATGAGGTCGCCTTAGTCCCAAAATTCTCTTGTTTCAGTCCAGAAGCCAACCACATCATGCAACACTGGTCCTCAGTTGGAATCTAACCAAAGCACCAGGATAGTATTAAAAAAGTAACTCTAGGCATCTGGGGAAACACAGTGATAAGAATTAGGTGTAATTAGGTACTGAAAACTAAGAAAAATGGTAAGATTCTAAAGCTATTGTTTAGTTATACAGCACTGAAACAGGCCCTTCAGCCCACTGAGTCTGTGCTGACAATCAACCACCCATTTATACTAATCCTACACTAATCTCATATTCCTACCACATCCCCACCTGTTCCTATAGTTCCCTACCACCTACCTATACTAGGAGCAATTTATAATGGCCAATTTACCTATCAACCTGCAAGTCTTTTGGCTTGTGGGAGGAAACTGGAGCACCCGGAGAAAACCCACACAGACCTTGCAAACTCCACACAGGCAGTACCCAGAATTGAACCCAGGTTGCTGGAGTTGTGAGGCTGCGGTGCTAACCACTGCGCCACAGTGCCACTATTGCTAAAGAAGGTAATGTTATCAATGTAACATAATGATCAATTGGTTACAAAGGGGCTAAACCTACTGTCAGATGAAAATCTCTAACTGAACACATAGGGATCACAACCATTAGCCACTCTTCCCCATTCTACTGAATAAGATTTCAGTCCTCAAACCCTCAAATCAAATTGATGAATGTAATCAGACCAATTAGCTTCCATGCTGCCTGCTTTGAAGTGTCAATAAATTGAACTGCTTTCTCACTGGAGTGGAAAACTGATATACACCTATCAATTTTAGTTTTGTTTTCTTAGCTTACTTTGTGGAATCAATACAGTGAGAAATAAAATTTATAGTAAAATAATCAACAATTACACTCAGTGGCACTATTTCTGCTGATTATGCTTTTCATTTATCTACTTTCCTTAAAACATTAACCTCTACTAGGACATGGATCTATCGGCATTAGTTGTGCATTGGTATCATGCCCAAGTGGCCTCTTTTAGTGTAGGCCTGGAGAGTTAATGTTGGTTGCGCAGTTGATGACAAGGGAAACAGAGGGTATACTCTGATTTTGTCTTTAACAGTACTCACATATGGAATGGGGGAAGTGGGATGTGGTCACTGGGTAGCAAACAAATTATTTTATTTATTTAATAGAGAACACACTTGGGATATTTCTCAAGCTGATTGTTCAATGAAAAATCACATAGTAATTTAAGAGGAATAAGTTTACTTAGCAACTCATGATTTTTTGTTAATAAATGGCATTGTTCTACTGTTATATGTCTTGGCTGATGTCAGGTGATCTCTCTCCCCACAAAAGCTGTAGATGATGGGTCAACTGAAATAGAGATCATTTGATTTTATTGTTGTTCGGTAAGGGTATTGAGGAATATGGAGAATCAGCAGGTAAATGGAGTTAAGGTACAAATCAGCCATGATTTAACAGAATGGTGGATGGATTACCCCTGTCTGATATTCTTTGGTATACCACTGACCACCTCCAGGCGCGTATCCATTGTCTCTCGAGATAAGGAGGCCCAAAAGAAGATCAGTACATGAAAGTAATGTAATGCCACATAAACGCAGACTGCATAACTTATTTATCAGAAGTCTTTTCTCCAAATCACTGGACAATTCTGATCTTAGAAGAAGACCTGAACTTTACAGCGACATGATTCAAAAGCAGATTCTGCATGCTTAATTGTTTCACATTAGTTGTCTTTAGCTCCCAATTTAGAGAAAGGAAATGAGATGATTTTCAATGTAGCATGTTTCAATGGTGAACCTAAATGTGTACAGGCTTATTAAGAATGGATTGAAGCATTAGGTTTGTAACCCCCTGCTGTTCAGGAGGTGGAGTTACAGCAGAAGATGTTGCCGACATTTTGGCAGTACCTTATGTTGATCTAACTTGCAAAGTGGCAATTCAAGAGATACTGTGGAGAAGCTGGTGTTGGGCCAGCTTTCAGATCATTGCGTGTTCTTTTTCAGACACTGGGAAGTTATTAGCAATTGGACATTCATTTTGAGCAAGTAAAGTGGGATGCGAAAATTAAATAGTAGCAAGGCCACTTATTCTCTTTTTTTCCCCCAGATTAAACATAATAATCAAATGTGCAGACTTTAAATTCCTTTAAAGTCTTCAGCAAGTATAAATACAGTCCACGTACTTTTTTTTAATATTTAGATCTCTGGCAATTTTACGAATAAGGTGACTGAGTGTTTGATTAAACAAATCTGTTGCATGCTGTCTTCCTACAGGATTCCAGATAAGAATAAGGATACAGGAAGGGCAAAATCTATGGGCTTTCCAGTTCCCACTAAAACCCAAACCTTTTTTGAAGCATTGTTACATAGTGCTTATCCTTTAGTTCTGGACAGTGGGTAGCAGAGACGTTTTGCTCCAGATATTCAGTTGGCCTAAATATCTCTCCAGTGAATGGATTCTACATTCTTTACAATTAAGTTTTAACTTTATCATTCAATATACAGCAATAGAGTAGCATGAGCTAGGAGTGTAACACTAAAACTCTATGTAAAATGAACCAGAGACTGTAATCTTGCATTTGGCTCTATGTGAAAATCTCTAATCTTCTGAAAGGCAAACTGATAGGCAACTTAATGAGATAAGGTTAAAACAAGTCAGAAAATTATTTTGCAATCATTAACTGAACAAAGAAAGAAACATTTGCAGCAAATCTCACTCACTGTACTTTGACTTGATTCTATATCACTCTTCAGAACAAAAAAAACTCCACAGCATCCTCACCAGTGGACCCAATATTCACATTTTCTGGTCCGTCTTTTCTCTGAATTCGACTAACAATATCTACAGGGCAAGGCCTTGACCCCTGGATTATCTCTCTCAGCAAACCTATGCGTTCCTGGTCCTTTGTACCAAGCTGAGCAGGAAGCCAGCATTTTGACCTCTGATCTCTCATCATTGTTGGTTTGCCAATTCATGCCAATTAAACCGTTACTGCTCACCACTCACCTACCCCCGAGAGATGGGGGTTAGGTCAGACATCCTCATGCTGTGTACATCTTGTGTGTGAATGCCCACTGGGAGTGTGAAAGCACTGCACCTATTGCCCCAGACAATTAAGAATAACAGTTTTGATAGCTGGTTAATTAAGTTTCAGGAGAGCTCATTAACATACCTATTCGCCCTTTGTCCCAAAGCTTGAGGCTGTCTCCTTCTATGAATTTAGCCACTTATGAGTTAAATTCAACCTAATAGTAACATTATAATGAAAATATGCTAAGATTTTTCCACTGTAAAATAGTCAAACCTTTCAAAATGTGACAGAGACATATCTGCCCATTGAGTTACTCTGCCATGAGAATATAGCTGAATTTCAAAACAAACTTAGTTCTCTTTCTCATCTTTTGATACATTTTACTGAATTTTTTCCACTTTCTTGTGATTCTAAGGTTTCATTAAAGTATTGTAATAATTTTATTTTAGTGAATGTTTTAAATTTTCAAAAATTCAATATAGTGACCCACTGTGGAATTACGTGGATATGCTTTCACGGTACTGAAGCTGTTACTTAGCCATCATCCACTCCTTCCACCCAGCATTAACCTAATTAATAGTATCAAATGATTAGATTCAGGTCATTCAGCTAATTCGTTTAAATAGACTTTTCAGCACAGGAACAGGCCATTCGGCCCAACAGGCCAATGCTGGTATTTAGGCTCCATATGAGCCTCCTCCTGCACTACTTCATTCAGCTATTCCTTTTAGCATATCCTTCTATTCCTTTCTCCCTCATGTGTTTATCTATCTTCCCCCTAAATGCATCTATGTTATTCACCTCAACCATTCCAATGTGGTAGCAAGTGATGGAAGAGATCACCGACAAGCTATCAAGCGGCACTTGTTCAGCAATAACCTGCCCACTGATGCTCAGTTTGGGTTCCGTCAAGATCACGCAGCTTCCGACCTCATTATGGCCTTTGTCCATACATGGACAAAAGAGGTGAACTCAAGAGGTGAGATAAGTGTGACTGCCCTTGACGTCAAGGTCACATTTAACAGAGTATGTCATCAACGAGCCCGAGCAAAACAAAAGGCAATGGGAATCGAGGGAAAGCTCTCTGCTGCCTAGCACAAAGGAAGATGGTTGTGGTTGTTGGAGGTCAATCATCTCAGTCCCAAGACATCACTGCAGGAGTTCCTCAGGGTAGTGTCTCAGGCCCAACCATCTTCAGCTGCTTCATCAATGACCTTCCCTCCATCATAAGGTCAAAGGTGGGGATGTTTACTGATGATTGCACAATGTTCATCACCATTTGCCACTCCTCGGTTAATGAAGCAGCCCATGTCCAGGACAATATCCAGGCTTGGGCTGACAAATGGCAAGTAACATTCGCGCCACACAAGTGCCAGGCAGCGACCATCTCCAACAAGAGAGTACCTAACCATCTCCCCTTGACATTCAATCACATTGTGATCACTGAATCCCGACCTATCAACATCCTGGGGATTACCATTGACCAGAAACTGAACTGGAATAGCCATATAAATACCATGGCTGCAAGAGCAGGTCAGAGGCTAGGAAATCTGCGGCGAGTAACTCATCTCCTGACTCCCCAAAGCCTGTCCACCATCTAAAAGGCACAAGTCAGGAGTGTGATGGAATACTCTCCACTTGCCTGGATGGGTGCAGCTCCAACAACACTCAAGAAGCTCGCCACCATCCGGGACAAAGCAGCCCGCTTGATTGGCACCCCATTCACAAACATTCAACATTTAATCCCTTCATCACTGACGCACAGTGGCAGCAGTGTGTACCATCTATATGATGCACTGCAGCAACTCACTAAGGCTCCTTCGACAGCACCTTCCAAACCCGCGACCTCTACCACCAAGAAGGACAAGGGCAGCAGATACATGTGAAAAACACCACAACCTGCAAGTTCCAATCCAAGCTGAACACCATCCTGACTTGGAACTATATTGCCGTTCCTTCACTGTCGCTGGATCAAAATCCTGAAACTCCTTTCCTAACAGCACTAGTTATGTACCTACACCCCACGACTGCAGTGGTTCAAGAAGACAGCTCACCACCACCTTCTCAAGGGCAATTAGGGATGGGCAATAAATGCTGGCATAGCCAGCGTTACTGACATACCATGAATGAATAAAAAAAGTTCCACATTCTAACCACTCTCTGGATAAAGAAGTTTCTCTTGAATTCCTCATTGGATTTATTAATGACTATCTTATATTTATGACCCTTAGTTTTGGACTCCCCCATAAGTGAAAACATCCTCTCTATGTCAAACTCCTTCATAGTTTTAAAGAGCTCTGTCAGATCACTTCAATGTTTTTTCTGGAGAAAGCAGCCCCAGCCTGTATTTCCTAATAGTTAGAATCTCAAACTTGCATGATTAAACTGGAATTTCAATGGATAACTCATTATACAACTGAAAATGCTAACATTAAAGCAAAAGACAAAATCAGCAAAAGAGTAAAATATCATGAATGGTTGGAGCATAATTTGACCATTTATCTAGAAAATTTGTTAATGCTAAAACCTAGGCTACTTTCATTATAATTAGTGTATCATTTTTATAATATCTGACTTCTGAATAAGTGACATTTAGTAATATATTGCAGGTTGCACTTAATATTAGTTTCAAAGGAATAAAAATGAATTATAAGAATGTTGGCTGTGACAGAAATACATCAATAAAGGTATGAGAAGTGATCCACATTGTCCAGTGGTTCGCCGTGGATCTTGATAGCTGGGGGGCAGTGTTGCACTGTGGGAGCAGACTGGTAGAGGACCTTGGTCTTCTGATGTTTAGCTTAAGGCCCATTCTTTCATACACCTCTGTGAATGCATCAGCGAGGGTTTGAAGCTCGGCCTCTGAGTGTGCGCATATGCAAGCATTGTCAGTGCACTGAGTTGGAGTGGCCTTGGTTCTGGACTGGAGGTGACGTAGGTTAAATATTTTCCCGCTCATCCTGTAGAGTAGGGAGCTTCAAGGAGATTAAATGGAGTGTTGGAGCGAGGAAGATGAAATAAATGTGACATCTCCACTGATTCATGGGAATCTCTTGCCCGAGACCACCCAAAATGGAGAAGAAACATCCGCAAAGGTGCCAGCCAGTTCGAACAATGTCGACATGCCCAGGCAGCAACCAAGTGCAAACAGCGGAAGGAGTATTCAGAAATTCGAGCATCCCTTTCACTTGCCTCACCAAACACCGCCTGCCCCACTTGTGGCCGAGTGTGCGGATCCAGAATTGGACTATTCAGTCACCTAAGGACCCACAGCCCTGGAGTGGAAGAGAGTCATCCTCGTTCCCGAGGGACTGTCTAAGAAGAAGAAGATCAGTGAAGCTAAAAACCAGTTGCAGTTTACATGGACGATGTTTGATGGATAAAACACTAATTTTCATAACTGGTGATGCAATCAAATAACATTCATATCAGCAAGTTTTGAATTGTGTTTGTATCTGACTGGGATGGGATGGATGGGAAGTAACATTGACTTTAAATGATATTTACGGCCATCAGCTTATCTTTTTATATGTAAAATTGCTGAGAAATGTCATTACTTTCATTGTACTACACCTTATAATGTGTGTCTTTTAAGCAAAATCTATTTGTGAAGATCTTCACTGAATCTAGAAATGTCATCTTATGTGTATCATTACTATGCTGGTTGCTATGTTTTCAGATGTGCTATCACAGGAATTACAAAGCCTCATTCCTTGTACAAACGTAAAACACTCACGTTTTGCTCAAAAAATCGCTTCACATTCCAGCAGCCCCAATTCTTTGTGCGTCAGTTATTGAAATAAATTAGCATGCAGCAGACCTAGAGCGAAAGATGCCATTTGACACCTACAGCTCTCAATGTTTCTAGTTTACTTGACGCTCTTGTCTTGCAGCTACATACTAAGTACTATAGATGGCGATCTCCATCATGAGTTTGCCTGTACAAAATCCTACTGATCCAAGGGGTGTAACATCTGAATACAAAACTCTAAGAATCTCGGCTGAATTAAGCAATCCTAATGCCTCCTGGTAAAGTATCTGGACATCAATTTGCCCCTAAATGATGACAAGAAAATATTGCAGCGCCTGCAGTAAATCCACTTAAATGAGGTGCTTGTGCTATCAGTTGGATTAGGGACTTGATGTCTGTGTAAGGGGTTGGAACTAGATTTGCAACTCTCGGCAGATGCATGAGGGACTGCACGTCACCCTTTCTAATCCAATCAGTTTGCAAATGATTTTTGCAGTTTCATTCTACCAGAGGCAGACAATTAAACCACTCCTCTCACAAAATAAAGCGGCAAGGGGCCACATTGTCTGGAGCACATCTAGACAAAGAAAGCCTTTTGACTTCATTTGGGTCTTCATATACCATGATATCATACTGCACTAATTTTTGTATGATCAATAGCTTTAATTGCGCCTATAATCCAGAATGCTACAGCAATCACATTTTATTTCTACTTATATTTGATGGCTTTGTGGATAAATGATTCGGTACATTACAATAAGTGAATAGCATATTTTAGTATTTTATGACAGTCAGAAGAATGCCAAGAATGCAATGTTCATCATTGTGCAGTAAATAACCTGAAGTAAACCTTCTGACTTCAACAGTCTTGTGCTCTCTGGATTGACTTCACAGTTAATGTTTGAGCTAATGGTTGATAGCTGAAGATGAACATATGGAAGTCGAACTGATTCCTGATGTGAAAAATCCAAATACTTGAATTAATCACACATATACACATTCTCCTTATCATACAAAATCCCTTTGATTACTGTTAGAATATCATTGCTATAATGGTGCATTTTAATGTTCCCTTTTTAATTTCTATATTACTTTATCTGCTTAGAATCTGAAGGATTATCTTTTTAAATCCAAGACTTTATTCACCAGGGGTAAAACCCCAGTTTTGGGAAAATGGCTGCGAAAAGGACCCTGTTTAAAACACAGTTACCAAAGGACAGGCTGTTGGTCTCAGAACAGAAAGGACAGCTTTCAAATGCTAAACCAAAAACCACCCCATCCAACAGAGACATTGCCCTCTGCTTTCAGCCAGCCACCCACGTCATCACAGGCTCCAAGCCACCGGTTTATATAATCAAGTCAATCGGTCTGGACAACAGAACCCATCGGAAACAGTTCACACCTCGTATAGTACTCAACTAGATGACGCAAGACCAGCAGTTCCCATTGTCCCCCCCTCCCCCTCCCCCTCCTTCCCCCCGAAACCAGCTAGATGAGAGCAGGAAAATACTACACATTCAAACAAAGCTTTCACTCCAGGGACCAATCGAAGCATTTTCCACCGTCTGACAAGATCTGTCAGAAAAACAGTAGAACTGAAGCAGCCTGAGGAAGAGGAGGAGGGTCGAACAGTTGATATCAAATGGACACCAGCCACACAGCTCTACAGGACAGAAGATCAGAACACGCTGCTCTCTCTATAACCAGGACCAAAGGAAGTCGCATGTCCTAAGGAACGGGTATAGCCCCCAAGGACTTTGATCGTAGAAGACACGACCCGGCAGCCAAAGTCAGCAGGGTGAGCATTTCATCCGCAGCCTGCAGAATACTCAACTCACAGCCATGTGGAGAGTTACCTCTGCATGTCCCGACCAAACCTTAGAAAAGGGGGTTAGTGTAGTGTTGGGAGCTAACCAACCCTGAGTAAGGGAACACAGAGGGGCTTAGTTTAAGAAGTCCAAGGGGAAGTAATCTATTTGTTGTTAGTCATATAGGAACGTTAGCACGGTTTTGCCATATTGAGATTTGCTGTACATATTAAACATACTTGTATTATTCAAAATCTGAAACCTGTGTCGATTGCATTATTCATCATCCTTCAGTGTGATTCATAAGGGTAAGCCCAGACCTTCGAACGTATATAAGTGGGTTTGGTCGTGACCAGCAAGGCTGAACGACCCTCACACGATCGGGTACACCCTACAAATCTGAATAACTAGATGAATATCATCTCACTTAGGTTTACCTTGTGTTTTTTAATTGAAAAATTGAAGTGGTGAACTAGGTCCATATTGCAGGATACCCTCAAGGTTCAAAGAATGCTATGTAAGTCAGGAAACAGCAATTACTGATTACAGAAGAACAGAAACTTGCATTTAAATAGTGCCTTTAATCTAAATATATATATCAAGGTACTTCACAGAAGCAAAATTGGGCGCTAATCTGTGGTGCAAAAAGAGTTCGGGGTGGTGATTAAAAGTTTAGTCAAGGAGAAGGTTTCTGAAGAATGGAGTAGAGAGTTGGAGGAGTTTTACTGAGAGCATTTCGCAGTGTGAAGTGAAGATATCTGTGAGACTGGAGGAGCAGTAGGAGGAGCAGCATGCAAATGACGCCAGAGTTGGAAGACAATAGGACTAGAGCAGGTTCCATAGGCAAGGAAGAGAGAGTGTCTGGATGGATTTGTAGAAAAGACAAGGATTTTGAAATTGATATATTTGGGACTGACAGCCAGTGGAGCTCAGTGACTACATGGGCGATATGTGAGAAAAGCTTTATGAAAGACAGGATGCAGGCAGAAAAGTTTTGGATGTGTTTAGTTTAAAGTTGGGTAGAATTCAAAAGCCAGGTGAAGTGAGCATTGAAATCATAGAATTATAGAATGTTTAAGGCACAGAAAGAGGCCACTTGGCCCATCATGTCTGTACCGGCTGAAAAACGATCCACCTATTCTAATCCCACCATACAGCATTTGGTCCGAAGCCCTGCAGATTATGGCACTTGAGGTGCATATCCAGACTCCTTTTGAATGAGTTGAAGGTTTCTGCCTCAACTACCCTTTCAGGCAGTGAGTTCCAAACCCCACCACCCTCTGGGTGAAAAAGTTTTTCCTCATCTCCCCTCTAACTTTTCTACCAATCACTTTAAATCTATGCCTCCTCATCACTGCCCTCTCTGCTAAGGTGAATAGGCTCTTCACCTCCACTCTATCCAGGCCTCTCAAAATTTTATACATTTCAATCAGATCTCCCCTCAGCCTTCTCTGTTCCAAGGAGAACAACCCCAGCCTATCCAATCTTTTCTCATAGCTGCATTTTTCCAGTCCTGGCAACATCCTCATAAACCTCCTCTGTACCCTCTCTAGTGCAATTATATCCTTTCTGTAATGAGGTGATCAGAACTGCACACAGTACTCAAGTTGTGGCCTAACCAATGATTTATACAATTCCAGCATAACCTCCCTGCTCTTATATTCTATAATAAAAGCAAGAAATGCTGGAACCACTCAGCAGGTCTGGCAGCATCTGTGGAAAGGGAAGCAGAGTTAACGTTTCGGGTCAGTGACCCTTCTTCGGAAGGGGGCATAGATTTAAAGTGATTGGTAGAAAAATTAGAGGGGAAATGAGGAAAAACTTTTTCACCCAGAAGGTGGTGGGGTCTGGAACTCATTGCCTGAAAGGGTAGTTGAGGCAGAAACCTTCAACTCATTCAACTTATATTCTACACCTCGGCTAATAAAGGAATGGATTCCATCTGCCTTTCTAACCACTTTATCGACCTGTCCTGCTACCTTCAGGGATTTTTGGACATTCAGTCCAAGGTCCCTCACTTCCTCTGCACTTCTCAATATTTTCCCATTAATCGTGTATTTCTTTGCCTTGTTTGACCTCCCCAAATGCATCACCTCACACTTCTCCAGGTTGAATTCCATTTGCCACTTTTCTGCCCATCTGACCAGACCATCAATATCTTCCTGCAGCCTACAGCTATCCTCCTGGCTATCTACCACACAGCCAATCTTTGTGTCGGCTGCAAACTTCTTGATCATGCCCCCTACATTTACGCCCGAATCATTAATATATACCACAAAAAGCAGGGGACCCAGTACTGAGCCCTGCGGAACGCCACTGGAAACAGCCCTCCAATCGCAAAAACACCCATCAACAATTACTCTTTGTTTCCTGCCACTGAGCCAATTTTGTATCCACCTTGCTGCATTTCTCTGGATCCCATAGGATTTTACTTTTTTAACCAGTTTATCATGTGGGACCTTGTCAAAAGCCTTGCTAAAATCCATGTAGACCATATCAACTGCACTACCCTCATTTATCTTCCTTGTTACTTCTTCAAAACATTCGATCAAGTTGGTCAAACAAGATCTTCCCTTAACAAATCCATGCTGAATATCCTTGATTAATCCGTGCCTTTCTAAGTGACAGTTTATCCTGTCTCTCAGAATAGATTCCAATAATTAGCCCACTACTAAGGTTAGACTGACTGGCCTGTCATGATTCGGTCTATCCCTCGCCCCCTTTTTAAACAAAAGTACAACGTTAGCAGTTCTCCAATCCTCCAGCACCACACCTCTAACCAGTAAGGACTGGAAAATGATGGTCAGGCCTTCTGCTATTTCCTCTCTTGCTTCTTTTAACAGCCTCGGATACATTTCATCTGGCGCTGGTAATTTATCAACTTTCAAGGATGCTAATCCCACTAATACTTACTCTCTCCCTATGTTTATCACATTCAATACTTCACACTCCTCCTCCTTAACTACAATATCTGCATTGTCCCCCTCTTTTGTGAAGACAGACGCAAAGTATTCATTAAGAACCATTCCAACATCTTCTGCCCTTATACATAGGTTACCTTTTTGGTGTTTTATGGGCCCTACTCTCTCCATAGTTATCCTCTTACTCTTAATGTATTGATAAAACATCTTTGGGTTCACCTTGATTTTGCTTGCCAATATTCTTTCATGCCCTCTCTTTGCTTTCCTAATTTCCTTTTTGATTTCACCCCTCCACTTTCTATACTTCTCTCGGCTCTCTGTAGTATTGAGTTCTCAGTCTCGGACATAAGCTTTCCTTTTCTGCCTTATCCGGTAGGGACTCTAGATTTGCCCGTCTCACCCTTTTTCTTTGTGGGAACATGTTTATTCTGAACCCCTTCAATCTCCCCTTTAAATGCCTCCCACTGTTCTGACACTGATTTACCTTCAAGTCGCTGTTTCCAGTCCACTTTCACTAAATCACTCCTCAGTTGGTAAAATTGGCCTTGCCCTAATTGAAAACTCTAACTCCTGTTCTATCTCTGTCCTTTTCCATAATTATGTTAAAACTAACTGAATTATGATCACTATCATCAAAATGCTCTCCCACTGCCACCCCTTCCACCTGCCCATCTTCATTTCCTAAAACTAAGTTTAAAACTGTGTCATCTCTTGGTGGACTTGCTACATACTGGGCAAAAAAGTTCTCCTGAATGCACCTCAAGAATTCTGCTCCCTCAATTCCTTTCACATCAAAACTATCCCAGTTAATACTGGGGTAGTTAAAATCCCCTCCTATTACTGCCCTATTGTTCTTGCAAATAGTTGAGTCGAGAGGTGAGAAAGGCATGGATGAGTGGCAAATGAGGTGAGGTACAAGGGATATAGGTGAAGATACAAAGAGGGAAATAAATGATCTTGTTGATAGCTAGAATTTGAGATTTGAAGCTCAGCTCAGGGTCAAACAGAACGCAGAAGCTACACAACATAAGTTTTATCTCAGCAAATAGCCAAGAGCTGGGAGGGGCTAGAATCAGGGACAGGGTAGGCATTTTGGCAGCAGTCAAATAGGATAACATGTTAAAATAGAGAAAATTCTCGCTCAACCACAAATGGATGACATATAAGCACTTGGAAAACACAGTCATGGTTGTGGATTCAGGATGGGGGCAGAGAGGTGGAGCTGAAGCATTTGCGATGGCTTCAACTTCCCGTGGGTCAGGTGATACTCCTTCACCACTGAACACAAGACCAAAGAATTAAATTCTGCTTTCATTAAGTAAGCACTTGTCTTTGTTCAGGTAAGGTTACATTTTCTGAGATGTTGTAGGCATGCATGTAGGGGTGTCTTGAGTTCACTTTCAGTGCGACTTTAGATGAGAATGTAATCACTGATGTTCAGCATGCCTTCAAGTCCTTAAAGTGGAGATTGAATCATGTGCTGAAATACCTCAACTGCTGAACTGACTTCAAAGTTGAGCCTCTTATATTGGAAAAGTCTAATATGAGTAGAGAATACAGTAAGATATCTCGATTCTTCTGCAAGCTCAATTTGATGGTAGCCTGCATTGAGGTCAAGTTTAGCAAAGTGTTTAGCACCATTCACTTTCTCTATGATATCATGGATTGTCAGTGTCAAGTGCTTTTCTCGTTGTATTAGTTTGGTGATCATATATCAACGCAGATTCTAATCTGGTTCTCGCTCTTGGGTTTCTTAAAGACTTGTTTGAGTGAGACCCAAAGGGTAGGCGCATACCAGCTATCACAATCATGTCAAGGTCAAGTAGTCAGTGGAGTTCCTTCTCTGTCTGTTTCCTGACATGAAATGGAATTTGTTGCCATTGATGTATGGCTGGGGGCACATTAGGGTTTACAGGTAGCTTGCATGTAACACATTTTAGTTGCCAATACCAGTTAAGTGATCAGCATACAGTTCGAGAAAGTTTCTGTTATGCGTAGGAAGCACGTATGTGACTGCAATCATGTGCAGATCTGTTGCTGTGTTGAAAGTGATGTGTGTCACATTCTCCAGATATGACACAAAATAGAGCATGAATTCTTATGTCTTTTAAAGAGACTGGCGTTTCAAAAGTCCCTATGATTTTCAGTGGCTTGTTACTGTTGTAAGGGAAAATTTTCATATTCCATGGGTTGCAAAGAATGGGGAAATTCTGAAGTTGTTTGAATGTTTTATCACCCATGACATTAACAGATGCTCCTGTATCTACAAGAGCATCTACGTCCAAGAAGCCAATGGTCACTGCCACACATGGCTGTTTGCTGTGTCTGAGAGGGAGGACAGAAGTATGTTCAGGGTCATAATCTACCTCTACATTGGCTACATTCTCTCGCCCTTTTGCTGTGGTACATATACATGCTCTCTTATTGGTATTGGTCTTAGTAGTTGATTTTGCTGATGAGTGACAAACACAAGCAAAGTGGTTGGGTTTTCCACAAGCTTTGCACTGTTTACCAGCAGCAGGACACTCTGTTTAGTGTGGGTAAGTACCGCCACAGTGGAAACATTCTTTGGATAAGTCGCAGTTCTGTTTGTGAGATGGCTGTTGTTGCTTTACAGGTGGTTTTCTGGCACATGAGTGATGAATAGTGTTCACAGGAGTTGAAATTGGAGTGATGTTGTTACTATTGGTAGCCTCAACTTCAATGTCTCAGGACTCTAAAACTTACTAACTCCAACAGCTCTCACAGATTTCTGTCTTTCTCAAATGATTTTTGGCATAGTTAACAGGAGAGACAGCCTGTGTTTGTGTTTTGATTTACCATTCCACATATTCAGCATCACCGAAGTCATATTTGGTTGCCTCAATAGTATGCAATACTGGTCAATAGTCTTGTTTGCTTCTCGCTTAGCGCGTCGGAAGACAATAGTTTTGCATATAGTATTTTTTTGGGGCATAAAGTAGGTTGTCAGTGCATTTTTTGCCAAGTCATATTCATTTTGATCAGGCGTAAGTGTCTCAAAGGTATCTTCAAATTCTTCACCCCCATAGTGGAGAAGTCGGGCCTTTTTCTTTTTGTGATGATGACTCTGAATGTATACAAAAGGTGGTAGATTTGGCATAGACCATGGCATATTGATGCGCAAAGCAGTGATAATGCGTGATCAAGGATCTGGGATCGTGTTCCTTTCAGAGGAAACTTCACTGTAATGATCTGAGATTAAAATTTTTTTTGATTGGCTGTTTATTTTGGAGAGAGTGTGCGCGTATACACTGCTCAAGCTTCCTGTGTATTTCTGACACAGTTTCCAACTTAAAATGCAGTCTTCAGAAGGCAGGCAAAAACCTTCCAAAATTTTCATACCTGACAGTAATATTTCCTGTTTTTCACTATCCATTTTCTATTTACCTTGTCGGCTTTGCAGTGTTCTAGGGACTAAAGTAAGATTCAGCCAAGTTTAGTAACAGATATGAGACTGCATGCTGTTGAACACAGTAGATTCTTCTTTATTCTTTTTACTTTCACCTTCCAATTCATCTATAGCATCTGTGTATATAGTAGCCTCAAGTGAACAAAATGCACAATGTAATTTTCTAAGCACTACAATGCCTACAGCTAGTGTTGGTAAAGTTAGCATGCATTCAGGGAAAGGAAGGAGGCCATGTTAGAACATTGGACCACACTCAAAGTGACCGTTCAGGTTAATAGGGAAAACCATTGCAGGAATGTGGTTGGGACAGGCAAAAATCTAACCAAGTAAAGTACCACAGAGTTGTACAACAGAGGAGAGGCAATGGAGAAGAATGGGTCTTTGATCATAGAGGTGGTGCACATAGAGATAAGTTTGCAGAAGAGTGGAGGAAGAGGTCTGTAGGGTTGGTTCTTGTTGAAGGCTGTGAAGTATTGCGGGGTTCTGGAATCAAAGTCTCATCTGGAGATAATGATATTTGTTATACTGAGAGAGGTGAAATTTGCTAATTGAATAATGGAAGGGGATAATTTGGCCCTTGTGAAGTGGTGGTATAATTTGGTAATATCTTTCTCATACCAAGCATTAAATGCATCAGAGATAATTCCATCTGGGAACTCCCCATTACACCAGATTGGAGAAAGGTATTGATATACTATTAGGATCTTCAGGAAATTTCGGCAGCTCTTTGGTTATAAACTCAGCCACTCTCGTAATCTCTTAGTGTTACTATTCAAGCTTCAGGAATATTGGACAGAATTTTACTGCAGGCATTGGGACCCTGACATTTGGGCCTAAAAGCAGCTCCCGAGCCTGCACTTGCCAAAAGTGGAACCTGCTCGTCAATTTTATTGCAGGCGACCTAATTGGCTGCCTGTGGGCCTGGCATCCAATTAAGGAGACCGGGCAGACTCCCGATGCTACAGGCCCAATTAGAGCGCCAGTGGCTCTGAAGCCTCAGCAACACCACCAGGAGAGGTGGGTGCTGTGGAGGCAGTTTGGAGTACTCGGAGGCACCTCAAGATGGAACAGCCATCAGACAGTTGAGTAAAAATTAAAATTCAGGATAGTCGAGGGTGGTAGGCCATGCCGATCAGAGGGGAAACTTCTTTGGGGGGATCTTTGGGGGGGTCGGGGACTGCCTTTATTCCCCACGGTCCCCTCTGTGGGCAATGGAGGCCGGGGTGGGGTAAGTGGAGGACTTGCCATCGGCGAAACACTGCCTCCTGAGGGCTGCTGGGAAACATCTCCAGCAGCGGGAGAGTGTTGGGGAGCTGTTCCAACATGGCTCCTTGCTATTTTACTGGCTACCCTTGCCTCTGTTCCTGCCACTTGGGGGCCGGTAAACCTCAGTCCAATATTTTAGTAATAATTGGTGAAAAACTACGATGTCATAAATGACAAATGCATTCTTTTACGAATTCTAAAAACACATGGGATTTTCTAGATTAGCTGATGGCTGCTACAGCAGCTGAGTATTATCCTGATTGTTTGAGAAATTAATAAATATTGAATTAAGTGGAGATCTGATGTTTGATAATAATAAGGCATATTTCAAACTCATTTAAGGCTTCACTTACATTGTAGCCATCGGTCAGTTGCAGTTTAGGTTCCAGCTAGACTGAACTACATTTATATTGTACAGGTTCCTGCCTGGGTGAAACTCTCGCAGACTTGCAGGACAGGGCTATGCACATACCCGAATTTATTAATTGTAAAATGTGCACAACAGTGACTAAGAGAGCTCTGCCATATCCCTCCCAAAATGAAGAGTGGGGGGACAGCATAATCAGCCAGGGCAAAGCCGGGGCCTCATTAGAATATTGTTGGGCCAGCCAAATGGACACCCTGGCCAATGGGCAGAAAGGCAAAGTAACAGCAGGAGGCCTCAGCCAGAGACCCCTAGAGATAGTCCCTAGCACTCAGAAGGGAGCTGTGGTATATTATAATATCTTTTGTATACTGCCTCTTTGCTGCCCTCTCTGTTGGGAGGTGTAAATAAAAGTTTCCAATATGGCTGCTCCCAGTTAAGATCTCATCTTATTTTTACTTGTTAAATATACAACAGAAACATGATGATGAAAGGATAGGATTGATTTTTATTTTACATTTCATTTGATAGATTACAGTCTGAAGGACATTCTAACATACTTTTTGGAACTCCCAAAGTCGATTTTGAGGAAGTTTGAGCAATTTGCAAGCTTGCTTCGTGTGTCTGCAATTCAGGTTCAGTGACAAAGAGGACTAGTGTAATTACAAATGAAGGTTATACATTTGGCTGCAAGCTAATAAAATCCTCGATGAAGATAAAGTGAATGTTTTCCTAACCATGATGAAGCTGGATGCTTTTGAGATGGTGTTTAACCAATGTTGTCCAGGAGACCCCAGTACTTTAGACTATTTTGAAATAAATTAGATTCTGGACTCATGGCTCGACTAAGAATGAAATTGCACTGTGAGTTGCATTTCATGGAAGAAAGCAGTTGCCAAATGAGTCTATTGCAGATTATATTCATGAGAACTTTCTCATCACTGTGGTTATGGTGCCAACTTAGAAGTCAACCTTAGAGACATGTTCATTGGTGGTCTAAAGAACAGTAAAATTCAGATCAAGCTTTTGTGTAAAGGCAATAAGCTAATGTGGAAGGAGGCCTACAGGAGGCCACAGCCATGGAAATGGCAGGAAGAGATAGTGGCAGATGGTAAGGAAGTTCTTTTCCTGAGATGGCAGGTGAGGTCCACTGGATTTCAAAGTGAACCAGGCAGCCAAGTTCACAGACTCAGTCAGAAGTTTAGATGCTGTCATAGCCATGGTAGCCACCAACCATCCAAATGCTCCGATTTCCAGTCAGAGTGTTATGCCTATGCGAAAGTCAGTCATATCCAGATGGCATGCACGAGTAGAGGAAACAGTAATGCTGCGGGACATGGAAAAGCTCCAGTCACAGCAATGTACCAGGTCAAGGTCATGGTAGACCTAAAGCTAGTTCAGGAGCCTGGAAGTCCTGGAATGCATATATGGTAAATATAGATACAAAAGTTGATGTTATCGAGCAGGAAGATCAAGAGTTGTATTCGGTCAGAGGAAGTTGAGGGAAAAAGGGCTGAAGATATAATTCCAGCGCCCACAGTAAAAATGAAAATCGGAGATTCACAACTTACTTTCGTAGTTGATACAGTTGCAGCAGTGTCTGTTACTTCAGAAACAGAGGACAAAAAGTCCCTAAATCATATTCCCTTATGAAAAACTGGTGTGAAACTGACTAGTTATTTCAATAATAGTATTCCAGTATTAGGTGAAGTGAGTGTTTAGGTGGAATATAATGATGTATCCTATTACTTGCCATTGGTAGTATTAGGAAGGAACAAATTTTCCCTGATGGGAAGAAATTGGCTTAAGAACATATGTTTAAACTGCACCCAGTTGTTTACAGTAGGGATCAGTAAGAATACATCTGACATTGAGGAAGTGAAGACTGATTCAATTTTAGCAAATGAGTTACCTGTGAAATACCTTTCACAAGTGACATCTCAGTGTCTGCCAGAGAAATTTCTGAAGAAACTCGCAAGGATGTGGTGCACAGTAGAATACTCAATTATGTCATGAATGGCTGGTTTAAAAAGTATGATGATGATAAATTGCAAGAGTATTTCACACAAAGAAATGAACTGAGTGTAGATCAAGGCTGTCTCCTATGGGATTTAAGAGTTATTATTCCATCAAGGTTTAGCAAGAAATTGTTAGAGGAACTTCATCAAGAGCACACAGGGATAGTCTGTATGAAAGCAGTAGCAAGAAGCTATTTTTGATATCCAAAGGTAGATAGAGATATTGAAGATTTGGTGAAAAGTTATGAAGTGTGTCTCAGAATGAGAAATGATCTGACCAAGATTCCTTTCATTCCATGGTCAAACACAATAAAACCATGGGATCAAGTATATGTCGAAGTACATTCTTTGAAGTGGAAGGTAAAGAGTCTTTTGTTTTTGTCGATAGCTGTAACAAGTGGATAAATGTTGAAGCTATGTCCAACACCACAAGTGCCAAAACTATTGAGGTTTTGAGAAGTTGGTTTGCAATTTATGGCTTGCCAGAAGTATTGGTGTCAGATAATGGCCCACAGTTTACATCAGAAGAGTTTGGAATATTTCTGAGTAAGAATGAGTCAAACACACTCCAATCCCACCATCTCACCCAGCATTGAATGGTGCTGCAGAAAGAAGTGTATAAATTGTGAAGCGGTTTTTGCAGAAGTGTTTGCTAAATGACAAGCTAGGCAGTAATTTCCATGTTTCTCTTCGACACAGGCTAGACAATTTTCTGTTCTCTTACAGAATAACCCCACAGTCTACAATAGGTTGCTCAACTTACAAGTTAGTGTTTAAACACAATCCTAGGACAAGGTTTAGTTTGCTTAAGCCAAACATCAGTAGCAAGGTAAGAGAAAAGCAAGACAGAGTGAAGATGAGTCACGATACTCGAGGCATGAAACTTAAAGAGTTCAGTGCTGGTCAGAAGATCATGGTGAAAAACAACCGAGGTTATAAGGAGAAGTATGTATGTGGAGTTGTTGTAAAGAGACTAAGTGTATTTACATATCTAGTGAAGATTGGAGAGAGACTCCATCAGTGTCATGTTTGAAAGAGGAAATCTAACAAAGGGAGAGCGTGAGAAACCTCCTATCATCCAAGTTCCTACAGTTCCGTGAAAGTCAGGAGGAAAGTGCATGTTACAAAGAATCTGAAAATTTGCCAGTATCACAGAATCCACAGTAGAACAAAGTGAGTCAGGGTCTTTGATTAAGACTAATCAATCAATTTCACAGACCCAACCTAAGTGGAGTTGGTAATCAAAGTCAAAGATCAGATTTGACACAGTCTGAGATGTTGGAAGAGCAGAGTCAAGCTAATGAAAATGGAAAAAGATACCCAGACAGAAAGAGAAAGAAGCAAGATAGTTTATTGAAAGTATACAAAAGGAAGAAGAAATTTGTTTCTTTCATTACTTTTTGTCAATGATGATATTTTTGTTTAAGACATGCTGGTGTTAAGGAAATTTTTTTTTTTTCATGTACTCTTGAAATGTTGGCTATAAATGTTTTAGTTGTGATTACAGTAACAGCAAGCATGCAACCTATTAAATTTCAGGGTAATGTTATTGTATTCCGGGAAATTATGTGCATGTACTATTTCACAGGTACTGTATAAGTTGTCTTTAAGTTGGGAGGGAGTGTGGTATATTGTAATATCTTTTGTATACTGCCTCTTTGCTGCCCTCTCTGTTGGGAGGTGTAAATAAATGTTTCCAACATGGCTGCTCCCAGTTAAGACCCTCATGTTAATTTTACTCAGTAAATACACAACAGGAACATCAGCTCCAGGTTTGCAATTGCTTGGACGCTGTTGGGTGTGGGTGGGAGGGGCAGGAGCCTCATGATCACTGGGTAATGGATTGGGAAGCTTGCAATCAAAAAGGAAGGGCAAAGCTGGAGATTGGGGCTGGGCACAGCAGAAGGCACCGGGCACTATTTTTTGGAGGGCGGCGATGGTGGGGAGAGGGGCGGTTCTTACCGTGATCAGGTCAGTCCATTATCTAGGGGAGGATGGGTAGCCTGGTTCAGGGGAGGTCCATGGTTTTCTTGTGAGGCCTGGAGGAGTTGTTCTGCCCTCCTTGCCGCAAAAAAAAACTGAAAACGAAAATTAAACTCAGCTGCTGGGCCTCTTCTGGCCCAAGATTTGTCTCCTGGCAGATGTTACCTGAAGTGAAGCCAACATGGTCTCCCTACCTTACCAAGCCTCTGGTTAATATTGCAGATTGGATCCTGATGACATCATTAGATATAATCTGCATATTTAAAACAGGAAACCATTTCCTTCCTACGTTGGAAACAAAGGAAACAATTTGGACACTTGGTTGACTCACACTGCAAAATCTCTCCATGCTGCACCAAGCAATGAAGCCATTAAAATCAGCATTTGAAAACACTGAAGATTTGCTCTATGAGGAATTATGTTGTCTTCTGTGTCTGTATCACTGATCTATTGGTGTTTCTGGGCTGCAAAATCAGGTTATGAGAAATAGCTTCACACTACAGCCATAATCACTAATAAACAAAACTCCAGTTAGTTATCCTGTTCTAAAAATATAGACACATTTGGCTTATTAGCTGGAATGATTTTTGTGTTGATTGCAGGATTTTTTTTTGCTCACCCAGTGTCGTAAAAGCATGAAAACACATCACTCATCCTAGGATGTATCTTGCCAGGCTTTGGTGCTTTGTCTTCCTTTATTTCTCTTCAATAAATGGTATATGTTCTGTATTACTTACCCACATCTTCCACTCTCCACTGAATTCCCAGTGACCAAATTGCAGTTTTAGATGTCATTATTCTCACTCTGTTCCCAACACACGCTTACTAACTCACTCAGTGTTATGCTCTCAGCTCTTATATCCTCTAACAATACCTTCAAAATTTCTTATTGCGCTACAAAAGCCATAATACTTTATTAGGTGGTCCACCCACATATCATATTCATTCTTCAAGTGCAGTGCACTACATTGTCAGGCGAATCTACCAAGAACATATTATTATCTGCCAAAAGGAACAGTACATCTATTTGAGAAATATTTAGAAGGGAAAACTCTGAGACTGTAGCTAGGAATTTCCTTGATAATACGTTGCCCTGTTGTCATGACGTCCCCACCTGCCAAGAATGAGGCATATTACTTTTGTCATATGAACATTAATTTTAAACTGTTGCTGGAAGGAAGAGATGACTTGTTTAAAGTGATCAGAGTGACTGGATAACATTTGCATACTGAGAGACAGTGCCTGGAGATAATAGAACGGCTCCCTGATCCAATTAACCCAAATGGATTTTGATCTCCAGACATTGAATGTGTAAGAAAGCCAGCATTCCAGGGTGTCTGCGAAGATGGAGAATCCACAAGCGCAGGAGCTTGTTAAAACAGCTGGTCACATGACTAACCTGCCGGCCCAGGTTATTTTTGAACTGCTCACAACACAGTTTGGGTCATGTTGCAACTGACCTTGGAAGAAGAGAGCCTCTCTCCTGGCTAGCTCTCTCTCATGAATCTCCGGATCCACTGAAGTCACTTAAACCTCAAGAGAGAAAAGACTCCTACATCGAAGCTAGTCTTAAAGTGTGCAATGGACCCCAACGATCTGGCAAGACTTACTGGCAATCAAACATCGAACTCAAAGGACCGTAAATAAATCCCAGCTATTGCCTCAAACATTTCCCCTTTATTCTTTTTACTTTTCTGTCTCTATCTGCATGTGTGTTTATCGCGTATGCATGCTAGCGTGGTTGGATCGCGTATTCGTAGTCATTAACTGAATTAAAGTTTAAGATGAATAAACTTCCACCTTTCTTGTCTAAAACTAAGAAAACCTGTCTGATTGATTTATTTGCCTTGCAATTGGAGAGCAGTGAGCAAGGATTCACTGAGGGGGAGCTAAAACACAATGTTTTAAAAAATTAAACCCTGTTATGGTCAAACCAGGCAAAAGGCTGAGTGAGAACCCCTAGACCCCTTTCTCACCTGGTCGTAACAGAAATTTGGGGGCTAGCATCCAGATTTGACCTGCAGGCAAACATGAAATTGGAAGTGCGAAGCCAAATTGATCCCAATAAAGAAGAGAAAAGATTTCAATATAGATTTTCTTGTGGTTGTTGTGTGCTAGAATAATAACATGCCTGTGACTGAAGTCAGTAACTCCCCAAGCCAGGGTGAAGTCACTTGTGATAAGTTAAAAGCACTGTCTATGGAGGAGTTGAGAAAAATGGCTGAGCAGTGTGGGATCACTGTCCGTGCCAAGGCTAGAAAGTCTGAACTCCTAAGACAAATGGCCAATCATTTTTCCCTTGAATCTGAAGAAGCAGAAACAGGGTTAGAAATAGACTCTGACAGGGTATTGCTAGCAAAGACACAATTGGAACAGAGGAAACTTGAATTAGAAGACAGGGAAAGAGAAAGACAGGAGAGAGAGAGTGGAGAGAGAGAAAGTAAGACAGGAGAAAGAAAAAGAAAGGGAGGAGAGAGAAAGAAAAAGAGCCTTACAGAAGGAATCTGAAGAGAGAGAGCTGAGGCAGCTCAAGTAAACTAGGGAACCAATCAGTCTCTAAGATGAAAAGCCCTTGCATGACTCATCAAAGCACTAAAAGAGAGTTCAGAGTGAAACCACCCACTGCCGACACCCATGAGCAGAACTCCAACCTAGGGCTAATTAAATCTAACCCTCCCCCTGCAGACCTCAACAGGAACAAAGACACCCTGTGGCAGTCATGAAAATGTGCAAACTGAAAAAAACTTCCCCAAAAATCACATGTTTATTAGGATGCCAAAAAGGGCAGTTTAAAGCAGCACTGCTACCAAGAAAAGACAGGCTGTAACAATTTTTAGGATTTCTGAATGAATGAGAGAGATGCATGTGTGTTTTCCTGTACCAACTCTGCTCTCTGTTCCCTTTTCATTCCACTGGGTGTGGAGGTGTCATGAAGACCCCACCTGCCAAGAATGAGGCATATTAATTTTGTCATGTGAACATTAATTTTAAACAGTTGCTAGAAGGAAGAGATTACTTGTCTAAAGAGATAAGCAGTGGCTGGAAAACATTTGCATGCAAAGAGACAATGCCTGAAGACAATAGAACGGCTCCCTGATCCAATTAACCCAAATAGATTTTGATCACCAGACATTGAAAGCCGGATTCCAGGGTGTCTGCTAAGATGGAGAATCCACAAATGCAGGAGTTTGTTGAAACAGCTAGTCACATGACTACAAAACAAAAAGTGCTGGAAATAGTCAGCAGGTCTGGCAGCATCTGTGGAGGGAGAAGCAAAGTTAACGTTTCAGGTCTGTGACCTTTCATCAGAACCTTTCACGTGACTAACCTGCTGGCCCAGGTTTTTGTTTGAACTGCACACAGCACAGTTTGGGTCAGATTGCAACTGAACTTGGAGGAAGAGAACCTCTCTCCTGGCTAGCTCTCTCTTTCACGAATCTCCGGATCCACTGAAGTCACTTAAACCTCAAGAGAGAAAAGATTCCTACATCAAAGCAAGTTTTAAAGCGTGCATTGAGCCCCAACAAAACGGCAAGACTCTACATTGAACTCAAAGGACCATAAATAAATCCTAGCTATTGGCTCAAACTTTTCCCCTTTATTCTTTCTACTTTTCTGTCTCTATCTGCGTGTGTTTATCACGTATGATTGCATGATCACGCATGGTTGCATCGTGTATTCGTAGTCGTTAACTGAATTAGAGTTTAAGGTTAATAAACTTGCACCTTTCTTGTTTAAATATAAGAAAACTTGTCTGGTTGATTTCTTTGCCTTGCAATTGGAGAGCAGTGAACAAGGATTCACTGAGGGGGAGCTAAAAACACAGTGTTTTTAAAAATTAAACCCTGTTATGGTTAAACCAGGCAAAGGCTGAGAGGAAACCCTTTCTCACCTGGTCGTAACACTGTTGTTGCCCCTTCAAGAAAAGCCTGTGCCCATCAGTGACCTGCAGAGAGTTGCACATAAATTTCACACAATTTGCATCTCATTTTTGCAGGCATTGGTGTTAAACCAACTTAACATGGGTCCAGCCACTGAACTATCTGGAAACCTCTGTGCACCCTTCAAAATGTCAGTTCAACCTGCAATCTTGAGCAGCAGACTGGACTATAAACAGATATGAGAGCAACAGTGTTTGACTCTATTACTTCAATCCTGAATAACCTCCCTACTGGGCTTAGTAATATTTCCATTACACTTGTACAAAACTATGAAGCCCCGTCAGTCCTCAGAGGACAGCAGCGATTGCACTAAGCGAGAGAAGAAGAATGGACACTAAAATAAGTACAAAATACTGTGGACGCTGGAACTCTGAAATGAGAGCAGAAAGTGACTCAGCAGGTCTGGCAGCACCTATGGAGAGAACGAAACACAGTTGACTTTCTAGTCTGTGACCTTTCATCAGATCTGAGTATTTCCGGCATTTTCTGTTCTCATTTCAATAAGAATACACAACCTCACTCATTCAGACCGCTAAACTCTCCAGGAAGGCCTTGAACAGACAAACAGATTCTTGGGTGTGGGTGCCACAAGACATCCAGAATTATCGTCTGTGCCGCTTGGAGGTAGGTGGCACTGACAGTGAATGGCAACTTTCTCAACACAAGATTACAGAATAGTGCTGCAAAAAAAAATCCACTTCCTCAGCAGGGCAGTCAAGGTAATGCACTGCACACCTCTCCATTTTGTTCCTTGCCCACCCTGAGCACCATCACACTTTTCACCCTCGTAAAACAACATTTGTTCAGCCAACCATTCACAGTGCTCTCTCTTGCACTATGGCTACGCACCTCCCCACACAGCACTTCCTTCTAAGCACAACCCTAATAGCTCTTCCTTCACTTCAACTGCCTCATGCATCTTACTTCTTCCACACCATTTCAAACACACTCCTCAGTTACAAGACTTATCTTCATTCATTCTATCTTTTTGCAGGACAAATTGATCCACCACAAGCAAGGGAAAGGAGAGTTCATCGCAAAATAAGTACCATGGCTCAGTGGTAGCACTCTCATATCCAAGTCAGCAGATCATAGGTTCAAGCTCCATTACAAACACTTGTGCACATAATCTAGGCTGGCACTGCAATGCAGTATTCAGGGACTGTCCCGGCAGACCCATTGTGTCAGCCTGCTCCTGCCCCACTGAACCTATTTCTTCCTATCTTGACTCTATCTTTTCTCCGCTGGTCCAGTCTCTTCCCACCTACATCCATGACTCTTCTGATCTCCTGTGTCATTTTGACAATTTCCAGTTTCCTGGTCCCAACCGCCTCCTCTTCACTATGGACGTCCAATCGCTGCACACCTCCATCCTCCACCAGGATGGTTTGAGGGCTCTCCGCTTCTTCCTTGAACAGAGGCCCAACCAGTCCCCATCCACCACCACCCTCCTCCGCCTGGCTGAACTTGTTCTCACATTGAACAACTTCTCCTTAAACTCCACTCACTTCCTTCAAGTAAAAGGTGTTGCTATGGGTACCCGCATGGGTCCTAGTTATGCCTGTCTTTTATGTGGGATATGGCGAGCATTCTTTGTTCCAGTCCTACTCAGGCCCCCTCCCCCAACTCTTTTTCCGGTACATTGAAGACTGTATCGGTGCCATTTCCTGCTCCCGCCCTGAACTGGAAAACTTTATCAACTTTGCTTCCAATTTCCACCCTTCTCTCACCTTTACATGGTCCATCTCTGACATATCCCTTCCCTTCCTCGACTTCTCTGTCTCCATCTCTGGGGATAGGTTGTCTACTAATATCCATTATAAGCCCTCCGACTCCCACAGCTGCTTGGACTACACTTCTTCACACCCTACCTCCTGTAAGAACTCCATTCCATTCTCCCAGTTTCTCCGTCTCCGACGCATCTGCTCTGATGATGCCACCTTCCATGATGGTGCTTCTGATATGACCTCCTTTTTCCTCAACCGAGGATTCCCCCCCACCGTTGTTGACAGGGCCCTCAACCATGTCCAGCCCATTTCCCGCACCTCTACCCTCACCCCTTCCCCTCCCTCCCAGAACCGTGACAGGGTTCCCCTTATCCTCACTTTCCACCCCATAAGCCTCCATATCCACAGGATTCTTAAGGGGGAGGGGGAGCAGCCAGAGGTTGTGGTACATATCGATACCAATGACATAGCCAGGAAAAGGGATGAGGACTTGAAAAGCGAATATAGGGAGTTAGGTTGGAAGCTGAAAGGCAGGACGAGCAGAGTAGCAATCTCAGGATTGTTACCGGTGCCACATGCTAGTGAGGCTAGAAACAGGGAGCGAGTGCAGCTGAACACGTGGCTACAGAACTGGTGTAGGAGGGAGGGATTCAGATATGTGGATCATTGGGATCCTTCTGGGGAATGTGGGACCTGTACAAGAAGGACGGGTTGCATCTGAACTGGAGGGGCACCAATATCCTGGGCGGGAGGTTTGCTAGAGCTCTTCGGGAGGGTTTAAACTAGTTTGGCAGTGGAATGGGAACCGGAGCCACGGATCAGTGGATGGGGTAGCTGTTGAACAGGCAGATACCGAGTGCAGAGAGTCTGTGAGGAAGGTTAGACAGTTGACAGGGCAAAGTTGCAGCCAGTATAATGGGTTGAAGTCTATTTTAACGCAAGAAGTGTCAGGAATAAGGGTGATGAACGTAGAGCATGGATCAGTACTTGGAGCTACGATGCTGTAGCCATTACGGAGACGTGGATATCACAGGGGCAGGAATGAATGTTGGATGTTCCGGGGTTTAGATGTTTCAAAAGGAATAGGGAGGGAGGTAAAAGAGGTGGGGGAGTGGCATTGTTAATCAGGGATAGTATCACAGCTGCAGAAAGGGAGGTCGTCGAGGAGGGTTTGTCTACTGAGTCATTATGGGTGGAAGTCAGAAACAGGAAAGGAGCAGTCACTTTGTTGGGAGTTTTCTATAGACCCCCCAATAGCAACAGAGACATGGAGGAACAGATTGGGAGGCAGATTTTGGAAAGGTGCAGAAGTAACAGGGTTGTTGTCATGGGTGACTTCAACTTCCCTAATATTGATTGGAACCTCCTTATTGCAAATAGTTTGGATGAAGCAGTTTTTGTCAGGTGTGTCCAGGAAGGTTTCCTGACTCAATATGTAGATAGGCCAACTAGAGGGGAGACTATGTTGGACTTGGTGCTTGGCAACGAACCAGGCCAGGTGGCAGATCTCTCGGTGGGAGAGCATTTCGGTGATAGTGATCACAACTCCCTGACCTTTACTATAGTCATGGAGAGGGATAGGAGCAGACGGGATGGGAAAATATTTAATTGGGAGAGGGGGAATTACAATGCTATTAGGCAGGAACTGGGGAGCATAAATTGGGAACAGATGTTCTCAGGGAACTGCACGACAGAAATGTGGAGGTTGTTTAGGGAGCACTTGCTGCGACTGCTGGATAGGTTTGTCCCGATGAGGCAGGGAAAGGATGGTAGGGTGAAGGAACCTTGGATGACAAGAGATGTGGAACAGCTAGTCAAGAGAAAGAAGGAAGCTTACTTAAGGTTGAGGAAGCAAGGATCAGACAGGGCTCTAGAGGGTTACAAGTTGGCAGGAAGGAACTGAAGAATGGACTTAGGAGAGCTAGAAGGGGACATGAAAAAGTCTTGGCGGGTAGGATTAAGGAAAATCCCAAGGCGTTCTACACTTATGTGAGGAACAAGAGGATGGCCAGAGTGAGGGTAGGGCCGATCAGGGATAGCGGAGGGAACTAGTGCCTGGAGTCGGAGGAGGTAGGAGAGGTCCTAAATGAATACTTTGATTCAGTATTCACTAGTGAGAGGGACCTGGTCGTTTGTGAGGACAGCGTGGAACAGGCTGATATGCTCGAACAGGTTGAGGTTAAGAGGGAGGATGTGCTGGAAATTTTGAATGATATGAGGACAGATAAGTCCCCGGGGCCAGACGGGGATACCCAAGGATATTACGGGAAGCGAGGGAAGAGATTGCCGTGCCTTTGGCGATGATCTTTGCATCTTCACTGTCCACTGGAGTAGTACCAGATGATTGGAGGGTGGCAAATGTTGTTCCCTTGTTCAAGAAAGGGAATAGGGATAACCCTGGGAATTATAGACCAGTCAGTCTTACGTCGGTAGTGGGCAAATTATTGGAGAGGATTCTGAGAGACAGGATTTATGATTATTTGGAAAAGCATGGTTTGATTAGAGACAGTCAGCACGGCTTTGTGAGGGGCAGGTCATGCCTCACAAGCCTTATTGAATTCTTTGAAGATGTGACAAAACACATTGATGAAGGAAGAGCAGTGGATGTGGTGTATGTGGATTTTAGCAAGGCGTTTGATAAGGTTCCCCATGGTAGGCTCATTCAGAAAGTAAGGAGGCATGGGATTCAGGGAAAGTTGGCTGTCTGGATACAAAATTGGCTGGCTCATAGAAGTCAGAGGGTGGTAGTAGATGGAAAGTATTCAGCATGGAGCTCGGTGACCAGTGGTGTTCCACAAGGATCTGTTCTGGCACCTCTGCTCTTTGTGATTTTTATAAATGACTTGGATGAGGCAGTGGAAGGCTGGGTTAGCAAGTTTGCCAATGACACGAAGGTTGCTGGAGTTGTGGATAGTGTGGAAGGCTGTTGTAGGTTGCAACGGGACATTAACAGGATGCAGAGCTGGGCTGAGAAGTGGCAGATGGAGTTCAACCTGGAAAAGTGTGAAGTGATTCATTTTGGAAGGTCGAATTTGAATGCGGAATACAGGCTTAAAGACAGGATTCTTGGTAGTGTGGAGGAACAGAGGGATCTTGGGGTCCATGTCCATAGATCGCTCAAAGTTGCCACCCACGTTGATAGGGTTGTTAAGAAGGCGTATAGTGTGTTGGCTTTCATTAACAGGGGGATTGAGTTTAAGAGCCGCGAGGTTATGCTGCAGCTCTATAAGGCCCTGGTTCGACCACACTTGGAATATTGTGTTCAGTTCTGGTCACCTCATTATAGGGAGGATGTGGAAGCTTTGGAGAGGGTGCAGAGGAGATTTACCAGGATGCTGCCTGGACTGGAGGGCATGTCCTACGAAGAAAGATTGAGGGAGCTAGAGCTTTTCTCATTGGAGCGAAGAAGGAAGAGAGGTGACTTGATAGAGGGGTACAAGATGATGAGAGGCATAGATAGAGTGGATAGATTAGATTAGATTAGATTAGAGATACAGCACTGAAACAGGCCCTTCGGCCCACCGAGTCTGTGCCGACCATCAACCACCCATTTATACTAATCCTACACTAATCCCATATTCCTACCAAACATCCCCACCTGTCCCTAACACCTACTTAAACTAGTGACAATTTATAATGGCCAATTTACCTATCAACCTGCAAGTCTTTTGGACTGTGGGAGGAAACCGGAGCACCCGGAGAAAACCCACGCAGACACAGGGAGAACTTGCAAACTCCACACAGGCAGTACCCAGAATCGAACCTGGGTCCCTGGAGCTGTGAGGCTGCAGTGCTAACCACTGCGCCACTGTGTGTCAGAGACTTTTTCCCAGGGTGGAATGGGCTACCACCAGGGGGCATAATTTTAAGGTGATTGGAGGAAGGTTTCGGGGAGATGTCAGAGGTGGGTTCTTTACACAGAGAGTGGTGGGTGGGTGGAATGCGCTGCCAGCGGTGGTAGTAGAAGCAGATACATTAGGGGCATTTAAGCGACTCTTGGATAGGTACATGGATGATAGTAGAATGAAGGGTAGGTAGTTAGTTTGATCTTAGAGTAGATTAAAGGTTCGGCACAACACCGTGGGCCGAAGGGCCTGTACTGTGCTGTACTGTTCTATGTTCCTCTGCCATTTCCGCCACCTCCAGTGTGATGCCACTACCAAATGCATCTTCCCCTCCCTTCCCCTGTCAGCATTCCGAAGGGATCGTTCCCTCCGCGACACCCTGGTCCACTCCTCCATTACCCCCACCACCTCATCCCCATCCCATGGCACCTTCCCCTGCAATCGCAGGAGGTGTAATACCTGCCCATTTAACTCCTCTCTCCTCACTATCCCAGGCCCCAAACACTCCTTTCAGGTGAAGCAGCGATTTATTTGTACTTCTTTCAATGTAGTATACTGTATTCGCTGCACACAATGCGGTCTCCTCTACATTGGGGAGACCAAACGCGGACTGGGTGACCGCTTTGCGGAACACCTCCGCTCAGTCCGCAAGCAGGACCCTGAGCTTCCGGTTGCTTGCCATTTCAACATTCCCCCCGCTCTCATGCTCACATCTCTATCCTGGGCTTGCTGCAGTGTTCCACTGAATATCAACGCAAGCTCGAGGAACAGCATCTCATTTTCCGATTAGGCACACTACAGCCTGCCAGACTGAACATTGAGTTCAATAATTTCAGAGCATGACGGGCCTCCCATTTTACTTTTATTTTTAGTTATTTTTTCTTTTTTTCTTTTTTACATTTTTTACAATTTTTTTTCTTTTGTTTATTTCATTTCATTGTAGTTTGTTCAGTTTGCTTACCCACTGTTTTTTTTTCATGTTTGTACTTGCTGCTGCTCAATCTTCAGTTCGTTAACACCCTATCTGTACTAATGTTTTGTCTTTCAACACACCATTAACATATTGTTTGTCTTTGCTCCATGACCCTTGGTCAGCTATTTGGCCTTATCCAATCTACACCTTCTCCTTTGTTATCTCTTGCCCCACCCCCAGCTCACTTGCTTATAACCTTTGACATTTCTAATATTTGCAAGTTCCGAAGAAGGGTCACTGACCTGAAACGTTAACTCTGCTTCTCTTTCCACAGATACTGCCAGACCTGCTGAGTGGTTCCAGCATTTCTTGTTTTTATCTCAGATTTCCAGCATCTGCAGTATTTTGCTTTTATTTCAGGGAGTGCTGCATGGTTGGAGATGACAACTTTTGAATGGGATTTTAACCCAAGGCCCCCTTTGCCTTTCAAGTGGGTGTAAATGATTCCATGGCACAATTGGAAGAAGAGCAGGGTAGTTCTTCTGTTGTCCTGCCCAATATTTATCCCTCAACCAACACCTACAAGCAGACTATCTGGTCATTGCTTTTTTTGGAACCTTGCTGTCTGCAAATTGACTGCCACATTTCCTGCATTGCAACAGCAGTTACGTGTTAATAGAACTTCACTGGATTGTAAAGCACTTTTAGACATCCTAACATCATGAAGGGCACTATGTAAATTGTTATGACCAAGGTGGGAGGAGTGCACTGTTTATTCTAGTTCCACTTTTCCACAGGTCACAACATAAACTCCTGTGTGGAGTTTGCAAGTTCTCCCTGTGTCTGCGTGGGTTTTCTCCGGGTGCTCCGGTTTCCTCCCACAAGCCAAAAGACTTGCAGGTTGGTAGGTAAATTGGCCATTATAAATTGCCCCTAGTATAGGTAGGTGGTAGGGAAATATAGGGACAGGTGGGGATGTGGTAGGAATATGGGATTAGTGTAGGATTAGTATAAATGGGTGGTTGATGGTCGGCACAGACTCGGTGGGCCGAAGGGCCTGTTTCAGTGCTGTATCTCTAAACTAAACATATATTTAAATTTGCTCACTTACCGATACAGTTAGTCATATACTTTATTTTTCCCAGAATAAAACACGCTAACCAGTTTTCTTTAATGAACAGCAAAATTATCAGTTTATTACAAAACAAGTCTTAACCAGTAATAAAGTAAAGCACAAACACACCGATTTGGATTTTACAGTTCCTTTTTTACCTTAGCCCCTCACACTCACATACACACACATGCACTGGTTAATGAAAAATAAAAGATTTTTTTTTGTTCAGAGCTCTGTTACAGACAAAAAAACACTTGGGCTGAATACTTTCCCATTTTTGAAGAAAACAGCAGATGACATATGTTGTATTCCAAAACTGACATACAGTCTAGCCTCCGAATACCTGTGGATGGGTCACTGGGATCTTTTCAAAGTTCTTTTCAGGTGGGATTGAGAATTATTTTAGCAGGCTTTTCTTCAAAGACAGAAAACGAGATGAGTTGATGCAGTGAACTTCTCAGGGTCTTTTAGAAGGTGCCGGAAAGCTGAGCTGGGGTTGTGGTCTTCTTGCCTTCCTTGGGAATTCTCTTCTTCTGCGGGCTTGACTCTTTAAACATTCAGTAAGAATCTGGTGTCTCCCTCCATGACACTTCTTCAGCAGGCTTGTCCTATCAAGGGGCACATGACAGTCACTTCTCTGCCCACATCTTCCCCAGTTACCAGGGTTTCTGTTCTATTTTTAACGAGTCGTGTGTCAACCAGTAAATGTTGTTGCCCAACAAGTTCTTTCAGTGTCCTCTTGATGACCCTCTTGAAAACAAAACTGGTCCAACTTCTTCAGTTTGACTATGAATTCCTTAAAAAAATATTTTTCACAAAAACAGAAGCACTTTCATAACAAAATGTATGTCTTTAATTCAGTTCTTTCTTTCTTTCTTGGTATTGGAGTTTGTGGGAAGGGACTCAGCTCTTGTTGTGGTACATGGCAAAGTTGGCGACATTTTGCCAGCACTAGGTAGTGAGTGAGCGACTACACTGTCATCTTTGCATTCTTGTTGAATAAAGCATTACACAGCCACACCTTCCAACCTTAATCTCAAGGGAGTGAAGCTTGGCCGTTCTTGGAACCTACCTTCCTTCTCTGCAGATCTACCACAAAAACACTGGCTAGTAAAGCAAAAAATAATTCTGATACGTTTATTTTGAACTTAAAAGGTACAAAAGTCTTAAAGAAAAACATCATGGAATAAATTTGAGAAGGAAAGTCTAGCAGTGCATCTTATTATCATGCTGCTTGTTTTTAGGAGTGATTTCAGAAGGTGCTGTTTGTCCAGGTAAATCTTGTCCAAGAAATCTGTGCTTTACTGAAAGTTTTTAATAAGGGCAAAAAAAAAAATCTAAACTGGCAAACTTAAACAGTTTCAGTAAAATCACTTTACTGCAGCATCCTGCAGTGGTAATTTTGCCAGGTCCAGAAGAACTGCCAGTTTTTTTTTTGAAAAGCGTCTGCGTTTTTTTTCTTAAGTTCTTTTCTATTAGCTTTTGGAGGAGTAGCCATGCTTGCTGCAAACATTCTTGAGGTAAGTTGTAACTTTACTACCTGGGCAATAGCCTGGCAGATCGGATTGCCCGCCTGTAGCAGAACCCGCCTAATTTTCATCGGAGAAAAATTGATTTTTACAATGGGAAAACGATTTACTCTGTGCCAGGGTACTGCTCAGGTAGCAAAGTGTACATTCCAGAAGATTCAATGTATTAAATGGTCAAGTGAATAGGGATTAAAAGGCTGAGTAAGGACATGAACATTACATCAGTTTAACCTGGTACCTTATCTTGTGGATCACCATCTGTTTCTAAAAGTCCAAATAATCATTCGAACTTGAAATAGCTTTAAATGTATATGATGGTGTTACTTTTAGTTGTACAGGCACATAGACCTGTTCTCTGAAAAGGTAATCTGAAAAAATGCAATATGTTTGTTCACTGAATGTTTTGATGATTTGAGATGGGAAAAAAATCCATCCAAGATCCACTTCTGATATTTGGCACTATTTGTAAATATGAATAATTGGTTTCTTCAAAATGCACTTTGATATATCTAAGGGCTGGTTAACACAGCAGTTCGTAATTAAGTACGAAAATATTTTGAGATGGGAAAAGGGACTTTAAATAAATACCACCAGTACTGTACAAATACAAAGGGGAAAAAGTCCTGAGAATCTGAAATAAAAACAGAAAATGAGGAAAATACATGGCAGGTCTGTTCTGATGAAACATAGCCTCCCTTTTCATAAATGCTGATGAACTAGCTGTGCCCTTACAGTATTTTCTATTATTATTTAAAACCACTGGCAAATTACAATTGTGATTAATTTTATAACTAAACATTTTTGTCTAATTGAGTGCAGTAAAGGATGCAGGAAAATTGTAAAGGAAACTTTATACCATCTTTGAACTTCAGGGATATTACCTGAAACAAATTTTGCCTTTTTCCATTCACTGCTTTGGATAATCACTTAATATTATCAACTTTTAGACTGGTGAGCTATCAGACGCAAAGAAGTAGCTTGCATTTATATAGCACTTCATCACGATTTTCGGTGCTTCATATTTAATAAAATGCTTTGAGATACAGTAGCCGCATTACATAGCTATATACAGCAACCATTTTGCACAACGCAATATCCAACTAAACAGTAATAAGATGAATGACCAATTAGTCTACTTTTGGAGGTGTTGTTTGAGGAAGGAATGTTGACCACAGCATCAAGAAAGCTATCTGTTTGACGAGTTAATATCCATGAGGACCACTGGACCAGGCACTTCTGCCAACACTATAACATTTCTCCACCAAAACAATTGGTTTTAAAAATTGCTTGTTACGGCCCCCTTATTGAGTCCCCAAAACAAGAAATGAATAGACATGTCAGTGGGAAATTATTTACCACAGTAAAAGTCACTGACATTAATAGTACATGGATAATTTTCTGATTTGGTAGTGCATATGAAAATTTGGGCATGTGTTATGCGTGATCTCCCAACCATAAATTTTAAATGCTCAGAAAATCGTGCGCGCTCAAATTTCTGACTTGCTGTATCAGTGAGGAATTCTGCCAGCTGATAATGAAAAATTGGAAAATTTCCCTAGTTATATGTATGTTGCGACATCAGTTGGGTAGGTTGCAGGACTCTATTCTAATAAATGATTGCTACAGCTTACAGTGTGGCAATTTTATTTTTTCCTTTTACTTTCACTACAGAAACAAATATAATACTGCGGGGTAGAAATTCATCTTGAACGGTGGTGCCAAGCAGGCAGCATCTGATTGGCTACCCATTATGCACAGTGCCTGATATTCCATTCCATTCCGTTGCAGTCACTGGATTTAAATTTCAGGTGCTGTATATAATGGGTGGCCGATCCGATACTGCGTTCAAGACGAATTATCCCCATTTTGCTCTCAAATTGACTACAGGACTTCCATTTTTTGATCACCCAGTGTCTAATCGGCATGAAAACCCATCATCTGTTTTAGGACGTATCCTGTCAGGTCTTTCTGCTTTTTGTTCCATTAGCCTAATGAACTTACCAATTTGTCACCAGAAGTAGGGTAGGTAACATGTTTTGTGTAAAAATGCCTAAATTGCACCAGTAGCAGAAAATCTCCCATTATATTCCTGACAACATTTTGGATAATCCTTTTCAAACCAGAGCCTTTTTACCTCTATCCCCATTTTCACAATCATTTCAAAACAAGGCATCCGTTTAATAAAAGCATTAATTTCCTGCTCACACAAGCACATTTTCTTTAGGAAGCAGAACAATGTGATGTAAAATAACATCAAATACAGTTAAAATACTCCAGTACAGTTGGAATCTACCTTTGAAAGAATTCCAGTCAATAAGGCATACGTTTCTTTGAAAGTGGCGTTGAAAGCTCAAAAAGAAAATCATACTGCAATTCTCGCCATTACATTTTCATACAGGTATTATGTTGAAAGTGTAAAGAGAGATCCTACTGGATTGCCTGAAGTCCTAACCCCACAGGACACACCATCCATTCTGCTTTAATGAGATAGGTAGTTTCAACAGATTTGTACTAAATAAAATTAAAAATATTTCAAAACAGAACAAGGGACTATTGTTTCACCATCTCAATATAACTACTGTATTCCTATAGCAAAATGCAAAATTGATGAAATTTAAGGTAAGGGGCAGGAGGTTTAAGGTAAGTGGCAGGAGGTTTAGAGGGGATTTGAGGAAAAAAAAATTCACTCAGAGGGTGGTTGGAATCTGGAATACACTGCCTGAAGTGGTGGTAGAGGCAGAAACCCTCACAACATTTAAGAAGTATTTACATGAGCACTTGAAATGCCACAGAATACAAGGCTATGGGCCAAGTGCTCGAAAATGGGATTAGAATAGTTAGGTGCTTTATGGCCGGCAAAGACACGATGGGCCGAAGGGCCTGTTTCTGTGCTGTATAACTCTATGACTCTATGACACACACTTAGGAGTTTTCAAGACATCCATAGCTCTACTAATGTGCACACTCACGCCCCCACCTCTCACATTGACCCCTTGAGAAATCACTAAAATCTATCAGCTTTAATCTGTATCTGCAGAGCTCCAGTTTGATTTTGGAAGTTGATTTAAAAATATTTCAATCTCTGATATAATAATGTCCTTCAAGCTAATATGAAGCAGGTATGCAATTAAGAGAAGCATAAAGATCAAAAAAATTCCCAAGATTATACGTGCTGAAATGCAATCATTGCCCACTTGCAGAAATTAATTCCAGTCCAATCCTTTTTCCATAACTAAGATTTGCGCTAGCATTTATTTGCAATACTTGGCAATCTATTTCCTTATTAAAAAATACTTGATGCATCTGGAAAATTTATGTAAACTTGGCTGACATAACAGTCAGGCATCACGAGGAGGAGGTAAAAGGGAATTCTGAGTCCTGTTTATTTTTCTTTGCTATTTTTAATGAAACCCACTATGTTAAGCTGCTTTTCAAGTCAGTAAATCCAGAGGCTTTTGATCTGCAGATTGTGGAACTACAAAGTGAAAGGGCCTGTTCTTCAAATGCAGTCCGTCTTTTACTTGCTTACTCATAAATGTGGAATCTGGTACATGCTGCTGCTTCTACTTCTGTTCCTGATCCATAGACAATACCAAGCAGTTTTAATATAGCAGCTACAGTATGATCTTAATTATCTGTACTCATTTTCCACACTCTCAATTATCTACAGACATTTCTGCAGGAGATTCGACTGGGTCAAGAGAGCAGTGAGGGTGGAAGCCAGGTCAGGAGACCAGTAGGGGTTGGGGCCACCAGGTCAGGAGATCAGCAGAGATCAGTAATCTGATGAATGTGAAAGCCTTTTGCGGCAATAAAAATCTGACAGTAAGTCAACTTTATTTTAATCCTAAACTTTAATCTTCCTTGTTTATAAATGCACTATGCTTTGGAAGACAGGAGAGAAATAATTTAAAGCACGTGGTCAGAATTCTATATTATTTCCAATATGGTAAGCTGTTTTTTAAAATAAAATGATTGAAGTGTATTACCTCTGACATCTACCATGGGCTCAGCTGCTGGTATTAATGTTCCCTGATTTTAAAGATTGTAAATATGTAATTTTTAATGGAGATGTGAATCCTTCTATTTTCTCTTCAATCCCCTGGTCTCCTGTGGGATCAAGTGCATCTACCCTTGGTCTACTGAGGTGATTGTTAAGAGAATGTGAGAAGACCCTTTGAAGAAGCAATTAGTTGGTACCTGGCACCTCTCAACAGTAACTCAGCTGTGATGGGCAACTCAGTGATGTGAGATTGGAGGTTGTGTCCCTCACTGTCGAGACAACTGGTACTTCGATAGAATGTGCTGTGTACCAGCTCAGCCCGCATAGGGCCAATTTCCCCTTCCTTGGAACCCCAAGTACACCTATACACTGGGTGCAGATCTGTTGCATATCTATTACACCAGGTCTCCATCCCCTTTGCGCTTCATGTACACTTCTGGGGTGTTTCTGCAAGGGGAAGGACTTATTGCTTTTCCCAACAGATGCATGTGGCTAACATGATAATGAGGTAGGGCTGGAAACACCATGCCCCCTTTCCCCAACTCCTATCCGCATACTCCCCACACCGCCACCACCCTCCCGTCTCTTTACCTTTACCTGTTTCTTTCCGGTGGATACCTAGAAACCAGTTTGCCTATTGCAAATCAGCTTCCAAGGTTGCATCTAACCTCCTGATCTGAGGAGGAGTTGGCTGCTAACCCCTTCCTCCAGGAAATAATAAATTTCATTGTTATTTTTTTAAAAAGAGAGCAAGGAATATCAGCAGGACTGGTGGCCATTTGGCTGTTGCTTTTGGATAGCATCCATAATTAATGCCATGCATATAGTGTGAAGGAGTTACTGACACCGGTCACTCCTCCTTTTCCAATGTGAAATCTTCTTGTGAGCCTACAGTATTCAGTGCCAAAGAAGGCTCCCAGCTATACTTCTTTAAGAAGCATCTCTACTATCTAGCATTTTTTAATTCATTCATGGGATGTGAGCGTCACTGGCATGACCAGCATTTGTTCCCCATCCCTAATTGCCCTTGAGAATGTTGTGCTGAGATGCCTACTTGAACCACTGCAGGTCATGTGGTGTAGGTACACCCACAGTGCTGTTAGGGAGAGAGTTCCAGGATATTGACCCAGTGATAGTGAACGAATGGCAATACAGCTCCAAATTAAGATTGTGTGGCTTGGAGGTGGTGGTGTTCCCATGCATATGATGCCTTTGTTCTTCTAGATGATCAAGGTCGTGGGTTTAGAAGGTGCTGTTGAAGGAGTCTTGATGAGTTGCTGCAGTGCATCTTGTAAAAGGTACATACTGCTGTCACTGTGCGCCAGTGGTGGAGGGAATGACTGTTTAAGATGGTGGATGGAGTGCCAATTAAGCGGGCTGCTTTGTCCTGGATCCTGGATGGTGTCAAGCTTCGTGAGTGTCATTGGAGCTGCACGAATCCAGGCTAGTGAGAAGTATTTCATCACATACGATAATACAAACATACAAGCATAAGAATTAGGAGCAGGAGTAGGCCACTCGGCCCTTTGAGCCTGCACCAGCATTCAACAAGATCATGGCTGATCTGATTTTAATCTCAATTCCACATTCCTGCCTACCCACAATAACCTTTCACCCCCGTGCTTATCAAGAATCTATCTACCTCTGCCTTAAAAATATTCAAAGACTCTGCTTCCACTGCCTTTTGAGGAAGAGAATTCCAAAGACTCACGACCGTCTGCGAGAAAGAATTTCTCCTCATCTCAGTCTTAAATGGGCAACCCTTTATTTTTAAACAGTGACCCCTAGTTCGAGATTCTCCCATAAGGGGAAACATCGTTTCCACATCCACCCTGTCAAGACCCCTCAGGATCTTATATGTTTCAATTGAGTCACCTCTTACTCTTCTAAACCCCAGCGGATACAAGCCGAGCCTGTCCGACCTTTCTTCATAAGACAACCCGCCCATTCCAGGTATTAGTCTAGTAAACCTTCTCTGAACTGCTTCCAATGCATTTACATCCTTAAATAAAGAGACCAATATTGTGCACCATACTCATCAATGCCCTGTATAACTGAAGCATAACCTCCCTACATTTGTTTACACTTCCCCTCGCAATAAACAATAACATTCTATTAACTTTCCTAATTACATGCTGTACCTGCATACTAACCTTTTGCGATTGATGCACTAGGACACCCAGATCCCTTTGCATCTCAGAGCTGTGCAATCTCTCGCCATTTAACTAATAGGCGGCACAGTGGCCCAGTGGTTAGCACCGCAGCCTCACAGCTCCAGCGACCTTGGTTCGATTCTGGGTACTGCCTGTGCAGAGTTTGCAAGCTCTTCCTGTGACTGCATGGGTTTCCGCCGGATACTCTGGTTTCCTCCCACAGCCAAAGACTTGCAGGTTGATAGGTAAATTGGCCATTGTAAATTGCCCCTAGTGTAGTTAGGTGGTAGGAGAATGGTGGGGACGTGGTAGGGAATATGAGATTAACGTAGGATTTGTATAAATGGGTGGTTGTTGGTCAGCACAGACTTGGTGGGCCAAAGGGCCTGTTTCAGTGCTGTATCACTAAATAAATAAGTATGCTACTTATTTATTCTTCCTGCGAAAATGGACAATTTCACATTTTCCCACATTATACTCCATTTGCCAGATCTTTGCCCACAGATTTAACCGATCTATATCCCTTAGTAGCCTCTTTATGTCCTCTTCACAACTTACTTTCCTATCTATCTTTGTGTCATCAGCAAATTTAGCAACCACATCTTCGGTCCCTTCATCTAAGTCATTTATAGTTTTTTTTATTTGTTCATGGGATTTGGGAGTCGCTAGCTAGGCCAACAGTTATTGCCCATCCCTAATTGCCCTTGAGAAGGTGGTGGTGAGCTGCCTTCTTGAACCGCTGCAGTCCATGTGGGGTAGGTACACCACAGTGCTGTTAAGAAGGGAGTTCCAGGATTTTGACCCAGCGACAGTGAAGGAACGGCAAAATAGTTCCAAGTCAGGATGGTGTGTGGCTTGGAGGGGAATTTGCAGGTGGTGGTGTTCCCATGCATCTGCTGTCCTTGTCCTTCTAGGTGGTACAGGTCGCGGGTTTGGAAGGTGCTGTATAAGGAGCCTTGATGCATTGCTGCAGTGCATCTTGTAGATGGTACACACTGCTGTCACTGTGTGTCAGTGGTGGAGGGACTAAATGTTTATGGATGGGCTGCCGATCAAGCGGGCTTCTTTGTCCTGGATGGTATCAAGCTTCTTGAGCGTTGTTGGAGCTGCACCCATCCAGGCAAGTGGAGAGTATTCCATCACACTCCTGACTTGTAGATGGTGGACAGGCTTTGAAAAGTCAGGAGGTGAGTTACTCGCCACAGGATTCCTAGCTTCTGACCTGCTGTTGTAGCTGCGGTATTTATATGGCTTCTCCAGTTCAGTTTCCGTCAATGATAACCCCCAAGATGTTGATAGTGGGGGATTCAGCAGTCGTAATGCCATTGAATCTCAAGGGGAGATGGTTATATCTCTCTTGTTGAAGATGGTTATTGCCTGCTACTTGTGTGGCATGAATGTTACTTGTCACTTATCAGCCCAAGCCCCGATATTGTCCCGGTCTTGTTGCATTTCTACACGGACTGCCACAGTTCTAAGGAGTCAAGAATATAAATGGTCGAGGCCCGAGCACTGATCCCTGTGGCACACCATGCGTTATATCTTGCTAACCAGAAAATGACCCATTTATGCCTACTTTGTTTCCTGTTAGCTAGCCAATCTTCAGTCCATACCAATATGTTACCTGCGACACCATGAGCTTTTATATTCCACAATAACCTTTGATGTGGCACCTTATCAAATGCCTTCTGGAAATCTAAGTACATCCACTGGTTCCCCTTTATCCACAGCACATGTTAGTTCTTCAAAGAACTCCAATAAATTGGTGAAGCATGATTTCTCTTTCACAAAACCATGTTGACTCTTACCTTGAGTTTTTCTAAGTGCTAACATATTTAATAATAGCTTCTAACATTTTCCCTATGACAGATATTAAGCTAACTGGCCTATAGTTTCCTGCTTTCTATCTCCCTCCATTTTTGAATAAAGGAGTTGTATTGGCTATTCTCCAATCTAATGGAACCTTCCCCAAATCAAGGGAATTTTGGACAATTAGCACCAACGAATCAACTATCTCACTAGCCACTTCTTTGAAGACCCGAGGATGAAATCCATCAGGACCCAGGGACTTGTCAGCCTGCAGCTCTAACAATTTGCTCAGTATCACTTCCCTGGTGATTGCAATTCTCTTGAGTTAATCCCTCCCTTCCATTTCGTGATTTACAGCTATTTCTGGGATATTACTTGTGTCCTCTGTGGTGAAAACTGATGCAAACTACCTGTTCAGTGCATCTGCCATCTCCTTATTTTCCATAATTAATTCCCCAGATTCAGTTTCCACAGGAGCAACATTCACAATGTTAACTTTTTTCTTTTTAAAATATCTATAGAAACTCTTATCAGCATACAAACATACGAATGAGAACCAGGAATAGGCCCCTCGGCCCCTCGAGCCTGCTCCGCCATTCAATAAGTTCATGGCTGTTGGATCCCATCAATTACAAAGAGAGACGAAGTCCGTCCGTAACTTTTAGAAACTTCATTGCAGTATACGGTTGTTACATTGCAAGGTTACAATAGAAACAAAAAGCAAAACAAAAGAACATGCAAAAGAACAGAACAAAAGAACAAAACAAAAGAAAAAAACAAAAGAACATGTGCTCACTACAGCAAGCCTTTCTTATAGTTATTCAAACTAAAACCCCGCCCCTTGTTTCTGAGTGGTTTGCAGACTTCTATTATCAGAAAAGATCGGATGTCCACCAAAGCTACTAAGTATCATCACCTCATTCCATGACAGTATGAAAGGCACAATTTAGCATAGCGGCACCTCATCAGACCCCTTTCCTATCCTGAGTTGCGTGAAACAGGGCTGTGTTCTCGCACCCACACTGTTTGGGATTTTCTTCTCCCTGCTGCTCTCACATGCGTTCAAGTCTTCAGAAGAAGGAATTTTCCTCCACACCAGATCAGGGGTCAGATTGTTCAACCTTGCCCGTCTAAGAGCGAAGTACGGAAAGTCCTCATCAGGGAACTCCTCTTTGCTGACGATGCTGCTTTAACATCTCACACTGAAGAGTGTCTGCAGAGTCTCATCGACAGGTTTGCGGCTGCCTGCAACGTATTTGGCCTAACCATCAGCCTCAAGAAAACGAACATCATGGGGCAGGACGTCAGAAATGCTCCATCCATCAATATCGGCGACCACGCTCTGGAAGTGGTTCAAGAATTCACCTACCTAGGCTCAACTATCACCAGTAACCTGTCTCTAGATGCAGAAATCAACAAGCGCATGGGAAAGGCTTCCACTGCTATATCCAGACTGGCCAAGAGAGTGTGGGAAAATGGCGCACTGACACGGAACACAAAAGTCCGAGTGTATCAAGCCTGTGTCCTCAGTACCTTGCTCTATGGCAGTGAGGCCTGGACAACGTATGTCAGCCAAGAGCGACGTCTCAATTCATTCCATCTTCGCTGCCTCCGGAGAATACTTGGCATCAGGTGGCAGGACCGTATCTCCAACACAGAAGTCCTCGAGGCGGCCAACATCCCCAGCTTATACACACTACTGAGTCAGTGGCGCTTGAGATGGCTTGGCCATGTGAGCCGCATGGAAGATGGCAGGATCCCAAAAGACACATTGTACAGCGAGTTCGCCACTGGTATCAGACCCACTGGCCGTCCATGTCTCCGCTTTAAAGACATCTGCAAACGCGACATGAAGTCCTGTGACATTGATCACAAGTCGTGGGAGTCAGTTGCCAGCGATCGCCAGAGCTGGCGGGCAGCCATAAAGGCGGGGCTAAAGTGTAGCGACTCAAAGAGACTTAGCAGTTGGCAGGAAAAAAGACAGAAGCGCAAGGGGAGAGCCAACTGTGTAACAGCCCCGACAAACAAATTTTTCTGCAGCACCTGTGGAAGAGTCTGTCACTCTCGAATTGGCCTTTATAGCCACTCCAGGCGCTGCTCCACAAACCACTGACCACCTCCAGGCGCTTACCCATTGTCTCTCGAGACAAGGAGGCCAAAGAAGATTATCAGTGCATGATTGGTTCATTCGACTCAGTATTTTATTCTTGCATTTTATTTCACCAGTTTCACATCCCCCCTCCTCGAACTGTTAGGCTGACTATTAAACAATAGGCTATTATTAAGCTATCTGCAGCTGTCCTGTTAGCTTCTGCTTGTTATTTTTTATAAATTGGCTCCACAGCTTCACAGTTAGTTTGTTAGCTGACTAGCTTACTTTTAATCTGTTCCCACAATGGCTGAATTGATTACTCCACATTTCCACCTACCCCTGATAACCTTCCACCCCTTGCTTATCAAGAATCTATCTACCTCTGCCTTAAAAATATTCAAAGACTCTGCTACCACTGCCTTTTGAGGAAGAGAGTTCCAAAGACTCACAACCTTCTGAGAGAAAAAATTTCTCCTCATCTCTGTCTTAAATGGGCGACCCCTTATTTTTAAACAGTGACCCCTAGTTCTAGATTCTCCCACAGGGGAAACATCCTTTCCATATCCACCCCATCAAGACCCCTCAGGATCTTATATGTTTCAATCAAGTCACCTCTTACTCTTCTAAAATCCAGTGGATACAAGCCTAGCCTGTCCAAACTTTCCTCGTAAGACAGCCCGCTCATTCCAGGTACTCGTCTAGTAAACCCTCTTTGTACTGCTGCCAATGCATTTACATCTGTTTTTTTATATTTCTAGCTCGCTTTCTCTTGTACTCTCATTTTCCCCTCCTTATCAAGCTTTTAGTCATTCTTTGCTGGTTTTTATATTCTGTCGAATCGTCTGACCTGCCACCCATCTTTCTGCAATTATATGCTTTTTCTTTAAGTTTGATAATATATTTAACCCTTTTACTTACTCCTGACTTGTGCCTTGTAAATAGTGGACAGTCTTTGGGGAGTCAGGAGATGAGTTACTTGCTCAATTCCCAGCCTCAGACCTGCTCTTGTGGCTACAGTATTTATTTGGCTGGTCCAGTTAAGTTTCTGGTCAATGGTAACCCCCAGGATGTAATAATAGGGGATTCAGCGATGGTAATGCCGTTGAATGTCAAGGGGAGAGGGTTAAATTCTCTCTTGTTGGAGATGGTCATTGTCTGGCACTTGTGTCGGGCAAAGTTACTTGGCACTTATCAGCCAAGCTTAAATGTTCTCCAGGTCTTGCTGCATATGGACATGGACTACTTCGCAATTTGAGGAGTTGCAAATGATATTGAACACTATACAATTATCAGTGAACATCACTACTTCTGACCTTAAGTTGGAGGGAAGGCCATTGATGAAAGAGCTGAAGATGGTTGGCCTAGGACATTACGCTGAAGAATTCCTGCAGCGATGTCCTGGGCTGAGATGATTGGCCTCCCAAAACCGCAACCATCTTCCTTTGTGATAGCTATGATTCCAACCGTTGTAGAGTTTTCCCCGACTCTCATTGACTTCAATTTTGCTAGGACTTGGTCAAATGCTGCCTTGATGTCCAGGGCTATCATTTCACTGCACTTCTGGAATTCGGCTCTTTTGTCCGTGTTGGACCAAGGTTTTTGGTCTGGAGATCTGGAGCCGAGTGACTCTGGTGGAACCCAAACTGAGCATCAGTGAGCAGGTTATTGGTGAGTAAGTGCTGCTTGATAGCACTGTTGATGACACCTTCCATCACTTTGCTGATGATTGAGAGTCGGCTGATGAGGCGGTAATTGGCCAGATTACATTCGTCCTGCCTTTTGTGGACAGGATATACCAGGGCAATTTTCAACATTGTCGGGTAGATGCTGGTGTTGTAGCTGTACTGAAACAGCTTGGCTAGGGGCGCGGCTAGTTCTGAAGCACAAATCTTCAGTACCTGCAACCAGGATGTTGACAGTGTCCATAGCCTTTGCTGTATCAAGTGCCTTCAGCCGTTTCTTGATATCAGATGAAGTGAATCAAATTGGCTGAAGACTAGCATCTGTGATGCTGGGGACTTCAGGAGGAGGCCAAGATGGATCATTCGGCACTTCTGACTAAAGATCGTTGCAAATGCTTCAGCCTTATCTTTTGCACTAATGTGCTGGGCTCCACCATCATTGAGGATGGGGATATTTATGGAGCCTCCTCCTTCTGTTAGTTGTTTAATTGTCCAACACCAGTCACGACTGGATGTGGCAGGACTGCAGAGCTTTGATCTGATCCATTGGTTGTGGGATTGCTTTGCTCTGTCTATAGCATGTTGCTTCTGCTGTTTAACATGCTCATAGTCCTGTGTTGTAGCTTCATAGGTTGCACCTCATTTTTAAGTATGCCTGGTGCTGTTCCTGAAATGCACTCTCGCACTCCTCATTTAACCAGGGTTTGTCCCTTGGCTTGATAGTAATTTTAGAATGGGGATTTGCCAGGCCATCAGGTTACAGATTGTGGTTGAATAGAATTCTGCTGCTGCTGATGGCCCACAGTACCACATGGGTGCCCAATTTTGAGGTGCTAGATCTATTCTGAGTCTATCCGATATCGCATGGTGGTTGTGCCACACAACACGATGGAGGATGCTCTCAGTATGAAGATGGGACTTTGTATCCACTGTGATGTGGTCACTCCTACCAATACTGTCATGGACAGATGCATCTGCGACAGTTAGATTGGTAAGGATGAGGTCAAGTAGCTTTTTCCTTCTTATTGGTTCTTTCACCACCTGCTGAATGCCCAATCTGGTAGACATGTCCTTTAGGACTCGTCCAGCTTGGCCAGTAGTGTTGCTATCTCTTGCCCCACCTTTGTTATCTCTTGCCCCACCCCCACCTCACTTGCTTATAACCTGTGACATTTTTAATATTTGTCAGTTCCGAAGAAGGGTCACTGACCCGAAACGTTAACTCTGCTTCTCTTACCACAGATGCTGCCAGACCTGCTGAGTGGTTCCTGCATGTAGTAAATGCTTCAATAGAGATTTAAAAATAAGTAATTTCAAATTTTTAAAGGTTTTTCTTTCTTTACCTTTCTAGCTCTTTCTTTATCTCTCTCTTAATCCAATCTTTCTTCCCCTCTCTTTATTTCTCTTTCTGTGTCTGATTTGATTCTAATTCACTTTCTTTCTCTGTTGCTTCTGCTTTTTCTTTCAATGGTTAAGTCTTATTGGTATTGGTAGGGAGATACATTGTTGGCCGCATCGTTCACTCAGACCCCAGATGCCCTGTTGCCCTCATTGTGCCATTATCAGCTCACGCTTCCTGCAAGTTATGGCAGACATAAATTTGGAACTGAAGGATGCAGGAAAAGGTCTAACTAATGGTATATACCATGAAATGCCCCTTCCAGCAGAATCTGAGCCCATAGCCACTCTGCTTCTTCAACCAGACAACTTGATACTGAAATTAATTATCTGTGTTGGCACCCTAAGGATTAATCATGATACCTTTTTAAGATTGTTCAGATATTTTTGTTTTAAATTCTTCAATAACCATAGCAATATTGAGCACTTTGTTTATTTTATGGGTTATTCATTTCACACAGAGTTTTATACAGGACTATCCTTACTTAGCTTTCTTTGTATGTTTCACGGCTTCCTCTGAAGCAGTATTAACCTTCACTTGGCCCATCTCCAGGGTATATGAGAACTCATCATCTGGGAAACTACAAAAGGAAATTGTGTATTACCAAAACTGTTGCCCCAAGATTCATCTTTTTGATAAAAGCATGAATTAAATTCAGTTTTAACTACATACAGTTGTGATAGATAGGCAGGATAAGACAGATAAATAGATAGATAGAAACAATACAATATAGAAAAGCATGCCAAGTATAACAAAGTAGATACTTAAGGTTAGTTGAGTAAACTTAAGAGAAGTCATTGACAATTAAACAAGAGGTGCAGCCAAACCAATTAATGATGCCTGCCTTATGGATGGTGGTTTGAGCCAAATTGCTTAGAAACAGGATAACATTTGCGTACAGCAAAATCTTTCAGGTGGTTGGGCCAATGCAGACATTGCTGCTGAGATCATATAATTGTTGCAAGGGTTTGTGAATCAGGCCAAACAACAAAGGTGAAAACAGATATCTGTGCCTGTTACTATGTTGCAGTGTGAAGAACACCTTAGAGACAGTACAGAGAGTCTGCACACCATTGATCAAAACATCCTAGCTCTTTAGGGATTGCTGTTGAATGCTTTTCAATATTGAGAACAAATCTGCGAAGAGATAACTAACTCCCTCAATGTAACATGATGATTTCAAACAATACTGTACCTTGTCTGCTGCAAAGCGACTTTTTAATTAACTATAAAAAACTGCCTCAGGTTTAGTCACCAGAATTTTAGCTAAGATTTTAGAAAATAAGAGTTTTTGCCTAGTTGGCTTAAAAATTTGAATATCTTTCTATATTTTTAACATGACAACTGTGCCCACAATTTTCTGAGGAATGGATGGATCAATATCAACAACTTGCATTTACATAGCATGTTTAACTTAGTAAAACATCCCAAGGTGCTTCAACAGGAGCATTAGCAAACAAAATTTGATACCAAGCTACATAAAGAGATATTAGGACAGATGGCCTAAATCTTGATTGCAGAGGTATGGTTTTAAGAAGTGTCTTAAAGAAGGAAAGTGAGGTAAAGAGGCTTGGAGGCTTAGGGAGGCATTTGCAGAGCTTAGGGCTGTAGTATTATGTAATACAGTAGACATTGGGTCGTTACAGGGCAGATTATATAGACTGTGTGCATCATCACAGGAAGTGATGTAATGTAATCTGTACAGAACCTCGTGGAGAGTCATAGAGGAAACCTTAGATGCAAGACGTGTTCAATAAACTCCAGCTATTTTAACCTTCACACTCTTATATATTATGTACTAAGCCTAATAGTTATCGGAATATGATATGGTGGCAGCGGTAAACTAAAAAAGAAAATGGAGAAATCTTTGTCTTCACTGGAGAACTTCGAAAAAGTATCTGGCAGAACCAAACGAGACATGGCAGAGATGGGCCCGGAGGTTTGCAAGGTATCGTATGGCATCAAGACTTGCGCAAAAGCCAGACAAGGAGTAGGTCAGTGCGCCATTGTATTCTATGTGGGTGTGTGCAGATGACATCCTCATTACTCAAGGCATAGATGAAAAGAAGGCTATATATGAAGAAGTTATTAAGGCATTCAAGATTTTAATGTAAGAAAAAATGTCATCATGGAGCGTGCCAGATTTAATAAGCGTACCCGGCAGAAAGGGGAGAGTATTGTACAAACTCGTGGAGGATTGCGAATAAGGCAGCTTAAGGGAAGAGCTGATTAGAGACAGGATTGTGGTCAGTGTAGTAGACGATACCCTTTCGGATCATCCACAGTCAAGGGATGATCTCATGTTCATGAAAGCGATTCAGTTGAGCAGACAAGCAGAGGTTAGGAGGTTTAACCGATTCGTTGTTCGAGGGGACAGGGAGAATCCGATCTTGAGTGGAGCAAACTCCATTGAATTCGTTAAGAAAACAAACGGAAAAACTGCCGTAAAAGACAAGAAAGGCGAGAAGAGCATCTAGAGGTAGCAGCAACCAATTGCAGTAGGTGTGACCGAGTGAGGCATCGGCAAGAAAACTGTCCAACCAGAGGAGTGTTTCTTATGCAAAAAGATGGGACACGTTCAGTCAGTGTGTCGCAGTAAAAAAAAGCAGCGCTGCATATAACTAAAGGAAAATCCCGAGAGAACAAAAAAGTTAATGAAGTACATGATATCCAAAGTGTGGAAATATCATTTTTAGGTGAAATACAGGGAACGAGTGGATCTTTTGTTAATCAAGACTGTAAATTTGCATAACATTAGACAAACATTAAATGGCTTGAACAATATGCAAAGTCAAGTGTGTACAAAACGTAGCAAGCAAATTCAGGACTGGCTGTCAATATAACATTATGCAATCTATAACAATGGGTGACTTAACATTATGCAAGCTCAACTGTATACAGGAATTTCCTACAAGTCATTCCTTAAAAGTCCTTAACCTGATTACAGTTAAACAGAAAGCTTGAGGTATATGATTCCCACAACATAGTTTCTCATTCAAGCTCAAACATGTTGTGAAGGATGGGTCTAGTCACATTGCTGCGGAACACGCCATCCAGTTGGTCCGTACCGTACCACCTATCCTTCGTGAAAAAGTTTCTATGGAAAAACACTTTTGATCACCAATCCATCAGGCAGTGGTCTGCACAGAATGTCCTCAAGGCCCTACGGGAAAAGGAGATGGTGGATCCAGTCGGATGGTTCCCTGAGCAGACTGCCAAAGTCATTTGGAGGAATGCCTCATCAGCAGAACTTTCAAACAAGCACCAAGATGTAGCTTAGCTGGTGGTGAGAAGAGCCCTCCCCATCAGATCCTTCCTGCACGCCCTCGAGGTGGCTGTGGTGGGGAAGAGACGGTTGCCCACCTCCTTCTGGAATGTGTCTTTGCAAAGCAGGTATGGAAAGAGATTCAGTGGTTTTTGTCGAGGTTCACCCCAAGCAGCTCTGTAAAACAGGAGTCTGTGCTCTACAGGCTGTTCCCAGGGATGCACACCGAGATAAACATCAACTGCTGCTGGAGGACTATCAATTAGGTGAAAGACGCCCTTTGGTCTGCCTGAAACTTGCTGGTCTTCCAGCGCAAAGAGTTGTCCACGACCAAATGTTGCGGACTGGTACATTCCAAGGTCCAGGACTATGTGCTGAGGGACGCACTAAAGCTTGGGACAGCCGCTGCAAAGGCCCAATGGGAAAGACCACTGTGTAAGGTCCCCCCACCAAGCTGAACTGAGGGGCTGGATCCATGGAAAACCCCTTGAACTGTATCCAGAAAATATTTGTTTGCTGTAAAATGTACATGGCATGTAAAATGAAATGGAAGGGTTGTGAGGCAACTCACTCCTGTATTGAAGGAAACTGATCTCTTTTGCACTCTTTGTATTGTTTGACTTGGTGCTGTTTGGAACTGTTTTGTAATGTATTTTTTACAGATTTTTATGAATAAAGTATATTTTGGAAATAAAAAAAATGTTGTTCTGTTTGAATCCCTCAGCTTAGATACAAACCACCCAGCTTGTATCATATGAAGGAAACACATTGCCAATCCAATAGAATGAACTCCATTGTCAGAAACAAGGTAACGAAATATGATGCAATTTAACATGTTTTAGTACTGAGCAAGTCTTAAAGGCATTGGTTTGGTTAACTGAAGACGGATTATAATTTCGCTTTTCCATGATTCCTATTCTGGTATAACTCTATTTTTCAAATAAGCAACAAATACCTTAATTTCCTTAATAAAAATGACTAGTATAAGAAGAATTCACAGTGGTGCAGTACTATGATATTATGCTACCTGGAAACTGAGCATAGAAATTTGATGGTGCCACCCCAGTTGATCAGGTGCAGCATGAACACCTAAGCATTCAATGTGGCAGGCCGGGGGAAGCTCACTCTCATTCTGCACCGGAAGTACACTATCGGCCATATTGGTGAAGACAAAAGAAGAGGCATCAAGTGTCCATGCCCAAAACAGGAAGTGCACATGAAAATAGGGGACATAAAACCCTTGGTAAAATTGGGCTGCCCTGAATGCAGCCAACACTGGACTGACTGTAGTCAGGGAAACATGGTCTACATGCAGCCTAACCAGCGGCTCATGATGGGACCACTGTTGGCCGCCACCAAAAAGGAGCATTTAAAAGTTCTGTCTTATCGAGGCCTGGGTCTTTCTCATACCCATGTGCCCAGCCATTGAGATTTCGTGGGCAATCCTCAAGATTTCCCTACGATATTTGGAAGGAACTAAAATTTGGTGGACCACTGTCCACTCCTCCTCTGCAGGTCGCTGCGGAGGACTCCACTTTCTCATTACTATCCTGTTTTTTATGTAATAGCATTCAGGATCTCCTTCTGCCTCTGCCTCTGCCTCAGAGCAGGCAGTCTGTGATATTCTTTTTATGTTGGTGTCTGCCTGCTGAGCCTCAGTCAAGGAGGACCTGCTGAACACCTCCTTCTCTCTTAAATCTCCAAAAAAAGGTTTCAGACAGCCAGATCTCTGGGTCATGTGTCAGAATTACTGTCTCAATTGTCTCTAGCAGAGCTTGCTTAGCTATGGACATGATCACTACACAGTCAGGGAATATTCCAGAGACTTCCTCCTGTAACTGTTCCGACTCCCTGGCCTCATTTTGCTGGTCTAAGATTACCAGGGCTGCGTTACCCCCAGCCAAATCATTGCCTAACAGCAAATGTATTCCAGCCACAGGCAGACTAGGAACAATTTCTACTGCAAGCAGTCCAGAGACGAGGTCACACTTGAAGTGGACCCGATATATGGGTACCGGCACGCCTTCAATGCCTTTTACCAGAACATTTGCATTCACCGAGCTCTCTGGTGGAAAGGTCACGCCTTCACCCAGCATTAATGATTGATTGTCTCCTGTATTCCCGTCTTGCTCATCTCATTAGAGGAGTATGGGGACTCCTTTCCCTTGAAGACGAAATCCTGGTAACCCTCAGGGATTTTGTCTGCTTTTACCGCACCCATGGTGATATGCCCAGAGGGGTCACTCATCATATTTAGGGCCACTGTCTTGTCTGCTGTACCACATGTTAGGGGACCCATTCCTGGACTGGTCTTGTGAATTCCAACAAAACAAAGGCTTCTTCAATTTCCAGCCATTGGCTTTCACGTACCCTGCTTTACTACAGGGGGAGCACACGGCTCTTCAGGAATAATTCCTATCCTCTGCACTGTCCTTCCTGCCCTTTGGTGGGAATTCTCACTCCTATTCTACCTTTTACTACCACACCATCATCTATCACTATCCCACTTTCTATCTCTCTTGGACCTCTGGTGATTATTAGGGAAGGATTTCCCCTGATTAAAGGGTTTGTGTGTGAGTTCATAATCATCTGCCATTTCAGCAGCAAACCTCATCCTTGTTCCCATTGTTCCTCAATATGCATCTTTATATGAATTAGGATACTATTTTTAAATTTCTCTAATAGGATCACTTCTCATAAATTCTCATATGAGGGTTCTAACTTCAGAGATCTCATCCAGTGATTGAAAGCCATGTGTTTAACTCACTCACATTCAAGGAAGGTTTGATATGGCCTTTTTCAAGCATTTGTGAATTTTTGTCAGGATGCCTCAGGGACTAACTCGTAGGCATTTAAAATAGTATTTTGTTTTGCTCATAAAGCTTTCCTCTGATAACATGGATTAAGCTACATGGGCTCTTCCCACTAATTTGCCTTGTAAAAGGAGGGTCCAAAACTCTTTTGGCCATTTTAACCTGAGAGCAATTTTCTCAAAACTGATAAAGTACGATTCAACCTCATCCTTATTAAATTTTGGCACTAATCGTGAGTGTCTCATAAAAGCAAAGCTTTGCTCTGAATTGAGGTCAGTATTGTTAGAATTGTTAGCAGCAACCACACTTTGCAATTTCAGTCTTTCCCTCTCCAACTCAAACTGCCTTGCCTCTCTCTCCCTTTGCACCTCTCTTTCCTCTTTTCCCCCTTTGCATTTGAAACTCAAATTCCAGACTTCACATTTTCCATTTGATTCTCGCTATGACGACTTTGCCAGTCTCTGGTTCTATGCCTGTTTCTTTTGGTTCTGAGTCAATATCAAAATGATTAGCTAGAGTTTTAAGGATCTGGGGCTTTTTTGCTTTTGGTCTTAAAGTTAATCTCACCTGGTTAGCTATAACTTTTACTTCCTCAACACTGAATGAATTTAATGCACCCCAATATAGCTCTTCCTGTTCTCCAGCCGCTTTGGTTTCAAACGTGGCCATGTCTTAAGTGTTTTAGCTCAGTAAAAATATGAGAAAACCTGCTGATTTATATTTTTAAAATTTCACAATCAATTTACCTCCCTTGTCCAATTCACTCATTTAATCTAACGTTTCAGATCCTGGATGACGAGCCCCCAATCTGTTACAGATAGGTGAGAGATGATAGGGATGGTTCCCTCTTTTCCATCTCTTGACTGACCAAAGACAACGTTTTTTTTTAAAAGGTATTTTTTTAGCCCCTGAGTGCTTTAATTACCAAGAACAGACAAATGACAGGTTTTCTCATCAGGTTAAAAAGAAAGATAAATGTTTATTATCCAACACCGAAATATACACATCAACCAATCTCACACTCATATAGATACACACACATTCAAGAAAAGATACAGATTATAAATATAACTTGTGTTAGGTCTGATGATTTGTAAAGAGTTCTCTGTTAAACTTGTTTTTCTCCAGGGTGAAGACTTGAAACGCTGCAGGCCTATAATCTTTTCCCTTGATCACTGAAGAAAGACTTGGGAGGTTCAGGAAGATGGATGCACTGTTTCAGACTGCTCTTGTTATATTCCAGCCAAAGGTCAATGGTAAAGTCCTGGTTTTATTTCTCAGGTAAGGAGTTCAAGGCCAAACACCAGTCTCTGCCTTCATGTAGTTTAAAGATTGTGATCTTAGGCAGGGTCCTTCCACTTTGCTGGAATAGATGGGATCCTCAATTTTGAACTAATCACTGAATTAACCAACACTGATTTATTTTATTTTTATTTATTTAGAGATACAGCACTGAAACAGGCCCTTCGGCCCACCGAGTCTGTGCCGACCAAGAACCACCCATTTATACTAACTCTACAGTAATCCCTGGACAATGTATGTCAGCCAAGAGCGACGTCTCAATTCATTCCATCTTCGCTGCCTCCGGAGAATACTTGGCATCAGGTGGCAGGACCGTATCTCCAACACAGAAGTCCTCGAGGTGGCCAACATCCCCAGCTTGTACACACTACTGAGTCAGTTGCGCTTGAGATGGCTTGGCCATGTGAGCCGCATGGAAGATGGCAGGATATCCAAAGACACATTGTACAGCGAGCTCGCCACTGGTATCAGACCCATCGGCCGTCCATGTCTCCGCTTTAAAGACGTCTGCAAACACGAAATCCTGTGACATTGATCACAAGTCGTGGGAGTCAATTGCCAGCGTTCGCCAGAGCTGGCGGGCAGCCATAAAGACGGGGCTAAAATGTGGCGAGTCGAAGAGACTTAGTAGTTGGCAGGAAAAAAGACAGAGGCGCAAGGGGAGAGCCAACTGTGCAACAGCCCTGACAAACAAATTTCTCTGCAGCACCTGTGGAAGAGCCTATCACTCTAGAATTGGCCTTTATAGCCACTCCAGGTGCTGCTTCACAAACCACTGACCACCTCCAGGCGCGTATCCATTGTCTCTCGAGATAAGGAGGCCAAAGATAGATAGATAGACAGTAATCCCATATTCCCTACCACCTACCTACACTAGGGGCAATTTACAATGGCCAATTTACCTATCGCCTGCAAGTTTTTGGCGGTGGGAGGAAACCAGAGCACCCGGCGAAAACCCTCGCGGTCACAGGGAGAACTTGCAAACTCCGCACAGGCAGTACCCAGAATTGAACCCGGGTCACTGGAGCTGTGAGGCTGCAGTGCTAACCACTGCACCACTGTGCCGCCCGCTCTGATTGTTCCAGAATGTGTTGCGACAACCCTTTCCACATTTGTGGCACCAGACTATAGGCATTCACCTCCTCGGTGACATGCTCCCATTCCCTCTTCAAGGTGAGTCCAGAGGGCTTTTTCCTAGGTGGAGAAATATTGCCTCTCTCCTGGAGTCCACCTGGGTGATTAGAGCCTCCAGTGCAGCATCACTGAAGTGGGGAGCCCTCTCCCTTGGCTGCTGAGACATCCTTCCAGTGTTCAGAGCAGATTTTCTGTTAGGTTCCCTTTAATAAGTAGTGAACCTTTAATAGCAACGGTCTGCCTGAATCATGCGATTGGCAAACAATGCTGCTGGGGCCTCCAGCTGTGCACAGAGGCTACAGGCAGCATGGAATTGGCAAAAGACATGCAAGAGTAGTGCCAACAATCCTGAAATAATGCAGACGAGGTGGGAAAATTAAAATTGTGTTGTCCCTGCTTTGATCTGCATGGGCACAGGCAGGTCACAAATTGCAACTCCCGTGCCCAAAAGTCAGCTTCAACCAAATTCTAGTCTAGTGAGTTTCCTATGAAGTTGAACTGAAATTGATCCTGTTCATAATGTTATTGGAAATATTGAAGAGAATGCAAAATGGGGCTTTCTGAATTGGAGGAGTTTTCTCTTTAGGAAAATGAAGGTTGAAAGGACACATAATTTAGGCTTTCAAAACAATGATTGGAGAAATAGGCAGGGAATTTCCTTGCAACTGTTCCTGCTTCGTTGCCATAACTTAATTGGAGATGTGATAGAACCCTTATTTGCGCATGTGCCTCATGCCCAGTAAAGTTACAGTGGCAGAGCAAGACCAGCTCTGAGGAAATTCCTGACCATACAGACAAGCTGTTCAAATTAGTCAAACTAAATCCAAGACACAGGACTTGAGGATGACCCCAGAATTGAAAAAAATCAAGTTAAACAAGTGTTTGATAGGAACCTAAGGGTAAGTTTTACAAATAGCTGCTCCTGGCACATTTTTCCCTCTGGGAGTTCCAGCACAGAGGTCAGCAGGCTTCATGTGACAAGCCATCCATTAACATTTAAAACATCCTGCAGGCTCAGCTGGTCTCCATAGCTGAATTCTTAACAGGCACTCTCGTTGGGTGAAGCTCTGTGTCAGGAATGTAAATGCATAAGGTTTCTCCTTTCTTTTTATTTATCTTCCTAAAACTTTTGTGTCACACTTACTGCACTCTCTCCACCAAACCACACTCGTGGTGGCAGTCAGGCAGTATGTTCATATTGTGTCACTTCCAGTATACCAGCTATTGGATGTTAACAAGGCTGAAGTATTTGTATGAAATGTGTTACGGTCAAGTGAGGAGGGGTCGAAGGGCTTCCCTCTTTTCCCTCTCCTTGTAAAAGCACAACAGGCTTAATTCTTTCATAAAGTGGATGTACTGGCCAATTCAGTAGGTGCTTGATTACTTACTTGCTATGATCATAAAAAGAACCAATTAGACAGGTTTTCTTGAGTTAACAAAGAAAGAGGTTATCTTTATTGTACCTAAACCGAACTAATAAAAATAATAAACAACCCGCCAACTTTCACTCACACACACACACACTCCGGAGATTTATACACACACAAATAGGTGACAGAGTAGGGAAAGGTAGATTGGTTGAGTTAGAGTCTATAGAAAACAAAAGGGGTATACAGTCTATGGAGTTTGGTGATTCGGCTGGCTATTGGCTGAATTCAGTGGTCCTGAGGCTTTTAATTTTACTGACAGGAATAAATTATAATATATATCAGTCATGTCTTCTGAATTTTTTGAAGTGTTTTAAAACCAACTGATTTCTTTTGATAAAAGCAAAATACTGCAGATACTGGAAATCAGAAATAAAAACAAATGCTGGAAATACTGAGCAGGTCTGGTCTCCACAGATGCTGCCAGACCTGCTGAGTATTTCCAGCATTTCTTGTTTTTATTTCAGATTTCTTTTAAAGTACAGTTACCATTGTTATGTTAGTAAATAGAGCGGCCAAATTGCACAGAGTAAGGTCCCAGAAATGTGATGAATGACTCTGTTTGGTGTTGTTGGTTGACTCTGTTTTGGTGTTGTTGGTTGAGAGAGAAATATTGGCCAGAATACCAGGAGAGCTTCCTTCCTTCAAATAATGCCATGGCCCTTTTATGTCTACCTGAAGTGGCAGATGGGGCTCAGTTTTAACTAAAAAAAAATGACTTTCAACATTACAGTACTCCCTCAGTACCGCACAGATGTGTCAGGGTAGATTACATGCTCAAGGCTGTAATGGGGTTTGAACTTATTACCTCTGACTCAGAGACACGAATGGTGATAACTGAAGCAACTGAGTCTTCTGTTGGAAGATTTTTTCAGGAACAATTTCAACATTCCGGATTACATTCTCCAAATGGGAATCTATACCATGAACCAATGATCTTCAGGTATATTCTTCATTTTTGAGTCCAATACAAGGGTGGTAAATCAATAGACAACTTATATCACAGAAAGAAGTCAGCTGATAATGAATTCAATTCAATTGCCCTGGGTTGCGCTGGACTCACCATGAATTGGCTTAATGATGAATTTCGATCACAACCATTTAAGGCCTTGCCCCAAATTACTCTTTGAGTCACTGACAATCTGAATCCAGTAATCTTTGTTTTTTTTTTTCTGCACCCTCTTCCTCTGTCATATATTTGATGAGATGTGCAGCTCACATTTCTTTAGTCAAAATTCACTTAATGTGTGAACATAAATGGGATAGGCAAAGGAGAATTTTTAAAATTCGTTCTTGAGATGTGAACATCGCTGGCAATGCCAGCATTTATTGCCCATCCCTAATTGCCCTTGCAAAGGTGGTGCTGAGCCACCTGCTTGAACTGCTGCAGTCCTTCTGGTGTAGGCATGCCCACAGTGCTTAGGGAAGGAGTTCCAGGATTCTGAGCCAGTGACAGTGAAAGAACTACAATATGGTTCCAAGTCAGGATGGTGTTCATTTGCACTGAGTTATCAAAAAATCTATCAGTTACCTTTGTGGAAAAATGGCTTAGCAGGTCGACTTTCCTTAGTTTCCTTGTTAAACTGAGTGTGAAAATTTCTTTCCATGCATTTTCCCATCTACAGGCTTTCCATATTAGATAACAGCTCCAGGATATACTGTGAAAGTAACAAGATGAAGAAATATGCACATAACATTGTAGAAGACTTATATGAGATTTGACCTGCGAATATACACTTATTAAATTATAAAGTTATGTTGTTAAGTTTCACCCACTGGGAGTCAAGATTTGTAAAATTTATTATACATCACTAGAAGAAGTAAAAATGCAGAAAGCAAAAAGAAAAAAAAGAATTTAACATTTATAAAATAGCTCAGGGAGGCTCCGTCACAACATAGGTCATGTAAGCACGGAATTTTTCTCAAATGATCACAGAATGTTCAGTATCAATTATCCAGTTGGAGATAGATACAGACCTCTACTGTCTAAAGAAACTAACCTTATTTATTTTAAAGAAATATTAGCTTAATTTACCATTTCAGCTTGGTGTGCTCTTCAAAATATTTTGCCTTCAAGTCTATCATTGAAGTAATGGGATGCTAGAAAAGTTACAGCTTCTTTAACATTCTTTTTGTTTGCCTGGAGGTATCTTATTAAATGATCATGAGCATGCACTTGTGTTTAGATACTTGCAACCCACGGGGGACAGAAATGAAACACTGAATCATTATTTGAAGCAAATATATTGTCGTGAAAATAGAGCAATGATCCAATAGGCAAAACTTTGCAGAATGATTGACAATACGTGAATATACCATTTTACACAGGACAGATCTTTTTTTCCTCTCCTTTCCTGAAGGCACTACCTCAGTAAATTACTCAGTGACTGTTCTTCAGGTGTAAGCATAGTTGGTGGAGGTTTTTTCACTGTGGCGCAGGAGAAAAGGAAAATCCAACTTCCATTATCATCTGATTTTACAGCAGGGATCACTTGGGTGGAACATTATAAAAGGTCAAGGGTGAGAAATGGTCATTCAGTCCACTTAACCTCATCCCTCTTGTCTAGTACGTTAGCAATCTCATCATAGGGGAATCTTGTTGTATTTTGCATAAATTCAGTGGTTTTGCCTTAGTTAGCTCATTAATGGATTATTCAGAATATTAAACACGCTTAAGGCAAAGTGTCCCAAAATTCAATGAGTTGTGCTAATTCAGTTATTTTGCATATTCATTGGTGATTCAATGGCTCTTATCCCATGTAAAATGGATTAATATGCTGTTGGTGCTTTGAAATTGGAGTTCAGCCTTTAAAAACTAGCCTAGTTAATAATTGTTGCAGGAGACTGGGACAGAACTAGACAAGAAGCAAGGTCTTTGGAACACTGACTTCACTGTTAGATACCTGCTCTGGATAGGTCAGGCTGGATTTTAACAAGCCCTTGATGTCGTGATGCATGGCGGAGGTGGGGGAGGGCCTAAAGATGGCTCCCGATGAGGCCCGTCGTGGACCTTGACGCCGGCAGAGCCCAGCCCGATCCTCCTGGCGGTGGTGGGCTCCATGGGAGTCGCCCCACCGCAAGGCAACAGGACCACAATTTAACTATGCAAATCAATAAAATGAATAAATTTAAATACACTTACCTCCCATACTGAGGGCCCACCGCGATCTTTGGCACAGCAGCCGACACATCCGTGCCGTCAGATCCCCATTTGGGGAAACGCGTGTCACACTGGTGGGGAGGGGGGAGGAGGTAGGTTTATCAGCGCGGGGAGTGGTGGGGGATGGGGTCAAATACACATAATGGGTGTAGGGGATGGTGGGAAGGGTTGAATCTTAAACTTTGTGCAGTTTGCGGGGGGAAGGTCAGATGGAAAAGGTAAGTGTCTTGGGGAGGAAGTGCAAATAGTTAATGTAATTGGTATTGGGGAGTGGGAAAGGGGCATAAGAACTATATTTATTTAATTTTGGGGGGATCTTTGAAAATTTATATATGCCAGCAGGGATGGCTGCCCTTTAAAAATGGCGCACAGGCAGCTGATGCTAATGCCAGGGATGGACAGCCTGCCCTCAAAATGTAATTGGGGAGGAACGGGTCACCCAAGCTATTTAAATGACCTGCCGGCTTAAGATCGCGTCGCCTCTTTGGCATGCGGACCGCACAGGCGGGCACCATTTATTGAACTCATCGGTGGTCTCTTAAAATCCAGCCCCTTGTGTGTTTTCAGCCCACCTTTGAAGAATGTCTATCACTGCTGAAACTGGTACTGAGAATAAAAGTGGGACAAGGGCATGGCAAAGATGAACAGAACAAAAGCACACAATTGTTGTGACAGCAATGTCCAAACTGTCCTGAATTTATTTTATTTGTTCGGAGCATGTGGGCATCGCTGGCTATGCCAGCATTTATTGCCCATCCCTAATTGCTCTTGAGAAGGTGGTGATGAGCCGCCTTCTTGAACCGCTGCAGTCCTGGTGTTCTAGGATTTTGACCCAACGACAGTGAAGGAACGGCAACATAGTTCCAATTCAGGATGGTGTGTGGCTTGGAGGGGAACTTGTAGGTGATGGTGCTCGCATGCATCTGCTGCCCTTGGCCTTCTAGCTGGTAGAGGTTGCGGGTTTGGAAGGTGCTGTTGAAAGAACCTTAGTGAATTGCTGTAGTGTACCTTGTAGATGGTACACACTGCTTCCATTGTGAATCGGTAGTGGAGGGAGTGAATGTTGAAGGTGGTGTATGGGGCGCCAATCAACCAGGCTGTTTTATCCTGGATAGTGTCGAGCTTCTTGAGTGTTGTTGGAGCTAAACCCATCCAGGCAAGTGGAGAGTATTCCATCACATTCCTGACTTGTGCCTTGTAGATAGTGGACAGGCACTGGGGAGTCAGGTAGTGAGTTACTCACCGCAGAATTCCCAGATTCTGACTAACTCTTGTAGCTACTGCATTTATGTGGCTGGTCCAGATCAGTTTCTGGTCAATGCTGACCCCAGAATGTTGATAGTGGGGGTTTCAGCGATGGTAATGCCATCGAACGTCAAGAGGAGATAGTTAGGTTCTCTCTCGTTTGAGGTGGTCATTGCCTGGCACTGTGCGGTACAAATGTTACTTGCCATTTATTAGCCCAAGCCTGGATGTTATCCAGGTCTTGCTGCATATGGACATGGGCTGCTTCAGTATCTGAGGAGTTGCGAATGGTGTTGAACATTGTGCAATCATCAGGGAACATCCCCACTTCTGACCTTATGATGGAGGGAAAGTCATTGATGAAGCAGCAGAAGATGGTTGGCTCTAGGACACTATCCTGAGCAACTCCTGCAGTAATGTCCTGGAGCTCAGATGATTGACCTCCAACAACCACCACCATCTCCCTTTGTGCTAAGCATGAGTCCAACCAGTGGAGCGTTTCCCCACGATTCCCATTGACTCCAGTTTTGCTCGGGCTCCTTGATGCCATACTTGGTCAAATGCTGCCTTGATGTCAAGGGCAGTCATTTTCACCTCACCTCTTGAGTTCAGCTCTTTTGTCCATGATTGAACCAAGGCTATAATGAGGTCAGGTGCTGAGTGGCTTTGGCAAAACCCAAATTGAGCATCAGTGAGCAGGTTATTGCTAAGCAAATGCCACTTGATAGCATCTCGACGATACCTTCCATCACTTTACTGATGATTGAAAGTAGACTGATGGGGCGGTAATTGGCTGGGTTGGATTTGTCCTGCTTTTTGTGTACAGCACATGACTGGGAAATTTTCCACATTGCAGGGTAGATGCCAGTGTTGTAGCTGTTAAATGACGGACTTTCACACAATGCCTGTAAGAGGCAGGGCACTGGAAGGATCGTTCCCAACAGTAACAAACTCACCCTCAATGAGGAGAAGGCCATGGAATGGGAGGTAATATGCTCATTCTGTAGGGAATGGTGAGGTCAAGAACATAGTGATGGTACCAGGTTCGTAAACAAGCACCTACACTGTCACTACAACATCCCTGTTAAACAGTAGACAGCAACAATCTTCTACCCATTCTCTGGCCGGAATTTTATGCCCCCCCACAAAGAGCGGCATGATGGCGGGTGGGGGGTAGGGGGGACGTAAAACGCAGCGGGTGTCTCGGGGGGTCCTTCCCGACCCGCTCTCGCCTCCGCCACCATTTTACACAGGCCAGTGACAGCGCAAAATGGCCAGCCCGTCCCAGGCCAATCAAGGCCCTTAAGTGGCCTGTTAATGGCCACTTAGGGGCTTCCGCCTGCTGCCATGGGGATTTCACCGTTGGCCAGTGCGCGGCCGAAGCCTGAGAAAAGCCGCCTGTTAAAATGTATGCGGCTTTCTGACAGCCTGGGCCTGACAGAGGGCTGTCCCCGAAGCCCCAACCACCCTCAACGCCCAACACGCCCCTCGTTCCCCCAATCGACCACCCTTGCCTCACCAGAGCCTGACCGATTGCCCCCGGCGAGGCCCCAACAACTTCCCTGTTCTCCGGGGCTCCCCGACATCTTCCTCTTCAGCTGGGTTGCAGTCCAATAGTGGACATCGCTCCCGGAGGTGCTGCTGGCACCGAGGCCGGCAGCTCCATTAGACAGGACATCCTCCCTCAATGAGGTAGACGTCCTGCCTCAGACCAATTAAGGGCCTGGGCACCACAAAAGCGGTCTGGATCACCAGGCCAGGCGGTGGCAGGATTGCCACCAACATTTTGGTCAGTGGACAGCTCCCGTCCGCCGAGGGTAAAATTCTGGCCTCTATTTCCTTCATCCTAAGAAGGTAATGATGACCCATTCTTCACTTGTATCCTCCTTTTCTGCATATCCACCACAGAAATGGAAGACAGAAGATGAGTAAGTAGAGGAAAAAGTTCACAATGATGAGCAAGAGGAGGAGATGGAGGAAAAGAAGGGATGGAACTTGAACTATGAGGAGGTTGAGTGTGACCAGAATGATGAGAAAGAGGAAGAGGAGATGATGGTGAATTCCACCCAAGAATTCTAGCACTGACATCCTTTCCCATGTTCCTCTTCCACAACCCTCTCAATCTCATTTCCATGTAATTTGCCATTAAACAGCATCTCCACCACCACCCCAACCCAAACAGCAACTCGAATGCTTTCATCTGAGGGAATTTAGATAGCAGTAGTGAGGATGTAGCATGTGGCATCAGCTGATTCAACACCAGGGAGCTGGAGGAATGGGGAGTGGATGAGAACATGATATCTTCCCAGTGAAGGCCCATGTCTTTGGATTAGTTGGATCCAGAACTCATAGGTACTCACTCAAAAAAGGATGCAAGGAGCCTTCATGCAGGCTCTGAGGTCAGTCTCTGAAGATGTTCAGCCAATGACATGTGTGACTCAACAGTACTCTGCCCTCATTAGCAGACATCAATGGAACGTTTGCAGCTTCAATGAAATATGCAGAAAAATCACAAGCAGCCAGGATCTAGTCAGTGCCTATTCCTCCACGGTAGCATGGATTGCAAATCTGGTGACAGTAGCAAACAGAATAGTGAGTACTTTGTGTATTGTTGCTCTGGATGCATTATGCTATATCACAGGAATTTTTGGATCAGATAGCGGTTATTGATCAGTAGGGCACAGTGAAATGGTGGCAGGTGGATTAGAACTGACTGGTGTTTCCATCTCTCAGAATAGCAGCACATGCCAGGCCTCTGGCTTTCCCTCTCAGAGCCCCACGCTAGTGGTACATAGGAGATGGACAGGGTGCCTGGGCCTAAGCTCCAGGGATGTAGCCAGCAATACTCCCTGCTGGGAGCAGAATGATGTGCGAGAGGGCTATCTCAGTCCCATGACTCTTCTGTTGCACAAAATCGACTAACCTCCTCTTGTAAGATTGGTCTTCTGGTTGCACGTAGTAGAAGCACTAGAATAGCTCTTTTTTTCAAACAACTGCCGACTTTATTTATTTTCCAAAGTCCTTGAAAACGTTGTTTCCTCCCAAATTCTATTTCTCACAGCTCCATGTTTGAATCTCTCCAGTCAGGTTTCTACCCCTGCCACAACATTGAAACAGCACTAACCAAAGTCAGAAATGATATCCTCTGTTTCTGTGGTATGTTGTACATTCTAGTCCTCCTCAACCTCTCTTCAGCCTTTGACACAATCAACCACACCATCTTTCACCAAAGTCTCTCCTTTATTGTTCAGTTCAATGTCTTCCTATCTCTCTGACTTCATCCAACTTTGCACCCTGCACACCCCCTCCCTCACCCCCACAGGATTTAAGCCCGATTCCAGAGACGTGGGCATGTAATCAAGGCTGACACTTCAGTGCAGTACTGCACTGTTCAAGGTGCCATCTTTCAGATGAGTTGGTGCACTGGTGCACCCTCTGCCCTCTTAGGTGGACATAAAAGATCGCATGACACTATTTGAAGAAGAGTAGGGGAGTTCTCCCAGTGCCCTAGCCAATATTTATCCCTCAGCCAACATAACTAAAAACATGTCATTAATCTCATGAATCTTTCTGTTCACAAATTGGCTACAGCCTTTTCCTACATTATAACAGTGACAACACTTCAAAAGTACATCCTGACATTGTGACAGGTGCTTTATAAATGCAATTTTTTCTTCTTTCAACTTTTACTTTAAATGTGGGATTCCTGTATCCTCAATAAAGTCTCAAGTGGAGGGCAATGGGTGTCAAGGCACGCCATCCAACAGCTAAAACATAACAGCTACCGCCAAGAAAGAAAAATATGCCCCTTCTAGTTATTATTTTGAGTCTGAACATGAAATAATTACCTCGAAATGAAACCATGCACTTAAATTTGCTGATCTGAAATCATTCTATTTAAATTTTTTCATATCATTTTGAAACACTGCTAATGATACCATAATTTATATTAAATACCATAAACTGTACAGTGTACAGCTGCAACAATAAATAGGATTGTGTGTTGTCATAGAGAGATAGAGCAGTGAAACAGACACTTTGGCCCACTGAGTCTGTGCTGACCATCAACCACCCATTTATACTAACCCTACATTAACCCTATATTCCCTACCACATCCCCACAATTCTCCTACCTACACTAGGGGCAATTTACAATGCCCAATTTACCTATTAACCTGCAAGTCTTTGGCTGTGGGAGGAAACCAGAGCACCCAGCAGAAACCCACACGGTCACAAGGAGAACTTACAAATGCCACACAGGCAGTGCCCAGAACCAAACCCAGGTGATTGGAGTTGTGAGGCTGTGATGCTAACCACTGCACCACTGTGCCACCCATTGTATAATGCATGAAATTGAACACCATTACAGAATTTGATACTGAGCCTATATAGGACATTATTTCAACTCTAGCTACAGTATATAGTGTAGTTCTGGTCACCATACCTCAGGAAAGACATCATGGTACTGTAAAAGGTGCAGCAAAGGGATAGTCCCCTGAAACCTGGCATTAAACGATAAGGGAAACTGCAGAAGTGAGTTGGTTTACCATTAGAGGACAGTCGCAGAACATCTTTTATTCAGGAATTCATGATTCTTAAGGGTAACAACAGGTTTTACACTGAGAAACTGTTGTTCATGAATCTGGGGTGGGTATTGGGGTGGGGTCAGTGAATGGATGTGGGGAGGGGGGAAAGGCATGGGGTGAAGTTCAGAAAAGGAAAAGTGAATAGACAGATGAAATATAACTGATTCACATAATGAATGTTTGGAATACAGGGAGGTGAGGGAGGTTGATAACATCAGCAATTGCTACATCATGTTGCTATTGACTAAAAAAGGTTGCATTTAAAATTCCATAGCTCTGCTTCTAATTGAAATAGGTTGAAAATATAGCCTTCCAAATGGTGAGTGCTGATAGTGTGCTATCACTAACAATCTGTGCTCTGGAGTTATTTCAGACATTGAAATTTATTATTGAAATTTGCTTTATGTTCGTACATGTGGCCAAATTTGTGAACTATTAACAATGGCCCATAGCCTTTAATTTGCAGTCACATTAGAGCTCTCCTTGAGAACATTTTCAGCTTATTTGTACTGCAGGTTTTCATGTGTAAAATGAGACACGCAGCCTATGAGACTTACTAATTGACCTCCTAAAATTACCAAATGTAACATTCCAGAATGCTTTTCTGAAAGCAGATGTTTTCCAGCAAGCTATCTCTGTGCAGCTGAACAAATAAGCTCAGCTAGCACACAACAATGTTTTATTTTACATATGAGAGTTCTCATCCATCTGAAGTAGATGTACCTTTGTTACTCTAAGGACATATTTTCTTCTTTTTTGGGAGAAGGGTTACTAACACAATTTATATATTATTTAACTGAGGCTGAGTATGATTTTCCTTCGGGTAACTTTGTGAAACCAAAATTTACTAGCAGGAACAGGAGAAAACTGGCCATTTCACAATGCTGAAGCAGCTGATAGACATTTAGCTGAATTAATGAAGAAAAATATGGTAGTATAACTGTGGAATGTGCAACAGTTAAGTGATATCATCCAATGAAAATTAAGACAATGCACATAAGTGGTCATGCTTATAAATTAAGGATAACAATGGAGTCATAGAGTCATTACGGCACAGAAGGAGGCCATTTGGACCATCAAGTCCATGCCAGCTCTCTGCAGAACAATCAGTCCCATTCCCCCACTTTATACCCTTAGTCCTGCAAGTTTATTTTCCACAAATGCCCATGCAATTTCCATTTCAAATCATTCATCGTCTCCGATTCCACCACCTTTGTTGGCTGCAAGTTCCATGTGATTACCACTCGCTGCATAAAGAAGTTCTTCATCACATCCTTCCTGCATCTCTTACCCGAAACCTGAAATCTGTATCCCCTACTCCTTGTACCATCAGCTGATGGGAACAGCTTTTCTTTGCCTACCTTGTCTAAACCTCTCATAATCTTGTACACCTCTATCAAATCTCTCCTCAATCTCCTTTGCTCCAAGGAGAACAATCCCAGCTTTTCCAACTTCACCTTGTAGCTAAAATCCCTCATTCCTGGAACCATTTTGGTAAATCTCCTCTGCTTCCTCTCAAGGACCCTTGCATCTTCTGAAAGAGTGTTGACCAGAACTGGATGCAATAATCTAGCTGTGGCCGAACCAGAGGTTTATCCCATTATTAGCCGTAAGTCAGGAAATGGAAGGGAGGGAAGAACTCAAGAAAATTACAATCAGCAGGGAAGTGGTACTGAACAAATTGTTGGAGCTGCAGGCTGACAAGTCCCCAGGTCCTGATGGACTTCATCCTCGGGTGTTAAAAGAAGTGGCTAGTGAGATAGTTAATGCATTTGGTTTAAATATTCCAAAATTCCTTAGATTCGGGGAAGATTCTGTTCGATTGGAAAATAGCAAATGTAACTCCATTATTCAGAAAGGGAGGGAGACAAAAAGCAGGAAACTACCAGTTAGCTTAACATCTGTCTTAGGGAAAATGTTAGAAACTATAATTACAGATGTTAAAGCAGGGCATTTAGAAAAATTCAAGGTAATCAGGCAAGTCAACATGGTTTTGTGAAAGGGAAATCATGTTTAACCAATTTATTATAGTTCTTTGAGGGAGTTACATGTGCTGTGGATAAAGGGGAACCGGTGGATGTATTGTACTTAGATTTCCAGAAGGCATTTGATAAGGTGCCACATCAAAGGTTATTGCAGAAAATAAAAGCTCATGGTGTAGGGGGGTAACATATTGGCATGGATAGAAGATTGGCTCGCTAACAGGAAACAAAGAGTAGGCATAAATGGGTCATTTACTCTATGTTTAGTTTAGTTTAGTTTAGAGATACAGCACTGAAACAGGCCCTTCGGCCCACCGAGTCTGTGCTGACCATCAACCACCCATTTATACTAATCCTACACTAATCCCATATTCTTATCACATCCCCACATGTCCCTATATTTCCCTACCACCTACCTATACTAGGGGCAATTTATAATGGCCAATTAACCTATCAACCTGCAAGTCTTTGGCATGTGGGAGGAAACCGGAGCACCCGGAGGAAACCCACGCAGACACAGGGAGAACTTGCAAACTCCACACAGGCAGTACCCAGAATTGAACCCGGGTCGCTGGAGCTGTGAGGCTGCGGTGCTAACCACTGCGCCACTGTGCCGCCCTAAAATACTTAGCTAGGGAGCACCTGAATTTGAACTAGGGACCTCTTGATCTGCAGTCAAATGCCCTGTTACTGAGCTATACCCCCTTCCTGAATCAAATCTTTTAAAGACTGGTTCCCTGAGATGTTGTTCCTTGGACTGTTCAGCTGAGGGCAGCCATTTCTAACCCCTTCAAGGAATGATGGCTGTTTGCACATAATTACCTGCCAGCTCCTCCTGTTCACTGATAATTTGTGATACACCCAGTGGTATCCCCTTTGTGGAAATAATATTCTAAGTGGGCACCTTTAGGCTGGTGCTTCATTAAGGTGCTATGATGGAATGGATACATCAGATGGAGCAAGTGTCCGTCTAAATGTGCCAGGTTGCTTGCCAGATGCTTTTTTCTGTAAATGTTCTGCCTCTATGAGGGACACAAACAACATTCATTTTTAGGAATGTGAGTTATGATTTGTGTGTCAGATATTATTGAGCAATAACAAGAGGCCATTCAAGTCATACATGCAGACAGCCAAAGTTCACAGATATGCAAGTATGCTATCCTATTACCAACCTGAACCTGACATCTCTCTTCCACCTTCTCCATCTCTCAAAGCCCACGAGTTGCAGTACTTCATCCTGATGACTTTTGAAGGGCTTGATGTGAGCCATTCCTCCAACCATGCCAGTCTTTTGCCTCTGTTTATGCACATGTTTCTCCTTTGAAAGAACACAAATGTTTAGACATGCTACAGACTAACCAACAATATATTTTTCATCCACATACATTCCCTTGTGAACATTCTATCAGGCGAAGGCAGAGCAGGTCATTCAAACATTACAGGAAAAGTGATTTTTTTGAATTCTTTCATGGGATATGGGCATCACTGGCTGGGCCAGCATTTATTGCTATTCCCTAATTGCCCTTGAGAAGGTGGTGATGAGCTGTTTTCTTGAACCGTTGTAGTCCATGTGGTGTAGGTACACTCAGTGCTGTTAGGAAGGGAGCTCCAGGATTTTGACCCAGCAACAGTGAAGGAATGGCAATATAACTCCAAGACAGGATGGCGGGTGGCTTGGAGAGGAACTTGCATGTGGTGGTGTTCCCATGCATCTGCTGTCCTTGTCCTTTAGGTGGTAGAGGTTGCTGGTTTGGAAGGTGCTGTCAAAGGAGTCTTCGTGAGTTACTGCAGTGCATCTTGTAGATAGTGCACACCGCTGCCACTGTGCATTGGTGGCAGAGGGAGTAAATGTTTGAGGTGGTAAATGGGGTGTCAGTCAAGAGGGCTGCTTGGTCCTGGATGATGACGAGCTTCTTGAGGGTTGTTGGAGCTGAACTCATCCAGGCAAGTGGAGAGTATTCCATCCCTCTCTTGACTTGTTCCTTGTAGATAGTGGACAGAAATTGGGGTGTCAGGAGGTGAGTTACTCACCACAGAATTTCCAGCCTCTGACCTACTCTTGTCGCTTCAGTACTTATGTGGCCGATCCAGTTCAGTTTCTGGTCAATTGTTGATAGTGGAGGATTCAGTGATGGTCATGCAATTGATTGTCAAGGAGAGATGGTTAGATTCTCTCTTGTTTGAGATGGTTTTTGCCTGACACTTGTGTGGCATGAATGTAACTTGCCACTTATCCTCCCAAGCCTGAATGTTGTCCAGGTCTTGCTGCATATGGACATGGACTGCTTCAGTATCGGAGGAGTTGCAAATGGTGCTGAACATTGTGCAATCATCAGCAAACATCCCCACTTCTGACCTTATGATGGAGGGAAGGTCATTGATGAAACAGCTAAAGATGGTTGGGTCTAGGACACTACCCTGAGTGATGTTCTGGGACTGAGATGATTGAACTCCAACAACCATAACCATCTCCTTTCTGCTAGTGTCATGTAGGCCCCCACCTGCCAAGAATGAGACACATATATTTCACCACATGGACATTAAATTTTAAAATTGTTACTGGGAAGAAAAGAAGGCCTATTACAAGGGGTTGCCAAGTCCCTGGCTGGAAAGACATTTGTTTCATACTAGCAGACAGTGTTGGAACAAAGGAACCATTCCCTGCCCCAATACAGAGAGGACACATGGTCAAACCAGTCGGTCATGTGACCACCTGCTGGCCAACTAGGGGAGTTTTAAATTGGAGAAACAGTGTTTGAAGACAGAAGGCTCCTGGCTCCTGGACTGAGAACATCCCTCTCCTGTCTGCTTCCATCTCTTTCTCATGGAACTGAAAATCCATTGAAGACACATGGACCCCAAGAGAGAAAAGTCTCCTACAGTGAACAAGGTTTAAGAAGAATACTGGGCACCAACAAAAAGCAAGATCTACCTATAATCAAGGACTCTACAGTGAGCTCGAAGCACAGTGACAAACTCCCTTCAGAGATTAAAAGCAAAATACTGCAGATGCTGGAAATCTGAAATAAAAACAAGAAATGCGGAGAAGTGTGAGGTGATTCACTTTGGAAGGAGTAACAGCAATGCAGAGTACTGGGCTAATGGGAAGATTCTTGGTAGTGTAGATGAGCAGAGAGATCTTGGTATCCAGGTACATAAATCCCTGAAAGTTGCTACCCAGGTTAATAGGGCTGTTAAGAAGGCATATGGTGTGTTAGCCTTTATTAGTAGGGGGATCGAGTTTCAGAGCCACGGGGTCATGATGCAGCTGTACAAAACTCTGGTGAGGCCGCACCTGGAGTATTGCGTGCAGTTCTGGTCACCGCATTATAGGAAGGATGTCGAAGCTTTGGAAAGGGTGCAGAGGAGATTTACTAGGATGTTGCCTGGTATGGAAGGAAGGTCTTACGAGGAAAGGCTGAGGGACTTGGGGTTGTTTTCGTTAGAGAGAAGGAGGAGGAGAGGTGACTTAATAGAGACATACAAGATAATCAGAGGGTTAGATAGGGTGGATAGTGAGAGTCTTTTTCCTCGGATGAGGATGGCAAACACGAGGGGACATAGCTTTAAGTTGAGGGGTGAAAGATATAGGACAGATGTCAGAGGTAGTTTCTTTACGCAGAGAGTAGTAGGGGCGTGGAACGCCCTGCCTGCAACAGTAGTAGACTCGCCAACTTTAAGGGCATTTAAGTGGTCATTGGATAGACATATGGATGTAAATGGAATAGTGTAGGTCAGATGATCGGCGCAACATCGAGGGCCGAAGGGCCTGTACTGCGCTGTAATATTCTAAAAAAAAAGTGAACCTGATGGAGATCACAGAACAAGCTGTGGTTTTAACTGCAGTAAGAGTGCAACCCAGGAAGCTTACTACGGCTAGTGCAGGAAAAGTTAATAGGATTCTTGAAGGCTATCACAGTTTTGTGTTTGGAGGGAAAGTAACCCCATACCCCTCAAGTGGGGCAAGCAAGCCCATAGTGATTCTCAGTGACACAGGAGCCACTAGACTCCTTTTACTGGGAAAAGGCCTGACCTTTCCCCCAGAGAGTGCATTGCACACCAAAATGGTGATGAATGGTATTGGAGGGCAGTGAATGCCTGTACCTGTACACTGGGTGCACCTGGAATGCGACCTAGTTTCGGGAACGGTGACTGTAGGAATTGTCCCTGGTTTGCCTGTGGACGGGGTTGACCTGCTCCTAGGTAATGATCTGCAGGGGCAAAGGTGGTAGCCCCCCTAGTAGTGAAAGAAAGACTGCAAGAGGTCAGAGAGACTGGGCAGTGGGAGGAGACGGTTCCCTGCAGTTTCCCTGAATGTGTAATGAATCAGGCCATGATCAAACCAGCTCCCCCAGAGGAGACTGAATTGGCACTGAAGGAAAATGACCATGAGGTCTGTCTGTCTGAGACTTTCTTTGGGAAGTTAGGAGACACAGAGAATGAATTAAATGGATTTTCCCTAGCTGAGGCTCAGCGAGCCGAGCCAGTATTACGAGATTTGGCACAGGCTGCCCAGTCTAAAAGTGAAGTAGAGGGAGTTCCTGATTGCTACTATTTAAAGAATGAGGTACTGTTGAGGAAATGGAGTTCTCCTCACAGACCTGAGGGCAAGGAGTGGACAATAGTTCACCAGTTAGTGGTGCCATAGAGGTACCGGGGAAAAATGCTAAGAAGGGCCCATGAGACTACAGTGGGAGGCTGTACATGCCGGTATACGAAAGACCAGAGCCCGCATAAAACAACAGTTTGACTGGCCAGAACTCCACAAAGGTGTGGTGGAGTACTGGAGGAGTTGCCACATGTGCATGGTTGAGGGGCAACCCCAACCTATGGTGAAACCTGCACTCCTAAGTCCCGTACCCCAGTGTTAGGAGGACCCTCCAGCAGAAGGCTGGTGAACTGTAAGGGACCCCCGCTGAGAACAAAAGGTGACAGGCAGGCACACGGCTGGCAAAAGTTTAGAAAGAGAAGGGAAAACAGTGACCAAGAGGGCAGGTTAAAGAAATTCTGGGAGGAAACCCAGATGAAAACCCCTACTGTCTGGTCAGCCAACCCTGCAAAATTGGAACGGTTAGACTCCACATCCTCCTATCTAAATGCAGACTCTAGAAGCCCCCCCACCAGAGTTGCTGACAGCATTTACAGGAACCTGCAGAGACAAAGAGAAACCTCTAGGGGGCAGGGAAACCGTGAGGGTGATGCCTCACCTAGTCGAAGTGCCACAGGAGCATGCAGTCAGGTTTGCACAAATACCTGCATGCAGGAATGTCTCAGAGAACAAAGGGGAGATTAACAAAGAATCCTCCCCCACCAGTCAGAGGAAAAGAGAACCACCCGTCCCCTGCAGTCTAAAGCCTTTTGTATGACTCAGCAAAGCACTGAAAGAGATTTCAGGATAGACCCACCAATTACTAATATTCCTGGAAAAAAAAATGACCCCAACAGGAACAGTGGCGCAGTGGTTAGCACCGCAGCCTCACAGCTCCAGGGACCCGGGTTCGATTCCGGGTACTGCCTGTGTGGAGTTTGCAAGTTCTCCCTGTGTCTGCGTGGGTTTTCTCCGGGTGCTCCGGTTTCCTCCCACAAGCCAAAAGACTTGCAGGTTGATAGGTAAATTGGCCGTTATAAATTGTCACTAGTATAGGTAGGTGGTAGGGAAATATAGGGACAGGTGGGGATGTTTGGTAGGAATATGGGATTAGTGTCGGATTAGTATAAATGGGTGGTTGATGTTCGGCACAGACTCGGTGGGCCGAAGGGCCTGTTTCAGTGCTGTATCTCTAATCTAAAAAAAAAATCTAAAAAACCCTGGACAGTCGTGGCAATGGGAAAACTGAAGAAAAGCTTCCCCAAAGTACCAAATGGTTACTGGGATGCCAAAAAGGGGGATATTAAAGCAGCACTGTCACCCAGAAAAGAAAATTTTAATACGCTTTAAGACTGATGAATGAATGGAAGTGAATGAGAGAAATGCATGGTTTTTCTTTCTGTATCTTATATTTCCCTCAAACCTTTTAATGAAATGCACCATTTTTTTTTCAAATCGCATTTCATTCCCCTGGGTGTGGAGGTGTCATGCAGGCCCCCACCTGCCAAGAATGAGGCACATATATTTTGCAACATGGACATTACATTTTCAATTTGTTACTGGGAAGAAAAGAAAGCCTATTACAAGAGGTTGCCAAGCCCCTGGCTGGAAAGACATTTGTTTCATACTAACAGACAGTGTTGGAACAAAGGACCCAGTCCCTGCACCAATACACAGAAGAGACCTGGTCAAACCAGTTAGTCACGTGACCAGCTGCTGGCCAACTAGGGGAGTTTTAAATTGGAAAAACAGTGTTTGAAGACAGAAGGCTCTTGGGCTGAGAACATCTCTCTCCTCTCTGCTTCCATCTCTTTCTCACCGGACTGAAGACCCATTGAAGACACATGAACCCCAAGAGAGAAAAGTCTCCTACAGTGAACAAGGTTGAAGAAGAATACTGGGCCCCAACAAAAAGCAAGATCTACCTACAATCAAGGACTTTACCGTGAGCTCGAAGCACAGTAACAAACTCCCTTCAGAGATTGCCTCAAACTTTTTCACTTTATTTATCTTCTGCTCTTTTCTGTCTCTATTTGCATGTGCGTATCGTGTATGCATGCTAGCATGGGGCACGGCGTGTATACAAATGTGTTAACTGAATTAGAGTTTAAGTTTTAATAAATTTCACTTTTCTTTAAACCTAAGGAAACCTGTTTGTGCTCATTTCTTTGCCTTATAAATGGAAAGTGGTGAACAAGGATTCACCAAGAGTGGGGGGTGGGGGGCGGGGAGAGGGTGGCTCAAAACACAGTGTTGCAGTAAGACCAGGTGAAGGCTAAAGTGACCCCTAGACACCTTTTTCACCTGGTCGTAACAGCTAGGCATGACTCCAATCAGTGGAGAGTTTTTCCCCTGATTCCCTTTGGCTCCAGTTTTGCTAGGGCTCCTTGCTGCCACACTTGGTCAAATGCTGCCTTGATGTCAAGGACAGTCACTCTCACCTCACCTCTTGAGTTCAGCTCTTTTGTCCATGCTTGGGCCAAGGCATCTCAACATCTACATGGCTGCTCATGTCTTCACTCACTTTGGCCAGCCTGATGACACAGACATAGAATTGGCAGAACAGAAACAGGCCATTCGGCTCACTTGGTCTGTGCCAGTGGTTATGGTCCACATAGGCCTCCTCCCACCCTGGTTCATTTCACCCTATCTACTCATTCTTCTATTCCTTTCTCCTACATCTGCATCTCTAGCTTTGTCTTAAAGGCATCTATTTCCATCCACTAGATGCTAAAGCAAATAGAAATTGTAATCAGTTGAACATTTCAAACAATGTAGGTCTTTAGGGGAAAACATTGATTAAATCTAATTTCATTTAAACAAATTTCACATAGCAAGAATAGAAACATTATCATAAATTCATTATCCACTGTGACATGGCACTAGAACTAATGGCCCCTATATGGTGAATGAAGTGGTTTCCAATGTCTGGAGTCCTGCTGCACTCTATGGGCAGAATTTAATGTGGCAGTTTAAAGCAGAAATGATGGCGTCGGGGGATGGAGAATTGTGTTGGAACCGTCCGCCCGGAAATCCAGCTTTGTTACGTCTGTTCTGGATTGTGTCAGCGGTGGGAAAGCACCAAGACAGCATTGCCACACCAACGCGATAGGCATCTATTTTAAATTGCTGAGCAGTTGATTATAATGCATTTAATGAACCTCAATGTGTGTAATGGTTGGCTTTTGATTTAGTGGGCGGCAGGCGGCACTCACGTGCCTTCGAGTTCACGACTGTTAAAAGCTGGCGGCACCGAGGTGAGAGGCTTCAGTGCAGCATAATGCTGCATAGGGGGAGGCGGGGATGGTAGGAGGTAGGACACCATTGTCAGACTGCATTGCTGTGGGCTCTGCAAGTGGGCGTTGGGGTCTCAGAGCCTCTGCAAGGGGGGTTGTGGTCTCAGTGTCTCAGACAAGGAGTCAGGCTTCAGAGCCTCCGCAAGGGGTGTTGGGGTGTCGGCCAGGGGTGTCAGGGTCTCGGGGGCTCTGCAAGGGGGGGCGGTGTTAGGGTCTTGGTTGCTTTGCAAGGGGGGCACTTGGGTTTGGGTGGCTCTATTGGGTGACCAGACTGCTGTGTGAAATGTTTGATTACCAATAGTGCTGGATAAGAGGGTCGGCTATCAACAAGGGTACGGGGAGAAAGTGGGACTATCGTAAGCTGCCGGGAGAATCGTCTAAAGTTCAGTTGCCAAGTGAGGGTCGTCTTTGCATCGACAGCGAGGTCAGGAGTCAGCTGCGCCTGTCCGTGGAGCTCCACAATGAGAGCTGCAGCAGCCGGCCAGGCCAAGAAAGGCTCACTTATGCCAGAGAGTGTACTGGACTCAAATCAGTTACATCCAAACATCCGAGTGCCATTGTAGTGAAGGCTATGGCTCTCCAGGGAGGCCATCACTGGCTTATGTGCCCTGCTGCAGGACGTGTTGCGACCTATGGGATTTGGGAGTCATCCCATGCTAGTGGCCCTGAAGATCACAGTGGCACTGAACTTTTATGCATTTGGATATTTCCAGGGATCTATCGGGGACATATGTGGGGTTTCCCAGGCATTACTGCATTATGGAGGTGACCAATGACCTATTCAAGAGGGCCGGCAACTATGTGCAATAACAGTCAGGCAGAGAGGGCCATTGGTTTCAGGGACATCGCTGGATATCTTTGGGTGTAAAGTGTGATAGATTGCATGCATGTGGCCATCAGGGCTCCCATGGATTAGCCAGCCACCTTCATCAACAGGAAGGGCTTCCATTCAATCAGTGTTCAAATGGTCTGCGATCACCTGTAAGGTAAAGTCAGCAGCTCACAATTAAGGCACAATGAAATAATGGCTTTCAGACATTCTGCCTTCTCCATGTAGCCCTGCACATTCTTCCTCTTCAAATAGCAATCCAATTCTCTCTTGAACGCCTCGATTGAACCTGTCTCCACCACACTCTCAGACAGTGCATTCCAGATCCTAACCACTCGCTGCGTGAAAAAGTTTTTCCTCATGCCGCCATTGCTTCTTTTGTCAATTACCTTAAATTTGTGCTATCTTGTTCTTGATCCTTCCACCAATGGGAACAGTTTTTCTCTATCTATTCTGACTAGACCCCTCATGATTTTGAATACCTCTATCAAATCTCCTCTCAATCTTCTCTTCAAGGAAAAAAGTCACACCTTATCCAATCTATCCATGTAACTGAAGTTCTTCATCCCTGGAACCATACTTGTGAATCTTTTCTGGACCCTCTCTAATGCTTTCACATCTTTCCTAAAGTGTGCCACCCAGAACTGGACACAATACTCCAGTTGGGGCCAAACTATTGTTCAATACAAGTTTAACATAACTTCCTTGCTTTTGTACGCTATACCCCTATTAATAAAGCCTAGAATGCTGTATGGTCTGTTAACCTCTCTCTCAACCTGTCCTGCCATCTTCAGTGATTTATGCACATATACACCCAGGTCCCTCTGTTCCTGCACCCCCTTTATAATTGCATCCTTTATTTTATATTGTCTCTCCGCATTCTTCCTACCAAAATGAATCACTTGACACTTCTCTGCATTAAATTTCATCTGACACTTTCCCTCCCATTCCACCAATGTCTTTGTTCTTTTGAAGCTCAACACTATCTTCCTCACAGTTCACAATGTTTCCAAGTTTTGTATCATCCACAAATTTTGAATTGTGCCCTGTACACCAAGGTCTAGGTCATTAATATATATCAGGAACAACAAGGGTCCTAACACCGACCCATGGGGAACTCCACTGCAAACCTTCCTCCAATCTGAAAAACATCAATTAACCACTACTCTCCCTTATCTCTATGTTGCCTTATCTCTCTCTGCAACTCCAGCTTGCCCTGTGTTGTCAACACCAGAGGCTTGTCATCGGCCTGGGGCTCAGCATGGGCCTGGCCACCTACTGTCCTCCGACTGTTAGAGACCTTGGCTGTCTCAGCCTCTACCAGCTGCTTAGGCATGTGCGCAGTGCTTTCACCAGCTTGTGACTTCAATTCTAAAGCCATGCGGTAACCCACCGAGGTGAAAATATCTGCGCTGGTGGAAGGTGCAGGAAAGGAATGGGACCGTGCATCCTCTGAATGAGAACCTCCTGCCTTTTCCTGGCAACCACGAGGAGAATCTGCAGGGAGGCATCACTAAACATTGGGGCCATCCTGTCTCTTGGTTCAACCAACCTGAGCTGTCCTCCTCAGAAGGGTATGGTGGGGGCATTGGGCATTTGGGGGGGGGTCCAGGAGTCAGATCCAACACTGTTTTCAGCTGTGCACTGAAAGCTGGTAGTGAATCTAAGGCAGGAGTGAATGCAGGGCTGGCAGACCTTTAAATATGGTGCCAGCACCTGCTTCTGTGTGATCTAACGCCATAATCAGCAACTTTGCTCCCAGCCCCGCTTGGGTGGGCTCCGAGCCTCTACTAAGCAAAATGGCCACTCACCGCATGATCACTGCCCACATGACCAATGGGAACGGCACCCATTTCCAGGCTCACAGCCAGGATCAGCAGTGGGTCACCAAATTCAGCCCTATCTGGGTGATTCCATGATCCGGCATTCCCAATGGAAAGCATCAATTAGAGGCAGTGCACCACATTCCCACTGGGGGTTACAGCAGGACACCAGTAGATTCCCCAGTGAATGCCAGGGCTTTTGGGGGCCATTTCCACCCTCATCGCTTGGTGGTAAACTGGCAAATTGCCCAATTCCAATTTCCATTGATTTCAATGGAGCGAAAATCATAAAAAGGTTTCTGGCACTGTCCATGGAGTGGCAGAGATCCCTCCCTCCAGACTGCCCACATTTTTTGGGCGGTATAGTTCCCAGGGTGCCAAACAGCCTTTGTCTTCTAGCCCTTATCGCTGCCAGCATTGTCTCTGCTGCTGCTTCTGAGACACTTGAGAAAGTCGGGTGTTGGCAGAAGTACATGTGTGGGCAGAGGTTCCTCTTGCCAGTTTGCCAACAACATCAGGAAAACCTCGGTCTGGGCTTTCAGAATGGAAGTTGTTCTAATAAACACTGCTATTGTCCTTACTTTTATGAAACAACAGGCAAATTCCACAAAAAAGTTTAAAATTGTAAAAAAAAACATAAGAAGTATATTTTGAAATGGAGGCAGGGGAAAAATGTAACACAGTGAAGATTGGAATTACAATATCCAGACTAGACTGCTGAAACTGGAACTCAGGAAATTAAAATAATAATTGGTATGAATTTATCCCAGTTTACTACATAAAGAATAGGTGAATAATTGTAAAATTCATAGCTCATCAATAAATATAGTGAAGAATTCATTTAAATTTGAAAGCCATTACATAAAATGTTTTACTTTGCACACCCATATCATCCATATTATCACCAAGCTTTGACATATCTCCCCAACTGATGTCTTATTAAGTTGTCTTCTGCATCAATATGCTGTGATTTTTTTATTATGAAGAATAGATATCAGAATGTTACCAATAGATTTAATAGCTGGAATGGAAACAGAACAAATGCAAACATTTGATTGATAATGCTCCAAAGACTGATACATTTGTCAACATATATGTCACCCATATTTCTTTTACATTCTCATTTATAAGAAAGGCTTATTATTCAATAAACAAGAGCTTACAAGACCTGCAGGCAGGTTTTAGCCAGTGCCCTTTCCTGAAAGCACAAAGATGTCCTATTTGCCAGTGCTAGTTACATTTGCGGGCCAATGAAATCACCTTTTGACCAAAAGTCAGGCTTTCATCTTTCAGACAGCATTGGTGCATTAATCATTCTATGACATTTTCAGCATGTTTAAAATGTCAAGTGTTATTGGAGAATGTCTCTGCACTGCCCCAACAGCTGGTGGCGTGTTCATGTTTCAAGAAAGAGAATACAACCAGCTGTATCTAAACGCTTTCATGGCAGTTTGCTGAACCAAAGCACTACTTCCATATACACACAAAATCTTATAGAAGTTGCCTTATTTTGATCTATTTTATAATGCACAAGCAAACTTAGCTACAACATTCTGATAAGAAGTTTTGATTTGAATTAATTTCATTCCTAAAAAAAAAAATCAGGACCATCCAGCCTGGTGAAACATCTCTGAGCAGTGTAGATAAATAGCTTAAATGAGCCCTTGGACCTGAACCTCAATGATTCACTCAGATAATCCTGAAATCACTGTGCAAAGAAATATCTCCATCTGCTTTACTTCTTAATAACCTGTGCTTCCTAAGTCATATTATCACCAAGCTTTGACATATCTCCCCAACTGTTGTCTTATTAAGTTGTCTTCTACATCAATATGCTGTGATTTTTTATCATGAAGAATAGATGTCAGAATGTTACCAATAGATTTAATAGCTGGAATGGAAACAGAACAAATGCAAACATTTGATTGATAATGCTCCAAAGACTGATACATTTGGCAACATATATGTCACCCATATTTCTTTTACATTCTCATTTATAAGAAAGACTTATTATTCAATAAACAAGAGCTTACAAGACCTGCAGGCAGGTTTTAGCCAGTGCCCTTTCCTGAAAGCACCAAGATGTCCTATTTGCCAGTGCTAGTTACAATAATATATCAAGTAAGGTTTGTGAACTGACACAGCACAATTTGTGCACAAATATTTTGTTCCTCTGCATAACACATTTCAGCTATCTGACGATTCAGAATCTCTAACGATTCAGAAATGTTGACCCTTCTTATGCGATGCATTATGCTGTATTTCATGATTTCTTTTCAACAGTATAACTACTGCCATAAAACCAACAAATTATGTAACCAGTTTGAAAAATATAGTAGCTTCACACATTTTTAATAGATGTAATTATTCCTGCATAAATGTAACTAAATGCTGAAATATCAACTGTAATGACCTGCAAAACCTGCTTGTGACCATGTTACTCTTGAGATCTAATGCATTCATGTATTTAATGTAGAATATAATGGTTTGTGTATCAAAAATTATTCTGTTTGAAAATTTGTAATGCTTCCCATAATCAGATTTTGCATTTATCAGAATAGTTCTGTTGTAGAGTTCCATCCAAAACATTAACTTGGTTTCTCTCTTTAGAAGTGAAAACAGAAAATGCTGGAAATACTTAGCAGGTCAGGCAGCATCTGTGTGAGAGAAAGGGAGTTAATGTCCAGAATTCTACGCCACCCCAGTGAGCTGGATGGTGGTGGTGGGGGGCGGTGGGTGGCGTAAAATTGAGCAGGAGGCTCTAGGAGGCCTTCCCGGCCCGCTCCCGCCTCCGCCCCACTTTACATGTGCCAGCTACTTAATGGCCACTAAAGTGCCTTTGCCCGCCTCCACGGGCATTTTACCCATGGCAAGCGGGCATCCGGGAGACGTGAAAGGCTGCCCAATGATACTTGGCGGCCTCTCAGTGCACCGGGGGTGGTGGGCTGGGGCCTGGATAAACAGGCACAGGGTGCCCAATTGAGGGCCACCCCGCTTCCCCAACCACCCCCAGGATCAGTGACGCCCCGTTGCCCCCAAACGACCACCCTTGCCTCACTGGGTCGCGACCGATTTGCCCAGCAAGGCAACCCTTACTTACCTGCACTCCTGGCTCCATGTCCTCGGCTGGGTTGCAGTCCCAGCAGTGGCCACCGCTCCTAAAGATGCTGCTAAAACTAAGAGCTGCTGGTCCGCTCATTGGCTGGCAGCTCAATGAGGCAGGACGTCCTACCTCAAGCGGGTGAATTTCCCGTCTCGGAACAATTAAAGCCTGGGGATCTGTAAAATGTGCGTCGGATCCCCAGGCTGGGCGGAAGTAGGTTCACCACTGACTTTTAAGTCGGTAGCCAGCTCCCGACCACCCGGAGGAAAATCCAGCCCAATCTTTCAGATCGATGACCCTTCATCAGAACTGGAAGATGTTAGATATTTAAGTTCTTAAGCAAGTGTAGAGCCAGGGAAAATGTGGTGGTGTGGGGGAAAAGAGCAAAAGAGAAAAGGGCAGGAATGATTAAATAACATCCAGGATGATGACATAAGGCAAAAGGGGGTGATAATGCGACAATTAAAGAAACAAAAGATGAATCTCATAAAAGTCTAGACAGCTTGAGTAAATCAAGCTGCATTGTGATGGCTGTCATCAGCTACTGTAGTGCCATGCAAACCCTTGTATCTTTTCTCTTTCCTGCAGGCCCTTGTCAGCAACTGCAGCCCACAGAAAGAACATGTCAGAGAAAGTGAATTCTTCTGAGGCGGCACCACCATGCACTGCATCAATTCCAAGCGCTAGCGCAGAGAATGGATGGGTTAGAGAGTCAGGTAAAGGGGTCTGCACATGGTGATGCACCTAGCACTAGTGAGCAGCAGCAGGTACTGGTGACAGAGACAGACCTAGAGGCAGTTCGCCAGAGGGTCAGGTCCTCTTCCAGCTCTGCTGAGGAGGACAGAGATGTAGACTTCAGGGGTACAGCAATGAGAATAAAAGTGTTTGCTTCACATTAGCATTTATATCAGGAATTAGTAGGCCTGCCAAGGACTCGCACCATTACGGTTGAGAGTATGGAGGAGTTCATTTCCAGTCTGTGGTGTCATCTCACATGTCATCAGCACTCTGAACTCTACCTTAGATCATATGACCACCTCCAGGGACACTGCGTACTAGCCCTCACAGCAGGACTCAATTCTCATAACCTTTACAGCTTTGGTAGAAGTTCAAATGTCTAGCATGTGGATTCTGAGCTCAAACCTGTGCTCCGTAGAGAGGCTGATGAAACACATCAATAGTGGTTTTGAAGGTGCCACTCATCTTTTGCAGTCTGTTCTCCTATAGACCAGTGGAAATAATGAGCCCCAGCCCCATGGGAATGACAGTGATGCAACAGGAACAACATGCGTTTCCCTCTCTCAGGATATCAGCATGGCTACTCCCTCACCACTCCCTCAACCAATACCAACCACATGTGCAGCTAAACCACCAGAGACTTGAGCTCCCAGAAGGTGCTAGCCATAAGTATCTCAAGGGCCTTAGCATGAGCAACAGCAGCATTCCACCAGCTCTGCTGAATTTATGATGGTGAACTAGAGATTAAATTATATTTATGTGCCCTGGTCTTATTATTCAACAACTTCTTACAGCATTTCACTTGAAAATTACACTTGATCTTGTCTAACCATGTATAACACCATTGAAACTAAGTAGTATATAATACATTTAATACAGCAATACTCTAGGAGAAAGAAACCATGCAAATTATGTAATTACTAAATGTCATCTTAACTTTGAATTGTGGACAAGAATTGTGTTGGTGATAATGCCACACTGTGGGTGGAATTTTATGCTGCCCCCTGCGGTCAGTTTGGAGGTGGGGAGAGCATAATATCGGATGAGATATTAGCAGGAGGAGACCCCACCACCAACCCGCCTCCACCGACATTTAGTCCAGGGCGGGAATGGCCTTCCCGCCCCAATGCCAAATGAGGCCCTTAACTGGATAATTAACCTCCAATTAAGGGCCTCTTCCTGCCACAGCCACATTTATGCATGCAACGGGCAGCCCTGCCAGCACACAGAAAACATGGCATGAAAAACTGTGCGGGCTGCTTCCCGAATCCGGGGGTGAGGGGGGGAGAGTACAGTGGGTGGGTGGGTTCCTCATTCAAAGGCACTTTGTGCCTGCTGAGAGCCAGTCCCCTGCCCTTGCTGCCGATCCCTGAACCACTCCCCCTCCCCTGCAACCCCCAGCCCACGAGACATGTCCCGCCCTGACCTACCTTAAGTTAAGTTCCAGTGCCGCTTCTCGATGTCTGGTCACTGCAGCTACAGCAGCAGCCACTGTCTCCGTGGTGACTGGCTCCTAAATCCTAGGAAAGGCCTGCTGTTCTCCAGTTAAGTACCCGATTGGCAGTAAATTCGGTGGACCTTCTGTAGAAGAGGGGAAGCGAATTTCAAAACCATGTCCTCAAGGCTTTAGCCTGGGCCTCTGGATTACTCGTCAAGAGACATTACCACAATGCCACCACCTCCCCATAGATTCAATGACCCAGCCTCCATTGCTGTCTGGGGAAGAGAATTCCACAAACTAACAACTCTCTGAGAGAAAAAAATTCTCCTCATCTCCATCTTAAATGGGAGACCCTTTATTTTTAATCTGTGCCCCCCTGGTTCTAATCACATAAAGGGAAACATCCTTTCCACATCCACCCTGTCAAGTCCCCTCAGGATCTTATATGTTTCAATAAGATCACCTCTCATCCTTCTAAACTCCAATGAATACAGTCCCAATCTGTCCAACCGTTACTCATTAGATAACCCTCTCATCCCAGGAATCAGTTGAGTGAACCTTCTTTGACCTGCTTCCAATGCAATTATATCCTTTCTTAAGTAAGGAGACCAAAACTGTACACAATAGTCTAGATGTGGTCTCACCAATATCCTGTACAACTGTAGCAAAACTTCTCTACTTTTATATTCCATTCCCCTCGCAATAAACAACATTCCATTCGCCTTTCAAATCACTTGCTGTATCTGTAAGCTAACCTTTTATGAATCATGTACCAGGATACCCAGATCCCTCTGTACCACAGAGTTCTGCAATCTCTCTCCATTGAAATAATAAACTGCTTTTCTATTCCTGCCAAAGTGGACAAGTTCACATTTTCCCACATTATACTCCATCTGCCATATCTTTGCCCACTCACTTAGCCTATCTATATCCCTTTGCAGACACTTTATGTCCTTTTCACAACTTACTCTCCTACCTATCTTTGTGCCATCAGCAAATTTAACAGTGATGCATTTGGTCCCTTCATCCAAGTCATCGATTATAGATTGTAAATAATTGAGGCCCCAGCACTGATCCCTGTGGCACTCCATTAGTTACAGCTTGCCAACCTGAAAAAGATCCATTTATGCCTACTCTCTGCTTCCTGTTAGCTAACCATTCCTCTATCCATGCTAATGGGCTGTATTTTACAATGCCTGTACACCCATGCGGATCGCACGTCGTGGAGCCGCCACAATATTCAGTGCGGCGGATCATTTAAATAGCTAGGATGAACCACCCACCCTGATGATGTGGAGGGGTGGGTGGTTCATCCCCGACAATTGTGTCAGCAACCATTGCGCAGGCGGTGATGCCATTTTTAAAAGGCTGCAAGCCCTTCTATTTAATTTCAATAT